>NC_045550.1:44518093-45118093 GCF_009769535.1 Thamnophis elegans
AAATATGTTAATTCTAGACCAAAGGTCATTCAATTTCTAGAGTGGTATCAGTGCTAACTTTCACCTCAATAAGTCTTGGTACAGAGAACTCAGTAAAATTCATGCCTGCAAAAATTCACTTTCAATTCACAAAGCTACTAGAGCAGTGATGCTGAACCTTTTTTGGCTCACGTGCCAAAAGAGGGGAGCGCAGGGGGGGGGTTGTGTGCAGGTGTGCCACACCCATAATGCAATATGTGACCCCCAGCACACATGTGCACATGACCATGCTCCACCCCCATTTTTTCATGCTTTTTTCTCCTTCCCCAGGCTTCAGATGCTTTATGAGAGCCTGGGGAGGATGAAAACAGCCTCCCCTGCCCCCCCAGGAGTTTTCTGAAGTCTCTGGAGCGCAAAAAAATGGCCCTATGGGCAAACCAGAAATTCAGGAATAGACTTCTGGTTTGCTCGTAGGACCGATTTTAGCCCCCCGGAGCCTTCAGGGGCCTTCCGGAGGCTTCCCTGAAGGCTATGGAGGGCAAAAAACAACCCTATGAGCAAATCAGAAGTTACTTCCAGTTTCTCCGTAGGACCATTTTTAGTACTCTGGAGCCTTCAGGGACCTTCGGGAGGCTTCCCTGAAGGCTCCGGAGGATGAAAAACAACCCTATGAGCAAACCGGAAGTCACTTCTGGTTTGTCTGTAGGGCCAGCTGACAGGGCAATGCTTGCGTGCCCTGACAAATGGTTCCGTGTGCCACCTGTGGCATGCATGCCATAGGTTCGCCATCCCGGTACTAGAAGCTTGAAAGTGAGATGGCAATGACCTCCAAATTGCATCAATAGATCTTGTGAGATTTCAGGCAAGAATGTGGAAATCTTACAAGGTTTTATTCAGCTTGTGGCCCATTTAAAACGTTGCTTACATATTCCTGTATAGAAAATCATAAGAATGACTGAAAAGATTCCCATCCTGATTCTATAGTATTTAACATTTTAAAAGTCTATTTTAGAACTCACCCTATACTTTTTATTTACATACGACTACCGATTCTCTCAGTGTCTAGCTCTTTTTCTTCTGAGAGTTAAGGTTTCCATTTACCCCTTACCCCGCACCAGATCTTTTTCCCCATAAACCAGACAAAACGGACAGCACAGAGCCTGGCCATGGGGGGAATGGTCTGGGACAGAAGTCTAGGAAATCACATAAAAGGTACTGGAAGTCCTGTGGTTGCCAACTCTGATTTAGGAGAGATGGGTTGGAAAAGTTTGTAATTGAAAAAAAAAGTGCTGGTGGACTTGATACACCAAACGCTTCCTTGTGTGAGAGCCTGGAAGTCCTTAGAAGGAATTAAGACTTTGATGTTTGGGGATGCTAAAGAAAGTAACATCAACTGGATGGGAAATTTCGATATGCACTCTGATGATGGTTTTAAAAAACTAATGTCTTTCAGTATTCTGAAGAGTTTGTTCAGTCAGCCTACCTGTCGCGTCGCCTTGCTTACTTCTGTGCCAGACGTGTCTCTTTGTTGATAAGTGACAATACTAACCTCATAGCTGCCCACTCGCCTCATATTATTATCGGACCAAATAATCCTCCTCTGGCAGCTCCCAGCTCTTCGACAACTGGTACTGTAGTCAATCCTGCCCAGCTTGCCTGCTCAGATTTCCTTTCCTGCCCCCAACACCGCCCTCTTGTATACGGCCTAAGCTGTATGCTGCAGGTAAGTGCATAGCCAAGAGGATATTCTGAAATAACATTTATTGGTTATGTTACTATTGAATAAGTACCGCATTGAGGATCTCTCCGTCCCTCTGCTTACAGAAAGCAATTGTTTAAGCAATTGAATTTAAAGTATCTCAGATACGTTTGAAATTTAATCAGGAAGACATTGGGATTAAAATAGTGTTTTTCCTGACAAATATTTGGGTGATTATTTCTTACTTTCTAATATATTTTCTAGAAAGACCATTTTCTTCTGACTGTCTAGAATAATCACATAGCTATAAAATTGGAGTAAAAGGCTTAGGATTGTGCCCATTCACTGTGACTTTTTATAATGTATCATGAAGGTGAGCATCTACTTTTGTTCTCTAGTAAAAGTAGTCTACAAAACCAGTAGAATCTCTAGTTTTTTGGGGTGTTGGGGAAATAATACGTTCTATTTTATTTTTTTAAATCAATTCTGATGGTTTGCTTCAGTTTGAGAATTCAGAGAAGAATATGTTTAATTTTTAAACGCATATTATTTCTTGAATTGCAATGATCTTAAACCAATATATTTTTTGATGAATATAATGAAATAGGTATAAAGACATTTTGAACAAATTGTGTGCACTTTAAAAACAAAACAAAACCCTTTTTTCTAAAAGGTATTTTTTTTGCTGCTTTCTATAAAATCGAATAATCTAATTACATCATTTAAGTTTTTCCATTTTCTACTTCAGACTATAACTCTCTGTTGCCCAAGTGCCTTGGTCTGGAATTATTCTACAAATGAAAGTAAAAACATAAATCCTGGCTCACCTTTGGATTTACTTCAAGTTTCTCCATCCAGCTTACCAATGCCAGGAGGAAATTCTGTATTCAATCAGCAGGTAGTTTTTACTTGGGTTTCAAAACATGAACAATCCATTCTGCTGAAAAATCCCACAATCCTGTCTTTTACAGCTAGTGGCTGTCCCTCATTCATCACCTTTTCCTGCATCTCCATTGTAGAGTTCATATATTTATATAGGAAGAACGGGTAGGAGTTTGCTTCATGCGAATGTAGAAGAAAAGTAGAAAAAAGACTGTTAGAAATGAATTTTCCGAGAATGTTGGAATATTCATATAAAAGAACACACCATTTCCTTTGTTCCTTTGCAGCATTTTTCAAATGCTAACAAATTTAATTAAAACTTTCAGAAAGACGAATGTTAAGGTTTTTCAGATCAAAAGGCTATTTTGTTGTAACTTACAAGAGTATGTTACTTTCCTGTTTTCATCCATGCATTCATTTTTCAGATATATATCCTCATGCTCTGGCAAAGCCAGCACTAAAATGTATGTGTTATGTAGTACATTATGCATTATGCAATTGTTGCTTTCTTTACAGGTCCGTGCAAAGATTTTTGAAGTAGAACAGCAGATAAAACAAAGGGGCCGAGCTGTTGAAGTACGGTGGTCATTTGACAAGTGCCAAGAATCAACTGCAGGTAAGCACCAAAATGGATTGTGAAAGCCATGAAGCTTTATGGACTTATATTTCATCCAGTGAAATTCATTGATTTTTAAAACCAAGTGATAACTGCCTTTTAGTTACCATTTATTGCTTTTCAGTCTTGGATTAAAGCCTTATTCTAAATATATTGGTATTGTCTACTTAGAGTGTAGAAGATGAACTGATCTGGAATGAGTATGTTCAAAAATATTCATTGCTACTTTTATTTTTTATCAAAAATGTTGTCATGGGTTTGAAACAACCCCACCTAAGGATGCCAAGTTGTTGGATACGAGATGGGCAGCAAATAAATTTTCTAATAAATAGATAAAGATAAGATGTGATTGCAATAGTAGAAATAAATGCAGTTACTGTTGTTATTACTGTTATATACACAATGTGAAATTAACAGCTGCCAGTTCTTTAGCTTAAGTTGGCCTTCATGCGCACCACGTTCTTCCCTACTGTGATTCAGTGTGTGATTAGTAATATGTGTGGATTGAAACTATTTATGGTGATATTTCCATGAATCTGAATATCACGCTTTAATGGTCTAGATGCTGTTTCCAACTGTTCTAGTCCTGAATAATTAGAATCAATACTTACGTTTATTAAGCTGTTATTTATTTGTGCAAAAATCATCGTTATTATGATGATTCATCAACATAATCTAAATAACTTCTTTCCCAACACATTGCCAAGAGGAAAATAACAGTGCTAATTTGTATAGTGCTTACCAAGAGGTGGCTGCTGTTCTTTGTCTGAGTTTGGAAGATAAAAGAAGACGGCTCTGGTTAGAAACTATTGAGATCATAGGAAAAACTCCAAAGCTATGGGATAGACTTTGAAGTTGAATGAAAACTTCCAGAACTTCTCAGAACAACACGATGGACATACTTCTGTACTATTGCCAAAACTGCATTTGTGTGCGTGCGCACACACACACACACACACACACACACAAACACACGGAGTTGAGCTTCACCAAGGTCATCTTTCTTTTTTTCTTCTTGGGGGAGGGGATTGCTTTAAAAGTGATACTTAAAAGTGTTAATTTTTGCTTATGTGTGTGTTGAGAAATCAGTGAAAGAAATACCTGTCTTCCAAAAAGAAAAAAAATGTGAACATCTGGCCTTGCTTCTGTATTTCAAAAATTATGCTTATTGACTATTTTGTCATATTTTGGGATTATTTTGGGAACACTGACCAGGCTATTTTTGGAAGGATTGTTTTGATGTAAGTAAGAAGCTGCATGTACCCCTGAGTTCCCAAGAATCACAGCCTGTCCCTAAGGAAAAAAGAGGAGATAAGTCTCATTCCGATATTTATCTTTCTTTTTCTTCCTTTGAAAAGTTATAGTTTCCTCTGGTAAGCAGGCCAACTATTTAAAGGATATATTTTGTTCTATTGTTCCAGTAGTTTTATGCATTTTCCCAAGAGATTTTTGTTCCACATTTCACAGTTGAGCCTCATGGTACTTTCACATATAATTTTAAAATATCAGAAATCTCTTTTCATATTTTAAGTCTACAAAACGTTCCCATTTAATCACATTCAGAGAAAATCTATTTTCTTCAATCAACTACGTTTTTATCACTTAAACTGAATAGACACCCACTCTCAAATATTTATGTCATTTAAAGTTTTCTCAGTGTATGTGTAAGAGTCTACTCAGTTAGTATACTTAACATCTTTAAGCTTTCTATGCTATAGAAACTTTCCCTAATAGGATGCTCTTCAGAGATCTCAGTCTCCAAATCTCATTATTTTGCCATGCTGATTGGGAGTTATAAGATCTGTAGCTCAAGCGATCTGGTGGACACTGGTTACAGAAGCTTACCTTATAGATTTACTTAAGTGTCTAATAAACAATAACAGCTTTATAGCTATCAACACATTTCAAAACCCTAGTTATCAATATAGCAGTTAATTAAGAGGACAGACATAGGACTTGTAGGGAAAGGTTAGTGATAAGGAAGACAATCAAAAGTATTCGGAGTGGAATTCCATAAAACAATACAAAGGGCAGTTCCTAATCAATACCAGTTTTCTTCCAACAATTGTAATAATTATGATGTCACAATTTGAATGTACCATCATTTTTTCTTTTCTGTTTTTTTTTAATCCAGGGGTTACTATCAGCCGTGTTTTGCACACTTTGGAGGTTTTGGATAGACACTGTTTTGATCGTTCAGATTCTAGCAACTCAATGGAAATCCTTTATAACAAGATTTTCTGGGGAACCCATAATAAGGATAACCAGGAGGTATTTACATTATTCATATTCATTTCCCCTAGTGTTTAGTCGTATTATTCTTCAATATATTTGCTTCTAGTTGATTTTCAGATTGTGACTCTATGGTCTATATGAAGTCTGTAACGTAGACTTCAAGGTATCAGTTAAAGTCTGAGACATTTTTTTCAATGTTGTGCCACTTCATTTATGTTATGTTTTGTGATTCCAACTTGCCAAGAAACTATATTTTTGATCTGACAATTGTGTACAGAAATGTCAAATGAACAGCTGTGCCTATAACAACACAATAAAAGTATTTACATTTTTCCAGAAATGATTTGATGTTAGCTGCCCTTTCCCATTCCTCTGGCATTCAAAATAAATTTTATGATGCTGATTCATTGCTGAAACCAAACATTTATGTAAATAATTATTCAAACCATTTCTATAACACTGCAGAGGAATATATTTTTATTTTCACATTCAGGTTAACACTAAAACTACAGGATTGAATATTGAATTGAATACTTTCATTTTAGTATTTGGATTTGATTGTACTTATGTAGCATAGCAAATATGTAGCATATTTGATGGAAGGACATTTCTGATTAGCTTTGATAAAAACAAGGCTAACAGCAGGATCTTTTCTTTTTATCCCAAGTAAGTCCCATTGAGTTCAACAAGGCTTATTATCTGGTATTCGTAGGATGTACTTCTGAGAAACCAAGGGGAGATTTGGTCAAAGTAGAAATACACATTCAAATACAGGATTTACCTTAAAAATAGAATAAGGAAAGTGTTAATTTCTTCCTATAGATCAGAGGGTCGCCAACCTTGGCAACTTTAAGCCGGGCAGACTTTGTGGACTTCAACTCCCAGAATTCTCCAGCCAGGCTGGGGAATTCTGGGAGTTGAAGTCTGCCAAGGCTTAAAGTTGCCAAGGTTGGAGATCCCTGCCATAGATAACAGCATAATAGTCTAGAAAAAAAACCTAAAATAAGATCAGAACTGATTATTAAGGTGTGTACACTATTTCCCCAGAGATATGTTGGCCCCAACCCTGTTTGCTTTTTGCAAGGCATTAAATGCATTTGGGCTAGTTGTTTAGTCACTGTTTCAATAATTGTATTAGAATTGTATCTTTTAACCCAAGGATATAGTGTATTATATGCTGTCTCTCTCTGTGTATTTGGGCTAATTTTTTAAAAAATATATCTTTTGTACTCCATCTAAAGTTATCTCATGAAATGAACAGCTATTTCAGTGGTATGAATATATGAATAAATAACTAAATTAATTAGTATTGAATGGGACAATTCCAAGAGATCCTGGGGCTGAAAGCTAGACTGTATAGGAAAACTAATAGTCCTCAGAAGATAAGCTCCACTCTTCACATTTATTTATGAAAGTTATTTGCATTTTAAAAATGTTCAAAGTGAATTCAAAACTCTAATAATTGTGCTATTAATATTAATGCATGCTTATGGTTCAAAATTCTAACTTGTGTCATGCAATTAACTTGATAACAGTGGAAGAAACAAAAAAAAAGTTTTGTAAGTAGATATACCAAAATCCCTCAGTATAATATTTACTACAGGGGTTCATTTAAAGTTATTCAAGAATTGCAGTAATTAATGTTATCAAACGAAAGAGGGAAAAAGCTCTGTTTTGTAGAATATCTAACCAGTAAATAGTTAGGCCACAATGCTTTAGAAATCTTAGTTGTTTTTATCATGTATGTTTTCCTCAGTCTTGGCAAAATTGCAGGTAAGTTGAACGCTGTATGAGTTCATACAGGTAGTCCTCAATTTATGATCAGAGTTGGGACTGGATTTTCAGTTGTGTCAGGATGGTTTTTAAGTGGGTATCTACATAACTTCATTTAATTTTATTAGTGTTTTTACGATAGCCACAGTTGTTTGCCAAATCCAGCATTTCCATGCTGGAAATGACAAAAACATCATAAATTAATGTGTTCCCTTAAAGCGTTTAGCTTGCAACTGACAGAACAAATGCTATAATTGTGTACGTGCTGATGTTGGCTTCTGGTTGCAGCTGGACAAATTGCCAATTCTCAGCTACAGATGAATAATATTTTTAGAAAGTTGTGAGTAACTTTTCTGGAATACATGGTCAAAAAACTAGTATGGGAGTGACACTATAGTTAGCTGGAAAATTTGCTTTCCATGATATCTTAATCTCATCTAAGAGATGTAGCATTTTTCCTTGTCTTTCATTATGACAAATAAAATACTGATATATTTTGGCCATAATAACCATTAAATCATGGTTCAGGTGATCAGTTTAGCATTTGAACCACTAGATGGCAGTTTATTTCTTTATCAAAAAAAGAGCAAAACTAATACAGTGTATCTTCTTTTAAAGCTGGACACCATGATATAAAGGCCTGAATATTTTTCAAAATAGTTTTTGTAGTTTTTTTCTTTCTAGCAAGTTATGGATTATATTTTTTGTTCAGTTTCACCATATAATTTTTGAGTGTCTTGTGCATATACAAGAGTGAAATTATTTCATATATACAATTTAAAAAACAGTTAAATTATTTAGACTGAAACATTGATGAATTTCAGTAAAAGTCTACAAAAATACTTGAGTGACTAAATTTATTAAAATTAAAGTTAGTGTTAGCTGATGTAAAAGTGTCAATTGGTTGATGTGAGTGGAGATAGAAAAATAAATAGATAAATAAAAAGTTACTTTAGCAGTATGGTTTTACTACTATTTAGTGTTTAGTTTTCTGTATCATGGAGAAAATCTATCCATAGGGTCAGGAAGAATCAACACTGGGCACATAATCATATTTTTCTTAATGAAAGTTGTGGTATCTTTATCTTTGCAAATTTGTGTAAACACAAATTCAAAGCCTTTGAACATAAAGTTTGCAAACAAAAAAAAACTATTGGATTATTTTAACTTGTTAAAAGTGTATTTTAACTTTCTTAATTATATAACATTTTAAAATTATCCAGAATTCTTTAGGAATACATCAGGAAAAGCCAAGTGTTTTGAGGTAATATTTATGACTTGGAGAATAAATATAAGTTGTGTCCTTTTTATTTCATGTTGTAGGAGAATAACTTTTGGAAGTTTTAAGAAATAAAACTTTTGTGTAATGTTGAAGAAATGTCCTTCTGGGTTCAGTTCCAAGTGGGGAAAAAGACACTGGAAACATGGGGGCTGCTTGGAAAGATGGTTTAATGGTAGACAGGACCACATGGCTTGAGGTCTTGGGGAAAAAAGTGATCATGTGCTTCCAGATGTTGGATGAAGAAGAAGAGAACAAAGAAGGGGCTTGCTGGTTTTTTCATACTCTGTTCGGCCCCACCTCTCTGTTTCCTGTTCCTGTGTAAGAAATGTATTCTGATTGGTTGTTAGACTCCCATGGGGCCAAGCAGGGGCAACTCTCTAGGCTGTCTTGAGTCCAAGTTTGGTTGAGCATTGCTTTTTCCAAGGTGCCCTGTGGTGAGATGGGTAAAGGGCTAATACTATCATGCCTTAATCTCATCACCCTAGAGCTGAAGGGCGACTCTTTGTTATGTAGAATAGAATGGCTTGGGCATTTTTAAAAATGGCCCACAAACAAAGGTGGGGGCTATTAAAAGTGACTCTGTTTCCTGCCTAAAACATGTTTCCCCATTTCTTATCCAGGGAAATATATTCTGCCTTTTCAATATTTCCCAGGAAATATCATTTTTCTAGGAGAAGAGTAGATGCTAACTTCCTACAGTAAAAAAGTAAGGGACAGAGAGAACTTACTCACAGCAACCTTTATCCCTTCCCTGCCTGCTGAGTATTTACTCAGAACATGCCTTTAAAGTTTTCCAGTAAAGTCCTTAATAAAAACAACTTATTTAGCACTAAATTATCCATCGGTAGCAAAAGTTTCAGTTCAGTCAACATCACAGTTTTATTTAGCTTCTCAAAGCCATGTTTTTGTGTTCTCATGAACTCTGCTACTACCCTTTGATGTTACTTTTCATCTAATTTTGTGGAGAAGATACACAGCCTCATGCTAAAAGTCTGCTTTTAGAGACAATACTGTCTCCTGGTATCGGTTATCATCTTCCCCTTACCCCAAAACTACTTCTTTTGGAAAATCAGTTCTTAGAGCTACCTCTAAGTTCTGATCAGAAACATTTGGCTACTTGCTTACTTTGCTATTTTCCACTGGCTTGCTGTAGTTTCTCTTTAATTTTCATTATTCATGATGTGTAACATTAGTTCATGCAAGAAGCCCCATATATTAAGCATACCTCAGGCTCAACCAGAAGATTAATCTAACCCTTCTAAACAAGCTGAGTTGGAAGAAACATTCACGTCATACATCTTGTTGTCAGTAGCTGAAATTCTTAGAAAAGCTAACACAGACATTGAGTCAAAATGAAACATTTTCTTAAAAAATAAGTCTACCCTTCATTTTTGTCCATTTGGAGTGAAAAACTGAATGCTCACTCTTTTGGAAATGAATAAGAAAGCATATGCTACCAGGAAAACAATCGGGCATGATGCCTGCCCTAAATCCTTATTCCACAAGATCTGTGCTAGAAGATAGTTAGAGAATCTTCATTAACTGTTTTCCTAATAAGAAAAGGGCTAACTCATAAGGAATAATTATGGTCTACTTATTCTCTTTCCACTACTGTACAGTCCTATTCTTAAGAACTACAAATGAAATTAAATGGAAAAAATACAATCCATCAATGTAGATCAAACAAATAGATGTGCAGATAGGGAAATATTCAGCAGACCAAATTGTATGTGTCATTGCCCATTGAAATTCTTTTGCATGTTCTATCCCTTACCATAGTTTCCTTGATATTTTTCTTGTTAAAGGTATCCTTCCCACATCTGTAGAAAAATTAGGTTAAAAACAGAGAATTTAATAATAGAAAAGTTTGATTAGAGTGGCAGCTTTAATAGCAATAGCAATAGCACTTAGACTTATATGCTGCTTTACAGCTCTCTTTAAGCAGTTTACAGAGTCAGCATATTACCCCCAATAATTTGGATCCTCATTTTACCACCTCAGAAAGATGGAAGGCTGAGCCTGGTAAGACTTTAACGTCCAAATACTAGAATACTAATTCTAGTATTAGGTTTATGTGAGACTAAATCACACATAGTTTTTGTCTTATTTTGAAACTTGTGAAACTTGTATGAAATTTCTGTTTTCATATCCTTTTAATCCAATTTTCATAAAATATGGCTGCAGCATGTGCTACTATCAGCTATGGCTGATCTACAATAGGCCAATGTTTCTTGTTTAAAGTTGATAAAGTTGTCTGTTTATTGATGTATTAATGTATTTTTCAGCTGCAAAGTGTTTTTTGCTTTAGTGGATCTGTGGTGGGTGATATGGGAAAGGCCTCACTAACACAATCTTAACCTCTTCCTGTCATAGGAGGTGGTTTGCTGATAATATTTGGTTGACATAAGAAAAAGATATACTTTACTTCATAAAGACATTGAGGTTATTTTATAGCAGAATGTTATTTAGCATACTCTAAATGATAAATTGGAAAATTGTCTGCAGATCAGAAGACAGTATTACAAATATGCAGAATGAAATGAAGTTTTGGAAAAATTCAGAAATAGAAAGGCAAATACTATTAGTTGATTTTGCGGAAAGTTGTATAAGAAATTGACTTAACTAAACATTAAAATTACTAGAATTTTCAGTTGATTTCCTGTTGTAAAGATTGAGCAGCAAAGGAGAGATTGCAAAGTTGAGAAGCAAAAAAATAATAATGCTGAGGATTATTATTACATATGAAGCTGCAGCTTTTGAATTTTGTTCTTTGATGCTTGGTTGACTTTTGGGATCTTCTTCTGCTTTTGTCAACTAACGTAACATTACAAGTTTGGTAACACACAACTTACTAAGAATCAGCAGTACATATTTAATTTATTTGTAGAGTTTACTATATATTAAGATTTTTTAAATGTAGGATGCATTTACCATCCCACAGGAAAGGAACCTATCTTTAACAAGTAGATTTTCAAATATTAAATACTATTTTATTAATCACTATTAAATATGATAGTTTAAGCTAATTTTACTTTTTAATATGAAGTTAAATAGGCATCTTTTCTGCTTTAAGCAACTTTGAGCCAACAGCTTGTCTTGTTTGAATTAAACAAACATAGCCATAAAAGGTATTGAAAATCTTCCATACATGGAGGAATTGGGTCCAAAGGTAACCAGACCAGTCTTCCCTTAAAGTTCTTGAAAGTTGGGTTAAAATGATGTGTGATATGATTTCAGTCATCAATACATTTTTTAAAATGATATTCTACACATTTCTGATTATTTGTATTAAGCTACTGCTAAGTGTTCAAAAATTATCACACGTTCCTTTTTAAATAGAAAATTGAATTTAGTTCCTGTAAACATTTACACATTGGTTGCAGAAAGTCACTGTTGTTATTCTGAATTGCTTAAGAATGTTTAGCTTTTGTGAGGAAGAACAAGCTGGTTTTTCTTATTTTTGCTTTGTTTATGCCACTGTCGCTCTACCACCCAGTTTTCTAGATCTCTGTTAAACAAGGAAGGAATTTTTACAGAACCGAATCCTGTCATACTTTCCTAATGAAGAGTTTATTGTTTCTTACAATACTATGCCTTGAATTTTTACTAGCAGCAGCTTCCTTACCTCTTGATCAGTGCTATTAGTCTGGAACTTCACTTGGGAACAAGGACTATGGGATACCCTATGCTCCTTCTGCATTGAAAGACCAGGTTAGGGATAAATTACCATGGGGAAAATCTATGTAGTTGCTAAGAATTGACCACAGCGCGCCGACGATACCGCGGCAAGAAAACAGCGAGGTCGAAATTGCACCAACGAATGCACAGAAGCGCGCTGACAACAGCGCGCCGACAAAAGCGCACCTTAAATAAACAACTAATAACAACCTAATAACCCTAACCCTAATCCTAACCCTAACCCTAACCCTAACCCTGAACCTAACCCTTACCTTAACTTAAATCGCGCTTTTGTGGACACGGTTTTGTCGGTGCGTTGTTGTGTGTGTATTTATGATGTCGCTGTTTTCTCGCTGCGCTTTTGTCGGCGCGCTTTTGTCGTGTGCGTATTTGTCAGTTCACGCAATCCATTGGCATATAATCAATCAATCAATTGTTTGCTTAAAAATTATTCCACATCTATCTTTATACTAATAATAGATGAAGCTCTGGTACTTAATTTTGTAATCATCTCTGTTAGGATCCTTCATATGAACTTAAGTTGCAGGAAAGTATTGTATAAATTAAGCAGAATCTGGAGCATGTTACATAAATGAAAGACGGAACAACAGATTTGTGGTTCATAGAGATTCTAAAGTTTTAAGGTCAATATTTTTGGTCTAAGGCAGTAAGATACATAAGTATGATGCTATAGATATCCAGATTTTTTACAGCACCCAGCTCATTTTGTAATTTGACTCATCAGATGTAGAGTGGCCTAAGGAAGGAAATGGCCTGAATATTCATACTATTTGTAGTCACGGTGCTGGTAGTGCCTAAAATAGCTTTGACCATGCAGTTTGTTCTTCATAAAGAACCATTAGTTTTGTTCTTCATAAATCAAGACGCTGTTGTAAATTTAGTTATATGCTCTGCCTACAGTCCTTAATCTGCTTTTCCTAGTAGAAAGTTTCACTACTACATCTGCTCTTCCTGGACTCCACCTTGGTTTTAGTCATTGCGTTCTATTTCTGTTCCTAATCAAAATCCCCGTTCATACAATAGACAATATGGACACCTATAATTTTCCAACTCAGAGAAGCTTAGTATAGAATCATTGCCTGAAGATTATTCTGTTTCAATAAATTGTTGCTATTTCTAATAAACAAATCGAGCTTTATAATCTATACTCTGTGTGCTTTTGGATCAGTCTCTGAAAATCATAAGTTCTGGAAGAAGAGCAAAATTTCAATGCTGGCAATTGAGTGTTGTTATTCTTTTATGGTATTAACTCAATCTCAGGCTTTGGTCTGTAAAGAAAATTATTTTGGATGACCTTGTTTCCAGGTGTTCATAGGAACAACTGTGCTTCTCTGAAACTAGAAGCAAGTGTTTTGTATTCCTTCTAATGGTGTCACTATTAGTTTTTATTTTGTAGTATCACAATTTATATACATTTATATACATTTGTTTAATCTAACCTCCCCTTTTGCCAATTTAATTTATTTCACATTTGAGGTTGAAGATACAACTGGAAAAAAGGTCTGTGACAAATAGATACCTAAATCTTTAAGTTTTTATTATTTTAGTATTTAAGCATCATTCTGTTTGTTCCTCATGACCAGAGATCTTCATGAGCTGGTCTCTGTTGAGAGGAACAAGTGACATTTATGTGTGGGTGACTACCAGAATGTGGTAAAATTCTAGCAAATTGGAGAATTGGAGATAGTGAGCAGCTGTGGTTTCTCTACTTCACTATCTTGGGGTTATACAGATGGTAAAGAAAAGGAAGAGGAAGAACAGGATGTTCTTAGCTGTTTTCCCCTTCTACAAAGCCAAAGCGTGTTTTGCAAGTGTTTTAGTTTCAGGTGTAAATGGGTACATTAGAGCATCTGCAGGGCTCTGCCAACTTCAAATGGAAAAAAAAACATCAATTTTTTGTCCTCCTCCATCTTTGAAAGTTCTGGGATCCAGAGAAGGAATGATGGTGGATTGCAGCCCCCAAGCTTCTAATTATTATTATATATAATTTATATCTGGTAACTTTCAATTATTAATGTACTTTTGCAGATAAGATGAATTGAAGATGCATATTTCATAATTCTATAATATGTGATAAACACTAGAATAATGTGTGTGTCTGTACTGTATATATATATCCATTTCCATAATTCTATATGTGATGAACACTAGAATATTTGTATTTGTGTGTATGTGTATGTGTATGTGTGTGTACATAGTGTTCATCACATATTATAGAATTATGGAAATGGATATACCGTATTTATCGGCGTATAACACGCAGTTTTAAAACTAAAATTGCAAGCTTAAACCCTGCCTGCGTGTTATACGCCGATACTGCGTGTTATACGCCGGGTCCACTGTTCCCTCTAAGGTGCGCGGCCGCGCGGCCGCGCACATGGCAAGAAACCCCCGCGCAGAGGTTTCTAACTCCCGCGCAGAGGTTTCTTTCAAAGCAAACGTGGGGAAGTCCTTTGCAGGCAGCTAGAACTGGCTGCCTGCAAAGGACCTCCCCAAACTTGTTTCAGCGGCAGCTCTCAGCCTGGCGGCAGCGTCACACAGACTGTGGAAGGAGGGGGAGGAGGAGGGAACCAAAGAGAGCTTTTACCGAGTCTGCGCCCCACAGCCAGGACCGTCCTGGCGCCTCCAGCCGCGTTTCTTCCTGCAAAGCCCTTCGGGCAACCCGAGAGTTCCGCTTGACGCCAGAAGGGCTTTGCAGGAAGAAACGCGGCGTTTCTTCCTGCAAAGCCCTTCTGGCGCCAAAAGGAACTCTCGGGTTGCCCGAAGGGCTTTGCGGGGAAGAAACGCGGCTTGAGGCGCAAGGACGGTCCTGGCTGTGGGGCGCAGACTCGGTAAAAGCCTCTCTTTGGTTCCCTCCTCCTCCTCCTCCTCCTCCTCCTCCTCCTCCTCCTCCTCCTCCTTCTTTCTGGAGCCCCTTCCTCAAAGATTTGGTACCAAAGCAATGGCGGTGAGGAAGTTGTGTCTTTTGGATTTTGCACTGTTGTCTTTTCAATGGTTCTCAGACTGGTTGAACCTTTAGCAGCTGGGGTGATATTCTTTACTGTTAAGGTTACAATTGGATGTGTTGGACAAATCTTAAAAGATGAAACTTTTATTAAAACGTTTGACTTAACTAAAAACGTCTTCCTTTTTCTTCTTCTTCTTAAATATGATTTATTTATTTATTTTTACTTCAGAAGTTTGATGACCGTTGTACAAACTAATCCAACCTAAATGTAGAGGAGGAGAAGAAGGGGGGGGATTTAAAAAGAGCAGAGGAAAAAGAAAAGAAAGCATGAAGAAAACATAAAGAAAGGGATGGGAGGGAGGGAAGGAAGGAAGGCACTTTATGTTGAGGAGTTAATGTTATAATTCATGTTCTAATGTTATAAATTTTAATCCAACATTAAGTTCCGAGCTTCCAAGTCATTTATTTTTAATGAAAAAAATTTTTACTCAAATTTTTGTGTTAAAATGGGGGATGCGTGTTATACGCCGGTGCGTGTTATACGCCGATAAATACGGTATGTATATATATATATATATATATATATATATATATATATATATATATATATATATATATATATATGTTTTCTGAGGTTTTCGCGGGTGTTAGTATGTAGGTCTCTAGTTGTTCGGGTTTTCTCCCGCATAGAATTGGAGATGTCTTGGCGACGTTTCGACAAAGTCTCATTTGTCATCTTCAGGCTGCTTCAGACTACTTCAGGTTTGGTGTTTCCACTACTCCTGGAAACACCAAACCTGAAGTAGTCTGAAGCAGCCTGAAGATGACGAATGAGACTTCGTCGAAACGTCGCCAAGACATCTCCAATTCTACGCGGGAGAAAACCCGAACAACTAGAGACATATATGTATGTATATATATGTATGTATGTATGTATGTATGTATGTATGTATGTGTGTGTGTATGTATATATATATATATATATATATGTATGTATGTATGTATGTATGTATGTATATATATATATATATATATATATATATATATATATATATATATATATATATATATATATATATATAGACACACACACACACATATACATGATAAAGGAGGAGAACCTGTGGCCTAGTGGCTAATATAGCTTCCTAATATGTAATACAGCCCAGGTTCGAATCACAGTAAGGGTATGGCTAGCTGATGACAGCTAAATAGCTTGAAATAGATCTATACTAGTCTCTCTTTATTTATCAGCACAAATGCAAATATACATACACACACACACACACACACACACATATATATATACACACTCCTGTATTATTCCATTCAATATGAATACACACACACACACACACACACACACACACACAGGTTTTGTGCCTAAAGCGGGACTAGAATTCATCGTCTCTCAGTTTCCAGTCAGTTCCCAGTCTGATGCCTTAATCACTACACCAAACTGGCTCTTATGTTCTATTATTTATTTTTAGTCAAATGTTAATGTTGTTTTGTAATTTTTGTGGATTATGGGCAAAATCTACTGGGTAACAGTTTTGTGATTTTTATGAATTAAAAACACCAATACAATGTACAATAAAAGATAAAATATACAAAACTTGAAACAAAACCATGGAACAGTGGAATACAATTAAAGAACCTATTTAGAAATTTTGAAGGCCAGAAATAAATTAAAATATTATTAATTATAAATACCTGAAGGCTTTAAAAGTAAAAACAGTAGGTTTTTTTTTAAAAGCTATCAAAACTCAGTTCCTAAAGCATTCCCTTATATCCTTTGCTATTTTTTTTTAATTATTCACAATTCTATTCTGTGTTGGATCAAAAGTAGTACTCCTTTGTTTTCCTATTCTTTCTATTTATTTGTTTTTCAATCTAATGGAATACTGAAAAGAAATTATGTAAAGGTTTTTGCTCAGTCTTAACAAGAGTTCAGCTGAAGGCTGTTACCTCTCCAGATCCACAAAGTCTCCAGGTACTGAAAAAGGACATCATCATTAGGGTTAGAGATGTAAAGCTGGCTATCATCAGCATACTGATGGTTTCCAACCCCATGTTGACAGATTATCTCATCCATCAGCTTCAGATGGACCTTAAACAGGAGTGGAAAGAATACTGAATCCTGCATAACACCACATAATATAGACTGAGAGTGGGACCTCTCATTTCCTATCAAGATTCCTTTACAATACCACCATCCTCTTACCAGCCATCTAATCAATCCTCCCTCCCTCCCTCCTGCCTTCCTTTCTTTCCAGAGAATCTTACATTTTCTGAGAATGCATTTAATTAAGAAGCTGTTCTTGAAATGCACATTTTGTCTCACTTCTCTGGGCAAGCTATCTTCAAGGCTGTGATTAGTCAAGAATAAGAAGATCAACAAATATCAAAGAAACCCAAATAAAACATGATTTATAAGTCTAAATAAAAGTGTAAAACTCTAATAAAATATTCTTATGTAATATTCTTTAAAATGTTCTAACACTCAAATGAATAACACATTTGATTTGTGATTTAATAGGTTGCCTCTAACGATGAAGCTGTTGTAACATTGCTTTGTGAATGGGCTGTGAGTAGTAAAAGATCTGGTAAGCACCGGGCAATGGCTGTAGCTAAACTATTGGAGAAGAGGCAAACTGAAATTGAGGCAGAAGTAAGTCATCTGCTAGTCTTCATTTCTAAAGGAAAATTTGGTTCAACTTTTAGAAATCAAGCATGATGTTCCTGATCTCCAATGCAAATCTCTCTACAGAGAAACTTTAGAATAATTCTAAAGGAGCTTTAGCATGTGTCTCACATTTTTGGAGAAAACAATGAAAAAACATTTACACATGGACTTCCTATGAATGTATTATGACACATAATCAAAATTGTATAACTTAAAGAAAAATATTAAACTGCAACTTTAAAATGGCTGAAATGATTTTTCAGGCTATGGTTAGATATTCTCTTTTACCACATCATGTAAAAGAAGATATTTAAATATAGTGAATAGATTCAATAGCTCCTTTTTATTCATGTAACTCAGGAACCACCATAGTAATATTTTTAATTCATGAAGGCTTGCATTAATTATTTTATTCAATGTATATAATATTTGTATGCAACCTAGAATCTCATTAGTCTCATTAGTCGCTATTTACAGAAAGGTTATAAAAGATGTTCCAGTGTTGAAGAGTGTATTTATTTATTTATTTATTTATTTATTTATTTATTTATTTATTTGTTGAATGTATACCTTCTGCAATCAACTGATCCCTGGTGGTTTACAGCAAATGAAAGCATAAGCAGCAATAGTTTTCATATTTTAAAATGTCCACAATAGAAAATAAAATTAACAAATTTATAAGATTTATAAAATTATAATTGAAGTTGAGTGACTTTTGAGGAATAAATCAATGGTTGTACATTTGGAGCAATACCAAAGAGCTGCCTAGAGACATGGAAAATTAGAATTTATTAGACCTCAATATTATGACTTTGCAAAAAAACAACAACCATCCTACTTGGAACTGCCTATGTGCTGAGATGCTCTTAGGTCTTAATAGTTCAATAGAAAGACTCAAGTCAGTGGATAAAAATGCCAAATCCAGTCTAAACATCTGACTGACTGTGCTACAAACCATAATAATACCATCAATGCTATAAATGGCTGGGCCATTCTTGCGACATCATATATTGCTGGAATTATTAACTGGACAGTGTAGACTGAAAAACTAGAAAACTGTTGCCTATTCACTATTTATTACATCCCTGTAGTGATATTAATAGATTATACCTGCCTCCATAAATGAAAGCAGAGATTTACTTCTGGTGAAACAAACTTAAAAAGAAAAGCATGCACTGGCTGTCCAAAGGTGCTTTTTCAAAAGAAACTGGGCTTTGTTTTTCCTAGAAGATGTTTCACTTCTCATCTAAGACGGTTCTTCAGTTCTGATTGAATGATGGAGGATGGAAGGATTTATATTCTTCACAGTCATCTGGTCATTAGCACTAATTCTGAGAGTTGTTGAGGCTACTTGGAAATTCATCTGTGCCAGGGGTGGGTTTCTGCCAGCATTACTGCCGTTTCAGTGTGTGTGCAATTTTGCACTCCGTGTGCATGCACAGTTGCCCATAAATAGGTCTGTGCATGCACATAACATTAAAAAATGAAAAAAAAAACATGCTGCCCCGACTTGGGAACCAGTTTGGAGGCATGGCTGGCCTGGGTTGCTGCTGGTTTCCGCAATCTAGGCTGGCAAACCACTATCGGTTCGCCCGAACCAGTAGGAACCCATCTCTGATCTATGCTTTCAAGTTCATCTAAATAGTGCAAATGAGTATGGAACCTTCTTGGAACTGCTGAAAGGACTGTGTTGTAAACAGGAGGTATGTGGTGTTGTATCCCTACCTTTCTGTTGAGAGAGGGCTGTTTACTTTAATGTAGATAGCCTCTTTGACCCCTCTTTCAAATTTCTTTTGGTTCAAACCTCTTTTAGCTTGAAAGAGGGGTCAAAAAGGCCATCTACATTAAGAGTGAACAGCTCTCTCTTAACAGAGGGGGAGGGAATACGACACCACATACCTCCTGTTTAGATGAAGAGAAACATTTTGAAGGAACAACAGTCTAGTTGCCTTTGAAACTGGACAACCATGACCTGGATGGTCATGAGAATTTTCATAGACATTGGCTAATTATATAAAAGACAGCCAAAAACAACAATTAATGGAAGTTAAAAACGTGAACTTACTAAATGTAGAGGAAACAAAAAATTGAATTTCAAAATATTGTAATAAAAACAAAAACTGAATGCTGTCAATGAAAAGCCTTATATAGTTTAATTTGTGCCAAGGATCAAGAGGAAAGTAGTTTCAGATAAACCTAGCACAGCCTCGAACATTAAAAAAAAAAAGAAACTGAATTTGGGCTGTGGAAGACCAAGCTGTTTGAAGTAGTGCAATCAAGGGTACTTCAAGTGATTCCAAGTGCAGATTGTGCAAAGAAATGGATTCCAAGTGATTCCAAGTGCAGATTGTGCAAAGAAACGGAGAAAACAGTAGATTCATCTTATGGAAAGAGATCACATAAACTGATTATAAACAACAACATAACATTGTCACCAAAATGATTCATTGGGTTATATGCAAACTCTATCACGTACCCATAATGAAAAATGAATGGGAACGTAGAACTGAAGAAATAGCTGAAAATAAACATTAAAATATTGTGGGATTGCTACATACAGAGTATAAAGTTTTGGCTCATAGCACATCAGATATAAAAAATCTGCACATTGTTAAAAATTTATGTGGATTGCAAAAGGCCACACTGCTTGGATCCACACATATACTTGACCAATAAATAACAATATTCTAGTTTCTTGGGTATTCTAAAACTTGATGTGTATGAAGACCAACCCCAGCTAAGGAACTGGTAGCTATGACTTCACATTGTTGTTAACAGATAATAACTATCAATCAAAGTTATCTTTTATAGTGCTAGTGTGTGAGAGCGATGTAGGAATAGCCTTTCATTTCTTTAGCAAAAAAACAACAACACAGTGATGCTGGAATACAGTTTCTTAATTTATACTTGTGTTTTACTAAGCTAAGATTCAGGGAACTCTTAAATTTGATTTCTTCATAGATTATCACATTGTTCCTATTACAAATGAATTGATAAGTCATTTCTCCTTAATTTAGCTGTTCTTTTGCTGGAAAAAGAGGGGAAATGATATTTTTTATAGCTACGATACCACAAGTCTATTATTTTATTTTATATACTTTTATAGAGATGTGGGGAAGTTGAAATCATGGATGAAAAGGAGTCCATTTCTTCAGCATCATTTGCTGGATCTAGCCTGCCTGTTTTCCAGAACGTTCTCCTTAGATTTTTAGATACTCAAGCCCCCTCATTACGTAAGTATCAAATTATATCTGTTCCAAATTAGGATTAAATACATTTAACATTTTTCCAGAAACTGTATTACCTTTTGTACCTGCTTGGATTTATTGGGTATTTAATAAAATTCAACTCTTTTATCTATTGTCAGCTGATCCAAACAGTGAATATGAAAAAACTGAATTTGTAAACCTAGTGCTGCTTTTTGGTGAATTTATACGGCATGATGTTTTTTCGCATGACGCTTACATGTGCACTTTAATATCACGTGGAGACTTATCTGTCGCTGCAGCTTCTAGAGCACGTTCACCAACTGGGGAAAACATGGATGAGCACTATTCTAAGGAACATGATGTGAAACTTGAGGTAAGGAGTCCGTTGCTGCCTTATCATGGTGATGAGACGCCTTATCATGGTGATGAGACGCCTTATCATGGTGATGAGACGCATATAAATTTAATAAATAGTGTATGTATGTAAGATTGGATTATTTGATTTCTGAATTGATATGTAATGTTGGAAGAAATCTGAAACAATACGTTTACAGGACAATTTGCGATTTGCCATAATCTTTGGGTATCCATGGCTGCTAGTGGATGAAATGAAATAAAATGCTACTTGACTGTGACACCTATCATGTTGTAATTGTCTGGCTTCCTATGGTATTGATAAAACAATAACAGTAGAAGTAGTTACTTTTGAAAAAAAAACTTCAATGAACTTTTCTAATTCAAATATTTCCAAAAATATACAACTTCCTGGTGTTTTACAGTAATAAAAATAAACAGAACAAAGTTTAAAAGTCACAATGCAAGCACAATATTTAAAAATAATAATGAAGCAATAATAAATGTTACAGAATCCTTGTGCCAATGCATGCCAGGCAACTGCAACTTGAGAAATCCTGAGAAGCACAACTTTGAAAGGTCACAATAGTTAGTGCAAGTCTGTTATTCCTGTGTGGGGACACCAATATAGGAGCGAAGATATAGTTAGAATTTGCAAGCACATTTTTGGGAACTCCCCCCCCCCCAATACACACACACACACTATAGAGGCCCTTGCTTCTCTTTTTGAGGTGTTTGATAAAATCCAATAATTTCTGTGGGGCAGAGGTGGTATTCAGCAGGTTCTGACCAGTTCTGGAGAACCAGTAGTGGAAATATTGAGTAGTTTGCAGAACTGGTAAATACCACCTCTGACTGGCCCCACCCCCATCTATTCTCTGCCTCCCAAGTCCCAGCTGATTGGGAGGAAATGGGGATTTTGCAGTAACCTTCCCCTGGAGTGGGGAGGGAATGGAGATTTTACAGTATCCTTCCCCTGCCATACCGAACCAGGCTATGCCCACAAACCATTCCACGCCCACCAAGCCATGGCCACAAAACCAGTAGTAAAATTTTTTGTACCCCACCACTGCTGTGGGGTCCTTGGTGTTTTTCTTGCAGATGTTTCACTACCCAACTAGGTAACATAAACAGCACTGGGGAAACCAGAAACCCTCCAGAATCAGCCTTAAGAAAAATCTTAGAGATGGGATATGATTGGGAGAAGGATAAGAAGCGCAGTTGTGTGAGAGGAAATGTACAAACATATATTTAAGACTGCTTATTATTTGGAACTACAATAATTTCTTTCCAGCTTTTAAATACATTGTAATTTACGGTGCCTTAGAGAAATTTGTAATCGTCTAGAGCAGCCAAAACTGGTTTGCTACACTTTTTCTTCCTCTTCATTGAAGCACCTGATCCCACAGCAGAAAAACTCATTTCCTGGGAGATCATTCATTCAATTGTAAACAATTTTACAGGCTGATCTCCTGAGTAAACTCTCCTCAAGCTTCTTAATTGTATTGTGTTAAGCACATACCAAAGATAACCTATCTTGATTGTAATGCCCATTGACTATTATAAAGTATTCACTCTTCTTGCATATACCGTATTTTTCAGAGTATAAGACACACCAAAGTATAAGATACACCAAGATTTTGAAGAGGAAAATTTTAAAAAAGTTTTTGCACTCTTCACACCTCCAAAAAATGGCCCATTTTTCTCAAAAACAGGCTGGGTTTTTTTTGTCAAAAAAGGGCATGTATAGGAGGCTTATAGAGTGTTCCTGGGGGCTGGACGCAAAAATGATAAAAAATGGCCTGTGTCTCACTCATTTTTGCTCCTCCCAGCCCCCAGGAGCACTCTGGAAGCCTCCTAAAGTCTATGCATGGCCATTTTTGCAAAGGGGACGGGGTTTCAGGAGGCCAAAAATGCTGTATTCAGTGTGTAAGATGCACCCAGATTTTCAGCCTCTTTTTTAAGGGGAAAAAGGTGCGTGTTACACTCGGAAAAATACGGAAATCAGTAATCTTTATTATGCTTGAATTCATATAATTTGTTATCAGTCCAAAGAGTTTTCACTACATTCTGACTCACATTTTTGTTTTTGTCTCTTTGGTGACAATTAGGAACATAGTCTTATGGAACACATGTATATTGACTCAGGAACCACTAATATTTTTGATGATGTAGACAAGAATGACTTTAAGACAGACTTTGGTTCGGAATTTCCAGTAGGTTTAACTCCTTATTTTAAACCCACAAACTATGTATTTATTCATTCTTCCCTTTGCCACATGACATCATTAAATATGCTCTGCTTGCCTACTGTACATTTCTTTTCACATTTTCACATACCTCAATTTGTTTAGAAGAAATCTACTTTCATTCTGAAAAACAGTATCACGTTAGGTTTTCAAGCTTCTTCATTTAGTTTCACTAATGTTCAAAATGCCAATGTGGTGAAGGCATCATGCACAAGTTCAAGTATATCTTCATATTATTTTTGTTTTTTCCTTTGAAAACCCTGAAATACAAATTCTTTCATAGACCTTCTAGCCATGTTCACCCTTATTTGTTACTTTAATATGGATAGCCATATCATCTGAAGCAAATTTCAGCATGTAGAGTGCCAAGATTCCAAAGAGAATGTTTGCGTATAGTGTGATGTGTAGAAATAAGTGCTCCTGAATAATCAGTCATCAAAGATGAATGTTTCCCATATTATAAAATAAGAAAAATCAATAAATATGTTTTACATTTCTTTAATATTCAGTATTGTACAAAAGCATACTATAATTGTTTTCTTGATATAATAGAAACTATTTGTTTTAGATGTTTCTGAAATAGGTGAATCATCATCTCCGTCCATTTATATAGAATTAACTGTAAGCATTTAATTCAATGTTAGCCTGGGTATAGAGGCTCTTCATCTTACTGCATGATGAGCTATTTCCAAACTTTATATCAGTAGCAGGGAAGAGTTTAAAAAGGATTTTTTAAAGAAACTCTGTCTGTTGGGCATGCTAATTGAGACTGCTGCTTATTTGAAGTCAAAACGAAACCAAACTGAAATGTCAGATTGCCCACTTTCTAAAATCCCAGAGAGCTACTGCTAACTGACAGTAGTAAGTTGGTACTCATCAGTAGTATGAGTCAATAGAAATCCTGTGGTAATATGATTGTAAATGTGATTGTTTCACATGCAAATTGCAGTGAAGGAACTAGATGTTTAGATATAACAAGATTCATATTAGCTGAAAACTTACAAATATCTGCATGCATATTGAACCAGGTAGTTCTTGACTTAGAACCAACCCTTTAGTGAGCCATTCAAAGTTATGCTGGTCTTCGAAAGTGTGCTATATAGCCCATAAAACACTTCTGGATTTTATATATACGTATACGTATACGTAATATATACACATACACATACACATACACATATATAATTTTGTTGCATTTTTGCTTATAAACTATTTGGGCATACCAGGTGCTTTGACATAACACCACACACACACACCCACACACCCACACACCAATCCAATTACAGATGGCAAAGGAGATGGAGAGATAGGATCTCTTTGTTAATTGATCAATCACCTCCATTGTGATGCTCCTCCATTGGGGTCCCAACTAACTGGCAATGTGAGGTCTTTAGGCCCTTATGAAAGATCAGGAGGGTTGGGGCCAACCTTCCAGGGACAAAATGTTCCAGGTGCAATGGTAGAGAAAGCCCTTCTGCTGGAACCTGCTGGCCAGAACAAATGGGCCGACAGAGCCCACAGCATGTCTCCTCTACTGGCATGGATGGGACGGGCCAATTTCAGTGGGATGAGACAATTCCTCAAGTAGCCTGGAATTGCACCCAGAACCAGACTGGCAACCAAGGCAGCTTCTTCAAGCTCCAAGAACTGTTAAGAATATAATGTTTTCTTCTCCCCATGATCACATGATCACTTTTCAGTTTTATGGCAATGGATATTCACTTAACAAATAGTTGCCAGCTACCCCCTCCCAATCATGTGATTGCCATTTGCAATGTTCTCTGTTGGCTTCCTTAGAAAGTCAGTGAGAAAGCAGGCAGGGTTTCAGGCTGCTGCCCACCTGGTTTCAGGCCTGGCTGAAAGAACTGCCTGCTGACTGGAGCTCAACCCCTCTATCGGGCTGAAGAAATGGCTTATGCTCGATGATTCAAGGAGTGTTTATACAGCCTGGAGAAGGTTTTTTCTTCTTTTGTGCATCGCTCAGCCCCTCTACCAACCTGCAGAAATGGAGCTCAAATCCTGAAGATCTGACCATCATTTATACACCTGGTGTTCTTCTCATCTGCTGGAAAACTAGGAAATGTGATCATTCTGAAGACTAGAAAGAAGTATTCAGAACCACGGCATTTGCTAGATTTCTAGTCATCTTTCATGCTATTTTGAGGACCTGTCTTATGGATGCTGTGAAGCAGCTTCAGAAGGAAGGTCGCATCTCAGATTGTCTAGTCACGCCTGCAACTGCAGAAAAAGGCAAACCTAAGCGGACCTGGACATGGTGAGGAGAGTACTGGGCTTCCAGGCCATGGTAGACGGGAAAAGGCCCTGCATCTCCCAGGTGTGGTAGAATGTGAAGAGGCCTGGCTGGGCATCTCAGGCATGGTGGGACAGGTAGAAGGCCCTGTATCTGGTGATCCATTTAATAACCCATGCAATTACTTAATGACCACAACTGGGAGAATTGGAATTGAATGATGCCAACATGTGGGCATCTTGCTTAACAATTGCTTTACTTAATGATTCAACTCTGAATTGTGATTGTACATTGAGGACTACCGTTATGTTTTATCTATATTTACCTAAAAGAGAACAGTGGGCACATGTAGCCCTCGACTTACAACCAAAATCCATTGCTAAGCAAGGCAGCTAAGTGAATTTTGCTCTATTTTACATACTTGCCAGAATTGTTAAGCGAATCAGTGCAGTTATCAAGTTAGTAATATAGCTGTTAGGCAAATCTGGCTTCCTCATTGACTTTGCTTATCAGAAGATCACAAAAGGTGATTCTGGGACCTTGCAACCATCATAAATACATGACAGTTGCCAAACTTCTGAATTTTGATCATGTTACCACAGAGATACTGCAACAATCATAAATGTGAAAAATGGTCATAAGTCACTTTTTTAATGCTGTTGTAAGTTTGAATGGTCACTTAACAAATATTTGTAAGTCGAGAACTAACTCTACATAGGCAGGTTTCTTTGGCATTAGAAACAGTTACCCTATCTTTATGTTTTTTTTACTAAGAAGTTTGCATTTGTTCCATTTTCTTATTACTGCAACGTAAAAGCTGGGAGCTGGAATAGGAAGTTGTTCATTATAAGTGACTGTTGCTACTTTCATGGAATGCAGGGGGTTTTCTGGAATAGCAACTGTTTTATTGTTAGTATTGAATGCAATCCCAGCTGCTCATTAACTTCACTATTCATTATTGCCTATTTTAATATCATTCCATTATATTCAAAATAAATCATAGATACCTTTGATTTATTTCTTGTTTCTTTTTTTAAAAATAACCATACTATAAATCTGGAGGACATTTATGTTTATAATATTAAATATTTTAAATGGCCTAGATCTTTTCTCCAATGCCTGGGGAGTCTTGTGAAAATCTGAATTCAATACCAGTACAAAACAGAAGAGCTTCAGTAAATAACGAAAAGTCTACAAAGAAGGAAAAAGGAAGGGAGCTGATTCTTCCATCAAATTACCACCTCCTTCGACATTTGCAGTATGCTACACATTTTCCTATACCTTTGGTAAGTAACCTTTCCCATCTTTAAGAGGTGATGCAAAATTATGAGCAATGAGATCCACTTCATATACATATATTATTTAGGAAATGTGTCTGGGTAAGTTTATTCAGTTCCTAATTTATTGTCATCTGCAGTCTACATCACAATTTAGCTGCATGGCGACTTGCTCTTTAACTGGCTTCTCCATTATTTAAACTTCCCTGAAAAGAGTAATAGTTTAATCATAACTAAACATATTCTGTTATATGTAATGGGACCTAATCAATTAGAAATGTAACTTGGAATGGATAGAATCAACATTATGATATAATGTAAGATTCAACTCTCATGCATGAATTTTTTGCTACATAGACTTCAGAGAGTCAGTTTGGTGTAGTAGTTAAAGGCATTGAGCCACAAATTGAGAAACTCTGAATTTTAATCCCATCACGTGCATAAAGAAAGGTGAGCGACTTTTGACCAGTTATTCTCTCTCAGCCCCAGAAAGAAAGCAGTGACAAACCACTTCTGAATATCTTGCCAAGCAAACTGCAGGAACTTGTCCAGAGAGATAAAACATTTTGTTTTAGTGAAAGCACAATTTTATAAATAATTAAAAATGGGGTCCTTTTGAAAAGTGCATGATCTCACAGGTATGAGATATTAGGCTTAGAACCAGAGTTAGCAATCTATTCCCCCTCAATTTTTGAAAACTGGGTGTCCTCCTGATTGTAAGCCTGAAAATTGTCAGCAATTTAAATGTATCAAGTTACTGCCATGCTTAGAATACCTGATGAAATCCTTTGAAAACTGTATTTTCCTACTGAGTTCTATTCAAAGGGGCTTAACATTGCCATAGATTTGAAGGACATCAGTTTGGGAATAATGAGCTGACACACATCTGTTCTACTTTATCAATGGCAGATGTGCAATAAGGGGAAGACTAAAATAGAAAATTATGTACTAAATGATACATATTTGGCTCAGATGCATGCATGAGAAAGTTCTCAGTTTGTGTACTTTTTCTTTTATCTGTGATCATTTTCATTAGAATTTCTCTTTCAATAACTTACAGTTCATGCGTGTATTAAAACCAACGAAGAAATAATGTACTTACTGTTAAGCAGATCATAAAAACATGCATCTCTTTTAAGATCTTTATGTGACTCACCACACTCAAAAGTTCTTAATCTGAACTCTGGAAACATCTAACAATTATTCACTGATGAAATGAAATAATCTTTGGGCAAATTTTGGAGACATTTTTCAGTAACAAGTGAGACCTAAATCTTACACATGTCTATTAAATGAGCTTTTTAGCCAGTGTTCATGTTTCATGTCTTTCATTTATTTTCTAATATTTTAATTATAACTTTGTATGATGATGTTGATCCTATATTTTTACTATTTAATTATTTAATTATGATCTGCTCTGGGAGGTTCATTGCAATCAAGAGCAGGGATCCCTGACCTCTGCTCTCTAGCTTGGTGTTGGACTGTAGCCTATTGGGAACCCAGCCATGGAACTGGTGGGGGAGTGTTTGTGGGTGAACTTGCATTGTGAAATGAGCTCTTGTCCACGCAAAACCATTCCTGCTTTCTCCCCCATAACCACTGATATCTCCGCTGGTCCACCGAGCCAGAAAAATTGGAGACCACTGATCTAGAGGATGAAATATATTTGGTATACTCCCTGAAAGGTCTATGTTCTCCTTCTGTTCAGCCTTGCCACTTTTCGCCCCCAATAATCCCCAGCCGTATTCAAACCATAGAAGTCTACAGGATGCTAATGAAGTTGAAGAACAAATGCATTTTTAATGTCCCGTTCATGCGGAAAGGATTGCAGTCTCAGCTGTAACCGGAAAGTCTGGTGTTTTCTCTCCATGCATTTCTTGATCATCTAGAGAAACGTGTCTACCTTTAAAGGATGCAAAACTTTTAGTTACTGTTAGTCTAAATGTTTTTGAAAAATAAAAATACAAAATGGGATCAAAGCACAGATTTGATACACCAAAAAGCAAAGTGGATTCTTTTGCTTTGTAGAGAGATTCTCTGAGAAAACAGTCTGTGATTAGAGCTTTGCTTTGGCTTAGCGTATATGGGATTCGAACAATATGGTAAGGAAGAAAACATATAATGTAGCTTGCGGTAACTAAAAGGATGTTTACCAGAGCCTTTTTTACATTGGGATAGCCTTCTGTGCCTTTGTTTTGAAAAAGTAATCTGATCACGAGAAAGTTAGAGATGAGCACCATAGCTGAAAAATACAGAAATATTGCAGTACATATGAAATTGGTGAACACGTGCCAGTCTCTTCCCAATTTTGTTTTGAAATCAATGCATCCCACATTTGGTGATTCTTTGACCTCTGTGATTGGAATAATCATATTTGGTACCATTATGAAGAGAACCATTATCCATACCACTGCTGAAATCATCTTGGCAAAACCAGGTTCCTGAATCCTATAGATCATGTATCCCTTTGTTAATTGGAGACATCGGTCCATGCTTAAAAATCCCAAGAATATGATTGATAAGTACATATTAATGTAGATCAGGCATGCTGTGACTTGACAGTGGAATATTTTCAGTTTCCACGGGGCAACTCCTAAATCTACAATTATTTTCACTGGCAGGGCAAGGGTCAGCAAAAAATCTGCGGTCAGTAGGTTAATTAAGTAAACATTTATGCATTTGCGATGCTTCTTGTTCTTCAGGAAGGTCCAGAGGGCAAAACAGCTGCCGATGAACCCAATAAGAAAAATCAAATAATAAATATAAGTGAATGGCTGCATCTGAGAATAAATATTGCAGTCTGAAGAATTGGTTGAAGCCATCTAGAATCTTTCAAAGTAGAGCCAAATTGTAGGAATCGCCTCAAATCTGTGAATGAAAGACAGAATAAGAAAGAAAGAAAGAAAGAAAGGAAGGAAGAAAGAAAAAAATAATTATTTGGGTAGAGTAACAAAACACACAAACTAACACTTGGGTATTTGCATAAGAGCCCCACAACTTATCAAATCTAATGTAGAAAAGAATTTTAAAAAGCTTTTAAATAAGAGCAGGATAGGAAAAGGGCAGGCATTGTGACTGAGAAAGGTCTCTTGTTTGCCTATAACCTTAAAAATAGCTTAATTAAGATATAAATAGTAGTGTTGGATAGAATGTAGGCATGTTGGATAGCATGTAGGCATGTTTAAGGTGTTAGTCTGCAACAAAAGTGGTAGTTTTGTACCAGTATAAGTAGTAACAATTGTAGTAAATTGAGTATGAATGCTGAATAGGCAATTATAAAAGCAATCATTTCCTCTTCAACATAAATGTGCTAAGATTGCTACTTCTAGGAAGCAGAAGCAAAGTAACTTCACCCAAATGAAAAACAATGAACACTGAGTTTCCAATAAATATATGAAATATTACCATTTGCCTTCTCAGTCTTAAAAAAGGTGTAGTGTCATTAATATATTAAGAGAAATCAGAAAAAAAACTACCTAGTTTGGTTAATACAACATCTGCAAGAAACACATCCAACTCACAGAGCACCAAGGACCCCGCATTTCAACCCTATAAATATCCTCCTTTATTGGTACCATGTTATGATTGTCCACTACCTTCACAATCAGAATAAGAGGACTCTCCTTTTTTTCATTTCTTCAGCTCTGTGGCTATTTGTTTGTACATTATTTATTTGCTAATTGTTTAATCCAGAAATATTCTGCCCAGAAAATAGAAAATAATTAAAAAGCAAACCAAAGCAAAGAAAAAAGTAAAAATACCCAACTCTATCGTGCTCTCCTGATCAAACTGTACTTCACTGAGCAGAGAGAGAGACAACTATGGAAAAAGTTTAGACCTGCCTCAGCCTGCCATAAATAAAGAGAAGCTCGGTCTGCTGTTTTGTTTCAAAGGTGGTTTTGCATCCTGTTCTGTGCCTGTTATTTTACTGTTAAGAGTAGAACAAACTTGTAATAACAATAATACATGATATCCAATTTGGTAGGCATTTCAATGACTTGAAGAGGCTTTAGTAGTATAAACCTTGCCATGAACCTTTTACATTCCTTTTGTAGTTAGCAATTTTACAGTCAGAGAGAGTCATATTTTAGTCTGGCTTTTTTCTCCCACTGCTGTAAATACAACCCTTTTGGTGACTTAATTTGTTTTAACTGGTGAATAATTACAAATATGTTACAGTTAATAATTCCAGATTACTGGAATGGAACATATGTTTTCATTCTTACTGAATACTGAACTCCAGAATTCCTTAGCCATAGAAGGCATGAGAAATTTTTGGTTGTTTAATGTTCTTTAGAAAAGTATCAGATGTGGAAGCTTCTAGATTTGATCGACACTGTTTCCCTTATCCAAAATGTTATTAGAAAAGTTAGGCTAGGTGATATCCCCTTTATCTTTCCCTTGTCCAGAATTAAGAGCAAACTCCCTGTTGTGGGGTATGATCTAAGTTGCCATCACAGTACAACAGATATGTACATTAAATTTAATCTCCCACTGGTGATATTCTGTATATTTTTCTCTCTATTTGTTTGTGAATTGACAACAGTGAAATTTTCTGAAAAAGTGAAATTTAGGCAATAATATTATTATCTGAATGAGGTTTTCACAGCAAGGGTCATTTGACTTCTGACTTTGGATCCCTTTATTGTGAGTTCTGTTCCACTTATAATTTATAAATTATTGACATCTTGACATAATAGGCCAAAGCTGTATTTTCACTACAAAGACTACATCTTATCTCCATTATATTGAAAATGGCAATGTCCACTGACTTTTCTTGGCATTATAAATCTCATTTCAACCCTGATCTACAAAGCTCTTTTATACATCTGGCATTCATACTGTATTTACAGCCAATACTGCCAGTATGATTTAAGACGCTTGCAGGCTGTCTCTAAAGAAGTGTGTATTTGACTTAGTCATCGTTGGTATGTTCAGTTACAGAATTTACAGTAGTTTGTGGTTTCCTTTTAATTAATCCAATTTTCTACTTTTAATAATCATTTATAAATTATATTTAATAATTTGTTTATATTTGCTACTAGTTTTTTATTTTTAGTCTATGCTTTGTGTTTTGTATGATGGTAAATTAGCCTAAGCTGCCTAAAAATAAACTATTGCAATTACTTAAAAAAACTATTATCAACCAAATCAATTCTTAACTTGGATTTTGGATTATTTGCTCACACAAAGAATAAAATGTTGGAATTCATTTATCCCCTTGCAAAGAGAGTTGTACAAAAACCAGAGGTAATTGGATATGTGTGCTAGTTTTGTGGCATGGATGGATGTTGCCATGATTAGCATTAAAACTCTTTGACTAAAATTAACATATGAATCTGACTACGGGTCAGATTCTTACAAATATTCATTTAGTGACCATCCAAAGTTACAGTGTCACTGAAAAAAGTGACTTATGAGCATTTTTTGCACTTAACAACTATTGTGTAATCCCCATAGTGACATGAACAAAATTTGGACACTTGGCAACTGGTTCATATTTATGATGGCTGCAGTGCCCTGGGATCATGTGATTACCTTTTACAACTTTTTGATGAGCAAAGTCAACAGAGAAGCTAGATTCACTTAACAAACAACTGTGCTACTCATTTAACAACTGCAGTGATTCACTTAACAACTATAGTGAGAAAGATCATACAATGGGGTAAAACTCTTAATTATCTTACTTAGCAACATAAATTTGGGCTCGATTGTGATTATCTGTGCACAGTTACACACACATACACACACACACGCACACACACACACACAGAGAGAGAGAGAGAGAGAGAGAACTGGCTAATACCTACTTGTGGGAATCTCTTGTTGAATTTTCAGCAATTTTGAGTGCAATTGAGAGCAGAGCTGAGCTGGAATGATCAGCTGTTTTAGGTAGCTCATTGCATGTGGTGGCAAAGGAGCTGTTAGTCATTTATTAATAGTGTCTGTCTGTCTACACACACACACACTCACACACAATTTATGCCATGAGTAAATATGCTGTTTTCTATATTTGGCATATTTTACTTACACCTCTATTTATGGCTTTAAAAAGTTACTCATTCTGCTAAATCTAAAGGGCTAAATAATGTAAAAACAATTCTCTGAGGCAGTAATGGATTCCTGGACCTGTATTACATTAGATATTTGAAAGCACCAAAGTAGTTGGTTTGTCTTGCTTTTTAAATTCTCAGATGCTTAATTTATCTCAGGTTAAATCTCAGTAACTGATGAAGTTCAACTTTATCCTGGAGATTTATAAAAAAAAATACAATACTACATATGAAATTAAATAGTTTGAGAATGATAATGAATTATATTTTAAGAGGTACATACCTGCTGTCTTATCAGAAAAACAGAAGTAGCTCTGTTTAATGTTGCCCAGCGTGTTCTTTCTTTGGTTTGTGGCTTGTAAAGTAGAATTTCCTGTGCCTTTCAAGTGTTCCAGTTGATGCATGTGAAATCAGAATTTAGTTGAAAATCTTTATGTCTGCAAGATAGCTAATTTAAAGCTGCTTAAAGAAAGATATAGAAAAATATCTTATGCAAGATAGCAAAATAAATTTGTCACAGGAGCATAAAATCAATTCTCTGTTTTTGTAACAAGCGTTTTGTGTATGTGTGTGAGAAAGTGAGAGTAAGTAAAATTAGGAATAGGCAATAATGATTTTTTATGAAGAAAGGAAGCTAGTTTTCTTGTAGAATTTCTATTGTTGTATCTCTATTGTGTAAAGATTTAGCTGTACTTCAACTGATTTAACTCAAAGGGAAGACTTTGCTGAAAAAATGGGGGTAATAGGAGCATTGAGTGGAAGGTATTATGCAATAGTGGACTTTTTGTTTTTTTAAGAGAAGTTAATGCTGAGGTAGGTTTTAATGAACTCAGAACAATTATAATAGCATTTCATGGTGGGAGCAGTTAATGGAGAAAATGCAATGGAAGGTGGGTGATTTTTTAAAAAAAAGCAGATAGCAGAAACTGATTTGTAAACAGTTTCAATTGGGGTTGGGAGAAAGAGGGTGGTAGAAAGGATCCATGTGCACAAAAAAGTAAGAAAGCTGACTGTCAGGGTTCCAAGTAACACATCCTATTCAATAAGAGCTCCGAGGCAGGCAAACAACCTCAGGATTGAGGTTGCACCCATAACAGGCATATTTAGGAGATGAATGAATTATAAACTACAAGGGTAAATAGAGGCCAAAATATAGCAATGGCATCAAAAATGCTAAAAGATTAAGATGAGGTGAAGTTGATGAAAGACACTAAGAACAACACAAAGTTATTTTTCAGATATGTGCAAATAAAAAAAAAGGAAGAGAGAGAGTGAGAGGGGGGAAGAGAGAGATGCAGTTCCCCAGTGAAAGTGATAAAATGTATTGGTGCCCTCCTTTGCCCTAAGATTTTATTGCAGAGAAAGGTAAGAGAGGAGAGGCAGGGCTAATCATCTCTTAGTTTGGTTCAGTCATATTCAGATGAAGTGCCAGATAATTCCAAGTTTTTTTTAAAGAGAGAAAGAAAGATCTGACGAAATTTGGTCTGCTTTGCATTGAAATCTAAAACAGATATTAAAGAGATCTATTGCAAAGAAGCAAGCCAGTTTGGGGAAGTGGTTAAAGCACCAGGCTAGAAACTAGATGTTGTAGTCAGTGCTACTCCTGCCTTACATGTGAAACAGTTGGGTGACCTTCGGCCAGTCATGTCCTCTCAACCGAAGAAGGAGGCAAGGGCAAGTCACTTCTGAAATACAGTCAAGAAAACTGGAGGGACTTGTCCAGCTGAATGATAGGTGTCAACACTGACTCAAAGTCTCTCCCCACCCCATCCCAATCCTATTCTGCTACCTTATGGTGGTGGTGGTGGTGTGTTCCAGGAAAGTAGGAACTGAAGACTGTCAGAAGGGTATACTAATGTTGGAAATGTATGCAGAGGTGGGATTCAGCTGGTTCGGACCCATTCGGGTGAACCAGTAGTTCCGATGAGCAGCTGGCCCTGCCCACCCATTCCTGTCCTTTCCTGTCCTATATTTCCCTGTTTTTTAGCTCAGCTGATTTGCACAGCACAACGATTTTCCATGCATCAGCTGTTTTACGCTGACATAGAAGGTAAGTTTTTAAGCTTAAAATGGGTGGTTTTTGAATGCTGCATGCACAAAGCACACATTAGGCACACACGTGCACAAAGCACACACTCACCGAACTGGTTGTTAAACTGGTTGCATCCCACCACTGAATGCATGTGAAGTTCTTCCCAGCTGCCCAGCTAAAGCAAGCAGGCATCTATAAGGTGCAACAGAGATATAGGAAGATGCTGGAGGCAAACAATCACTTTAGCGATAATGGCAAAGGCATCATTTCATAACCCTGGGATAAAGCAATGATAAACAACTCTTGTATTGTTAGGAATAAAACAACATGCACAGAAACTATAATTAGAAGGAAAGAGAAGTAAAGGATGACCAGCAGCAAAGTGGATGAACTCAGTCACAGAGGTATGAGTGCATCTTTGGGAGACATGAAATAGATTGAGTGTAGATCATCTATTGGTCACTGGAGTTAAAATGATAAAATGGTACATAATCAGTCAATTGTAAAGAACTTGAAAACAATACAGTATTTATTTCCCAATTACTTGGGGAAGACACTACATGTTTTACAGTTAATAACAAAAAACAATACTAAACACAACAATAATAAATGAATAATAATAGTGAAGTAAAATAATAACAGTAATTGATTACAAATTCCAATATAATGCTCATATGTTAACTAATTTATATACACTGACTCTGCAACTGATCTTTGAAAGCCCTCTGCTACAGCTGTTATCTTTACCAGCTTCCAGAAGGCCATAACTGTGGGGCCCATGTTTGCCTCAAGAGAGAAGCTATTCCAAATGAGAGGAGAGGAGCTCTCACAGCAAATGTCTGGAGCCCAGCCTCCTGTTAGATGTTAGTCTTCATCAAGCTTTAACTGTCTCCCTTGACCGGTCAAGCATAAACTATCTAGGAAAGGCATGGCATGGGGTGGGGTGGGGTTATATAGTCTTTTCAAACCATAATGGACTTTAAAGGTAGATCAGTACCTTGAATTGTACTCTGCAACATTTCGTAACCAGCATTGTTCCTATAGCAATGGTACAATGTAATAATAAAATGACTTGCCCAGTTAAACATCAAGGCTATTGGACCAGCTGAAGAAGACTTTTTGTTAAATCTTGCTGTACTATTCCATCATATATATTAAACAGATTTACATGCTATTGAGGAAATGTCTCTGGCAACTTTGGCAAGATTTTTATTACTGCAATTAATACTATTATTTCTTATTCTAGTTCCTTTCCTGCGGTATCCTTTTATATGCCTAAACACTGCTAGGTCTGTATTTTCTTCACAGACTTAAAATCCTAAGTTCTTTTTGCATGCTCTTTTGATGAGAGTTATAATCTAATTGAGACATTGTGGAAACTGTGAACAAGTAAAGTATTGCTTTATAACAGTGTGTGTGACATCAGAGAAAATAACCCTAGTGCAGGAGAGAAGAGTAATAATTCAAAACATAGTATGCAAAGACATTACAGTACTTTCTGATTATTTTTACTCATTAATTAATGTTTCTCCCAGAATTGTTATATTTATTATTGCTGGTCTTTGGGCACTGAGGTTTGAATTTGAAGTTAGCTTCCATGGTCTACAGGCATATTAATAATGCAGATTATTAATGCAGATTAGAAGAGCTTTGAGGTTCTCTGAAGCTAAGGAACATTTTTAAGCTGATGTCATTAGAGATATTAGTAGCAAATGACAAAAGTGCAACTGAAGGAAAACTTGCTTGATCATCACAGATCTCTGATAAACTGTCAGTGTTAAACCTCAATTTGTCCAATCTTAATTTACTGTCTATCTGATTCAACTTCTGAACTATAATTCAGGGACATCTGCCACACTGTTTCTTTAATTCAACAACATCCCTACATCTCCATAAGATTGAAGACCTTTGCTGTTAAAATTTATAAATTAGTAACTGTTTCAGCAATAGCATTTGACATTGATTTAGAATTTTTGAACTCTTCAGATGTTTTAACTTTCAGATGCAATTTTTGGTACAGTTTTTCCTTAAACGGTTGACAAAGGAATACGTAAATAACTGGATCAAGACAAACATTTGCAGCTGACAGTATCAATGTAAATTCTTTTAGGTAATACAGTATATTTTCAATCTCACAGTTATAATCAGGTTTGATTTGTTTTAACATATATGGGGCTCTCACCAGGTGATACGGAACAAAGCAAACGATAAACACAAACATGATGGTGAAAATGTTTCGGTTGATCTTTTTCTTTGCCAGTGTGGAGTTTTTCTTAAATTTTTGGTGGGAAATATATATTTTCTTGGCAATGGAACTGTAGAAGACAATTAGGAGAAAAAACACAATCCAGAAAGTTCCTAGGCATGTGTAGTTTGAAACTAAGTGCCACTGGAGTCCAAGAGGGCTTTTGAACTTCATACAGTCAATTGAATTGTTTTTTATATAAATTTGGTTTGTTAAAATAATATTGGGAAAAGAGATAACAATCTGTAGCAGCCATACGACCAGACATACAATTTTGCTACACCGGACATTGAAAGCAGAAGTGCTGAATTGGGGCTTCATTACTTTAAAGCATCTGTCAAAGCCTATGAGTCCAAATAATGTTATATTAATATACATATTTAGGTAAAAGATGACAGCAGAAAAGCGGCAGAAAACAAAGTCGAGCTGCCAATGTCCAATTTTGGAGTGAGAAACTATTTTAAAAGGGTAAGTTAAGCTCATAATAAGGTCGGCTGCGACAATGTTCTTGAGATAAACAATAAAACTTGTCTTGCTAGGAATATGAAGAAAGATCCAAGCTGCCACTGCATTTAACAGTATTCCACCTATAAAGATGAAACCGTAGAGCAATGGAATAATTTGTTGGGTAATGATTTTATTTTTATCGCAGTTACTTTCTGAAGTATTCCTTGAATCGACCATGTTCAGTTCATTTGCAGTCCCTGGAAAAAAAAAGATCAAGTTAAGTTTAAGAAAACAATTTCCCTGCATTTTTCTCTTTTATAATATCATATGGTCACATGCCATTGCAAGTAAAAAGGCAACCTTCTCAAATAAAGTATTACTGTTTTGAAATATAATTTCAAACAGGATCAAAGCAATTTTTAGACAATAGCCACCACAAAAACGTGTGATTTTACATGCTTTTATTTATTATAGTTATGTAAACAGCCTCATTTAATGTCGAGATGCACTACCCTTGAGTACTGTCAGAGAATGGTAATTTTTAATTGATAGAAGACAATAATTAATTGCTTCTACTGAAAGTTGAAGTCAGCCTCTGATAACAACACCTGCTTGTAGTTTTATTAATAGGGAATATTTCGCCATTATCCTCTTAGAAATTGTTCCCCCCCCCAACATGCCAATTTAGTTGAAAGCTGCATTTCCACCAGCCATTAATAATTCTACTCAGTTTTTTTTAAAGTTTGCCAATATTGCCTATTCTTACATAGGCCCATCAACACATAAATATTTTAAGAAATACATAAATAGTATGCAATATTAATTCCGGGTACCTCAAACTTCAGAAACTTACCTTTTTATAAAGCAGCTTTAAACAATGTTTTATTTATTTATTTATTTAGTTTGTCATATATGTAAAAAATAACAGGTATAGGTATAAAACATAAATATGAACACAGTAAATGGGTACGAATAAATGGAAACAGTAGGACAGGGATGGTAGGCACGCTAGTATTCTTATGCACATCCCTTAAAAACCTCTTAGGAATTCAAACCATTCCTAGGTCAACAGTAGACAGATTAAGGTTAAAATTATGGGGTTTTGGGTATGTAATAACAGAGTCGGGTAGAGCATTCCAGGCATTGACCAATCTGAAGTCATATTTTCTGCAATTGAGTTTGGAACGGTTTACCTTGAGTTTGTATCTATTGTGTGCTCGTGTATTATTGTGATTGAAGCTGATGTAGCCATTGACAGGTAGGACGTTGTGGCAGATAATTTTGTGGACGACACTTAGGTCAGACTTTAGTCGGCATAGTTCTAGGTTGTCCAAGCCCAACATTTCAAGCTTGGTGCTCTCATTTTTTAACTTCACTTACTTATAAAAGGTATCTCAGTTTACAGAAGGGGAAAAAAACATAAAAAGGACCCTCCTTAGTTTTGTGGAAAGTAAATGAGATGATAAATTCTTTCAGACTTGTAAGACTTATGCCAACTGTTTGAGGTAATCTAGACAACAAGCCTAAGTTATGAATACTAACTTACTTTTATTTCCTCTCCCCTTGGGAAATAAACTAGAGAAGGCCCTTCAGTGCTGTCCACACAGCAATGTAATGTATGCTGGTATTCAGTTCAAATCTGTCCCTAAAAAGCACAATAAACTGCATAAAGCAGTTTATTATAAACCAAAAGCATTTCCCCCATTCCATTTCTGTCCTGCAGAGCTTTGAAATCATTGGATTGCACTGATGTCAGAAGTATTCTGTCAAGTGTTAAGTTTACAGAAAAAAAGGATTTCTAACAATGAATTATACTTTGTTTTAATAATAAAAATATCACAGTAATGAATATAACTTAAATGTTGTAATTTGTGTAATGTGTAATATTTCTGCACAAATTAACCAGCGTGGGCTATATTCTTTGCTCAATAAAGCTATTTTATTCTGAATATCAGGGGTGAGTTCACTTGTCAGCACGCTCGATATGCGCTGCAATAAAAATTGTTCTGTGTATGTGCAGAAGCAAAAAACAAGATGGCGATGCTTATTGCGCCACCCAGAGAACCTGTTTCTGGCCGTGGCAGGCCTGGTCGCTGCTGGTTCCAATGACCCAGGCCGCCAAACCACTACATGTTTGGCCGAACCGGCCCGAACCGTGGGAACCCACCACTGCTGAATATTCATATAAGAGACATCAGTAAGTCATTTCTTCATTAGCACTGGGTATCAAGCTAAATTTATTTCATGTTGAAAGTGTCCAGTCCAATAACACAAATAAGACTTTTAAAAGAGTCTTAACTTACTTCCTTCTAATTATGGCATTTTTTTGCCTTTCTAGCTTTCCACATGTGCACATAAAACGTGTTTTCCACTTTTTTGCCAAAACCTTTTTTTAAAAAAAAAATAAAATCTCATCTCATCCCAATAACTATAAGTTGATAGCTAATTATACTGATATATTTGAGATGGAAGCAATCTTTAATACAAATGCAATAAGATCTAACTATTTCTAGATTTTTTAAAAGTATCACAGGTACAAAGATGAGATACAGTCAGTTTTATAACTACTTGAGTAATTAGTTCAGGAGACGCTATATTTCATGCAATTTAATGAACAACTAAATATTTTCTTTATTTTTATTTGTAACTTACTGGTGTGTTTAATTCTCATTACTAGTTTTAAATTTCTCTGAGATTTAACAATAGCCTTAATAATGGTGTTGGAATTGAATGATATATAGTCAAAAAACTATTTGTTAAAATAATATACTGTGTCAGTAATATGATGACATATTCAGCATACATCTACTTTTTATTGTGTTTCAAATACCTTTTTCTAGTCTGCAGTTTGGAGTTGTAATCCTATGGCAAGGTTTGCGATTAAGCATTTTGACAAGAATACATTAAAAAAAACCAAACAAATAAATGTATAGTAACTTCTTACCAGTACAAACTTTGGTAGTTTTTCAGATGATTCAGAAGTGATGATACCCTTTCAAATCCATGCCGAAATAAAGTTCCCAGCACTTCCCACACTGGTTTAAAAGCCCCAGAGTTGTAGAGTTTGCAGCCCCTAGCTGACACTGGGGCTGGCCATGAGATTAAATCATGAGAGGCAAATCTAAACACATTGTCCCCCCTCAAAAAAGGAAATGTATGAAGCTGAAACCATAAAAGTTTCCTAGTGGCAATAGCAACTCTTTCAAAATTCTAATTTCCTCCTTCTATGCCCAGTTCTTAGGAACTTAACAATTCCCACAAAATTGGCATAAGTAACAAACCACACATTTATTTATTTATGTACTTACTTTAGAAACACTACAAAATGACTGAAGTACACATCTTTGGTAATAAATGTTCTACCTGTACTTTCATAGTAAGCAAAAAAAAAAAATTTGACCATACTTCTTTTGTTTTTTTTTTGTTTTATTTGGGGAGATTTAATGATTTTTTTCAAAGTGATATGTGCCTTGAATGGAAGCAGTGAATATCTTTTCTAGGACTGCATTATTTTTATGGAACAAGTGCTAGTGCTTTGCAAAGAGATAATATCCTTATTAATAAAATAACTACAAGAGCTGCAAACAAAATGCTGTTTGATTTTTGTTGGTGTGACTTCCCTTTTTTTAAAAAAAACAACTGAAAAATACTTCATAATTATTTTCTTTTTGTATCAAGTCAGAAAATAATTCTGTTTAAAATGAAAATACATTAAATCACGATGATTAATATGTTAAAAGTCCTTGTGGGAACTTCTGTATAAAATCAGTCAGATCTCATGGAAATTTGCCACCTGTTGAGAGCCACACAGGAAGAGTTCATGGTTCTGAGAAGTGTAATTGCATGAGAGAAGTTTTTTATGTTCTTTGTTCTGATATAAACCTAATTCTATAAGGAATAACTATTTAACTCTGTCCTAATATTAATAATATTGAACGCAATGAAATTGCTACAGTATAAATTCTAAAGGACACGGGTGGCATGAAATATGCCACTTGAATGAACCATCAACTGTAAATTCACCTTCTGTTGTCTAAGATTGGGTAACATCACATACCACAATGTCTGCCTTTATTCCCTATGAACTTTTGAAAAGAATAAGTATCTGTGCTTATATAAAACAGGCTACATTGTTGACACATAAGAATGAAATGACATAGGTGTTAGAAAAATTCTTAAATTTTCTTAAATGTTGATAAAGTCTTGGCATAATTCCTATTCTCCCTCCCTCCCTCCCTCCCTCCCTCCCTTCCTCCTTCCCTCCCCCCCTCTCTCTCCCAATTTCTGTGTTTACTTCAATTATAGTTTTATTCTTGAGCATTTTTAATAAGACGGAAGCCTGGCTAATTAGGACTTACCATCAGATGTTTGTTTATGTTTATGTTTATTATACTTGTATGCCACCCTATTCCCGAGGGACTCAGGGCGGCTAACAAACAAGTGGGGAAGGGAGAGATACAAAAAAACCGAACAAGACAAAAACAAGATACAAGAAACAGATTAAAAGCTACACAACTATCGCAACAATTCAAGTGGGGCTGGGAACTCATCAGCTCCAGGCCTGCCAGAACAGCCAGGTCTTGAGGGCTTTGCGGAAAGCCTGAAGGGTGGTGAGGGTCCAAATCTCCACGGGGAGATCGTTCCAGAGGGCCGGAGCAGCCACAGAGAAGGCCCTCCCCTGGGGGGTCGACAGTCGACATTGGCTAGCTGATGGTATCCGGAGGAGGCCTAATCTATGGGATCTGATTGGTCATAAGGAGGTAATTGGCAGGTCCGATACCATGTAGGGCTTTAAAAGTAATGACTAGCACCTTGAAGCGCGTCCGGAGTCCAACAGGCAGCCAGTGCAGCTCGCGGAGGATAGGTGTAACGTGGGTGTACCGAGGTGCACCCACAATCGCTCGCGCGGCTGTATTCTGGACACGCTGATAACAGATACACAGATAACTGTGTATCCACTGTGTGCAAACTTTCAAACCAGAGGTGGTATTCAGCAGGTTCTGACCAGTTCTGGAGAACTGGTAGTGGAAATTTTGAATAGTTCAGAGAACCGTTAAATGCTACCTCTCACTGGCTCTGCCCCATCTATTCTCTGCCTCCCAAGTCCCAGCTGATTGGGAGTAAATGGGAATTTTGCAATAACCTTCCCCTGGAGTGGGGAGAGAATTAAGATTTTACACTATCCTTCCCCTACCACACCCACCAAGCTACATTCACAGAACCAGTAGTAAAAATCCCACCACTATTTCAAACCTCAAAAGACCAAGCCAGCAGAGGTGGTCCTTGATTTACAACCATTTGTAAACAATTTACAACTTATGACATTACAATGGCACTGAAAAAAATGTCTTGCAACCAGTCCTCACATTTACAATCGTTGCAATATCTCCATGGTTACATGATCAAAATTTGGGCATTTGGCCACTGGCATTTATTTATGACAACTACACTGTCCCAGGGTCATGATTTGTGACCTTCCCAATTAGCTTATGACAAGCAGTGTCAATGGGGGAAGCTGGATTTGCTTAAAGATTGTGCAGTTCACTTATAATTGCAATGATTCATTTAACAACCATAGCAAAAAAGATTGTAGACAGGATTGTAGCTCACCTAACAACTTAACAATGAAAATTCTAGTCCTAATTGTGGGTTGTAAGTTGAGTTCTACCTTTATGCCACTGTTATTTCCCAAGTAATTCACAGGAAAGTATTGATGAGATTATACAAGGACATAATACAACCATGAATAGAGTGATCTGTGTCAAATCCTTCACAACCATATGCCATCACGAAAGTTGGAAGATCACACATTGTTATTAACCAGATTTATTTAAAGGAAAACAGGAGTTTGTATATAGAATCTTGTCAACTGTGTTTACTTTAGCATCACATTTTTCTCTATAGTTCCGGTAGTCCTCAACTTGCAACCAAATTGGGACTAGAATTTCTGCTGCTAAGTAAGGCAATTGTTATGTTGATTGTGCTGGATTTTATGACATTTTTTGTTTGCCGAGGTTGTTGCATGTGGAGCAAATCCAACTTCTCCCATTGATTGGGCTTGTCAGAACCAGCTGGGAAGGTCACAAATAGAGATTATATGACTCCAGGACACTGCAACAGTCATCAATACATGCCGGCTGCCAAGTATCCAAATTTTGATCATGTATCCCAACTACGGTTGTAAATCGAGTACTACTTGAATAATTAAGTGTGTAATCAATTCATCATGTAAGGAGAAGGGTTTCTGGATAGGTATTACAGCAATGATTGAGTAGGGCAAATATTATTTTATCAGTCATACACTGTTTCCTTAATACAACAACATGCCCACATTTCCATAAAGTTGCTGTTAAAATTTATAAAGCAATAACAGTTTCAACAATAGCATTTGACTTTCTTGATTTAGAATTTTCAAACTCTTCAGATGTTTTAACTTTCAGATGCAACTTTTGGTACAGTTTTTTCTTAAACGGTTGACAAAGGAATACGTAAATAACTGGATCAAGACAAACATTTGCAGCTGACAGTATCAATGTAAATTCTTTTAGGTAATACAGTATATTTTTAATCTGACAGTCGTAATCAGGTTTGATTTGTTTTAACGTATATGGGGCTCTGACCAAGTGATACGGAACAAAGCAAACGATAAACACAAACATGATGGTGAAAATGTTTCGGTTGGTCTTTTTCTTTGCCAGCGTGGAGTTTTTCTTAAACTTTTGGTGGGAAATATATATTTTCTTGGCAATGCAACTGTAGAAGACTATTAGGAGAAAAAACACAATCCAGAAAATTCCTAGGCATGTGTAGTTTGAAGCTGTGTGCCACTGGAGTCCAAGAGGGCTTTTGAGCTTCATACAGTCAATTGAATTGTTTTTTGTAGGAAGTTGGTTTGTTAAAATAATATTGGGAAAAGAGATAACAATCTGTAGCAGCCATACGACCAGACATACAATTTTGCTACACCGGACACTGAAAGCAGAAGTGCTGAATTGGGGCTTCATTACTTTAAAGCATCTGTCAAAGCCTATGAGTCCAAATAATGTTATATTAATATACATATTTAGGTAAAAGATGACAGCAGAAAAGCGGCAGACAACGATGCTGAGCTGCCAATGTCCAATTTTGGAGTCAGAAAATATTTTAAAAGGGTAAGTTAAGCTCATAATAAGGTCGGCTGCGACAGTGTTCTTGAGATAAACAATAAAACTTGTCTTGCTAGGAATGTAAAGAAAGATCCAAGCTGCCACTGCATTTAACAATATTCCACCTATAAAGATGAAACCGTAGAGCAATGGAATAATTTGTTGTTTAATGATTTTATTTCTATCGCAGTTACTTTCTGAAGTATTGCTTGAATTGACCATGTTCAGTTCATTTGCAGTCCCTGAAAATAAAATAAAAAGATCAAGTTAACTCTAAGAAAACAATTTCCCTGCATTTTTCTCTTTTAAAATATCAGTTGGTCACATGCCATTGCAAGTAAAAAGGCAACCTTCTCAAATAAAGTATTACTGTTTTGAAATATAATTTCAAACAGGATCAAAGCAATTTCTAGCAAATAGTCATCGCAAAACAGCCTGTTATTTTTTTATGTTTTTATTTACTGTATCTTATGTAAACATCTATTGTTGAGCTGCGCTGCCTAAGCAGACCCTTGGGTACTATCAGAGAATGGTGATTTTTAATGGGATAGAAGAAAATAATTAATTGCTTCTACTGAAAGTTGAAATCAGCCTTTGATAACAACGCCTACTTGTAGTTTTCTTAAAAAGAATAAGAAATATTCTGCCATTACCTTCTTAGAAATGATTCCCCGCCCAAATTGCCAAGTACAAATAAATGCAGACAGTAGGACAGGAATGGTAGGTACGCTGGTGTGCTTATGCACATCCCTTAAAAACCTCTTAGGAATTCAAACCATTCCTAGGTCAACAGTAGACAGTCTAAGGTTAAAATTATGGTGGTTTGGGTATGTAGTGCATTCCAGGTAGTGCATTCCAGGCATTGACCAATCTGTTACTGAAGTCATATTTTCTGTAATCGAGTTTGCAATGGTTTACCTTGAGTTTGTATCTATTGTGTGCTTGTGTATTATTGTGATTGAAGCTGATGTAGCCATTGACAGGTAGGACGTTATTACAGATAATTTTGTGGATGACACTTAGGTCAGACTTTAGTCGGCATAGTTCTAGGTTGTCCAAGCCCAACATTTCAAGCTTGGTGCTCTCATTTTTTAACTTCACTTACTTATAAAAGGTATCTCATCTTACAGAAGGGAAAAAAACCATAAAAAGGACCCTCCTTAGTTTTGTGGAAAGTAAATGAGATGATCAATTGTTTCAGACTTGTAAGACTTATGCCAGCTGTTTGAGGTAATCTAGATAACAAGCCTAAATGATGAATACTAACTTACTTTTATTTCTTCTCCCCTTGGGAAATAAACTAGAGAAGGCCCTTCAGTGCTGTCCACACAGCAATGTAATGTATGCTGGTATTCAGTTCAAACCTGTCCCTAAAAAGCACACCCAGTTTATTATAAACCAAAAGCGTTTCCCCCATTCCATTTCTGTCCTGCAGAGCTTTGAAATCATTAGATTGCACTGATGTCAGAAACCCAAAATTATTCTGTCAAGTGTTAAGTTTACAGAAAAACATGTATTTCTAACAATGAATTATACTTTGTTTTAGTAATAAAAGTAACACAGTAATGAATATAACTTAAATCTTGTAATTTGTGTAATGTGTAATATTTCTGCACAAAATAACCAGTGTGGGCTATATTCTTTGCTCAATAAAGCTATTTAATTCTGAATATCAGGGGTGGGTTCACTTGTCGGCACGCTCGATGTGTGCTGCAATAAAAATTGTTCTGTGTGTGCGCAGAAACAAAAAACAAGATGGCGATGCTTATTGCGCCACCCAGAGAACCTGTTTCTGGCCGTGGCAGGCCTGGTCGCTGCTGGTTCCAATGACCCAGGCCGCCAAACCACTACATGTTTGGCCGAAGGAACCGTAGGAACCCACCACTGCTGAATATTCATATAAGAGACATCAGTAAGTCATTTCTTCATTAGCAGTGGGTATCAAGCTAAATTTATTTCATATTGAAAGTGTCCAGTCCAATAACACAAATAAGACTTTTAAAAGAGTCTTAACTTACCTCCTTCTAATTATGGCATTTTTTCCCTTTCTAGCTTTCCACATGTGCACATAAAATGTGTTTTCCACTTTTATTTTTTGCCAAAACCTTTTAAAAAAAAAATAAAATCTCATCTCATCCCAATAACTATAAGTTGATAGCTAATTATACTGATATATTTGAGATGGAAGCAATCTTTAATACAAATGCAATAAGATCTAACTATTTCTAGATTTTTTAAAAGTATCACAGGTACAAAGATGAGATATAGTCAGTTTTATAACTACTTGAGTAATTAGTTCAGGAGACGCTATATTTCATTCAATGTAATGAACAACTAAATATTTTCTTTATTTTTATTTGTAACTTACTGGTGTGTTTAATTCTCATTACTAGTTTTAAATTTCTCTGAGATTTAACAAGAGCCTTAATAATGGTGTTGGGATTGAATGATGTATAGTCAAAAAACTCTTTGTTAAAATAATATACTGTGTCAGTAATATGATGACATATTCAGCATACATCTACTTTTTATTGTGTTTTTCTAGTCTGCAGTTTGGAGTTGTAATCCTATGGCAAGATTTGGGATTAAGCATTTTGACAACAATACATTAAAAAAAAAACCAAACAAATAAATGTATAGTAATTTCTTACCAGTACAAACTTTGGTAGTTTTTCAGATGATTCAGAAGTGATGATACCCTTTCAAATCCATGCCGAAATGAAGTTCCCAGCAGTTCCCACACTGGTTTAAAAGCACCAGAGTTATAGAGTTTGCTGCTCCCAGCTGATACTGGGGCTGGCCATGAGAGGCTGATTTAATCATGAGAGGCAAATCTAAACACATTGTCCCCCCTCAAAAAAAGGAAATGTATGAAGCTGAAACCATAAAATTTCCCTAGTGGCTATAGCAACTCTTTCAAAATTCTAATTTCCTCCTTCCATGCTCAGTTCTTAGGAACTAAACAATTCCCACAAAATTAGCATAAGTAACAAATCACACATTTATTTATTTACTTTAGAAACAGTACAAAATGACTGAAGTACACATCTTTGGTAATAAAGATGTACCTGTACTTCCATATTAAGCAGAAAAATTATTTGACAATGCTTTTTTTGTTATTTTATTTTATCTGGTGAGATTTTATGAATTTTTTCAAAGTGATATGTGCCTTGTATGGAAGCAGTGAAAATCTTTTCTACGACTGCATTATTTTTAGGGAAGAAGTGCTGGTGCTTTGCAAAGAGATAATATCCTTATTAATGGAATAACTGCAAGAGCTGCAGACAAAATGCTGTTCGATTTTTGTTAGTGTGGACTTCCTTTTTTTAAAAAAATCTGAAATATACTTCATAATTATTTTCTTTTTATATCAAGTCAGAAAAGAATACTGTTTAAAATGAAAATACATGAAATCACGATGATTAATATGTTAAAAGTCCTTGTGGGAACTTCTGTATAAAATCAGTCAGATCTCATGTTGCCACCTGTTGAGAGCCAACAGAAAGAGTTCATGGTTCTGACAAGTGTAATTACATGAAAGAAGTTTTTTTATGCTCTTTGTTCTGATATAAACCTAATTATATAAGGAATATCTATTTAACTCTGTCCTAATATTAATAACATTGAACACAATGAAATTGCCACAGTATAAATTCTAAAGAACATGGGTGGCATGAAATATGTCACTTGAATGAGCCTTCTGTTGTCTAAGATTGGGTAACATTACATACCACAATGTCTATTTTTTCCCCGTATGAACTTTTGAAAAGAATAAGTATCTGTGCTTATATAAAACAGGCTACATTGTTGACACGTAAGAATGAAATGACATAGGTGTTAGAAAAATTCTTAAATTTTCTTAAATGTTGATAAAGTCTTGGCATAATTCCTATTCTCTCTCTCTCTCTCTCTCTCTCTCTCCTCTCTCTCTCTCTCTCTCTCTCTCTCTCTCTCCCTCCCTCCCTCCCTCCCTCCCTCCCTCCCTCCCTCCCTCTCTCTCTCTCTCTCTTTATTTCTCTCTCCGCCCCCACTTTCTATGTTTACTTCAATTATAGTTTTATCTTGAGCATTTTTAATAAGAAGGAAGCCTGGCTAATTAGACTTAGCATCACATAACTGTGTATCCACTGTGTGCAACTTTCAAACCAGAGGTGGTATTCAGCAGGTTCTGACCAGTTCTGGAGAACTGGTAGTGGAAATTTTGAATAGTTTCAGAGAACCGTTAAATGTTACCTGTCACTGGCTCTGCCCCATCTATTCTCTGCCTCCCGAGTCCCAGCTGATTGGGAATAAATTTTGCAATAACCCTCCCCTGGAGTGGAGAGGGAATGAAGATTTTACACTATCCTTCCCTACCACACCCACCAGCTACATCCACAGAACCAGTAGTAAAAATCCCACCACTATTTCAAACCTCAAAAGACCAAGCCAGCAGAGGTGGTCCTTGATTTACAACCATTGTAAACAATTTACAACCTTATGAAATTACAATGGCACTGAAAAAAATGTCTTGCAACCACTCCTCACATTTACAATCGTTGCAGTATCTTCATGGTTACATGATCAAAATTTGGCATTTGGCCATTGGCAGGTATTTATGACAACTACACTGTCCCAGGGGTCATGTGATTTGTGACCTTTCCAATTAGCTTATGACAAGCAGCATCAATGGGGGAAGCTGGATTGCTTAAAGATTGTGCAGTTCACTTATAATTGCAATGATTCACTTAACCACCAAAGCAAAAAAGATTTTAGAAAGGGTTGCAGCTCACCTAACATCTTAACAATGAAAATTCTAGTCCCAATTGTGGGTTGTAAATTGAGGTCTACCTTTATGCCATTGTTATTTCCCTGGAAATTCACAGGAAAGTATTGATGAGATTATACAAGGACATAATACAACCATGAATAGAGTGATCTGTGTCAAACCCTTCATAACCATATGCCATCACGAATGTTGGAAGATCACGCATTGTTATTAACCAGATTTATTTATTTATTTGTTTATTTATTTATTTATTTATTTATTAGACTTATATACCACTCCATAGGGCTTTCAGCCCTCTCTAAGCGGTTTACAAATTTTTTAGCAAATTGAGTCAGCAACTTGCCCGCGTCCGGGTCCTCATTTCACCTACCTCGGAAGGATGGAAGGCTGAGTTGACCTTGAGCTGTTGAGATTTGAACTGCTGAACTGCAGATCACAGTCAGCTAAAGTGGCCTGCAGTACTGCATCGTAACCATTGCGCCACCTCGGCTCATTTAAAGGAAAACAGGAGTTTGTATATAGAATCTTGTCAACTGTGTTTAATTTAGCATCACATTTTTCTCTTTAGTTCCGGTAGTCCTACACTTGCAACCAAATTGGGACTAGAATTTCTGCTGCTAAGTAAGGCAATTGTTATGTTGGTTGTGCTGGATTTTATGATCTTTTTGTTTGCCAAGGTTGTTACATGTGGAGCAAATCCAACTTCTCCCATTGATTGGGCTTGTCAGAACCAGCTGGGAAGGTCACAAATAGAGATTATATGACTCCAGGACACTGCAACAGTCATCAATACATGCCGGCTGCCAAGTATCCAAATTTTGATCATGTATCCCAACTACGGTTGGAAATCGAGTACTACTTGAATAATTAAGTGTGTAATCAATTCATCATGTAAGGAGAAGGGTTTCTGGATAGGTATTACAGCAATGATTGAGTAGGGCAAATATTATTTTATCAGTCATACACTGTTTCCTTAATACAACAACATGCCCACATTTCCATAATGTTGCTGTTAAAATTATAAAACAATAACAGTTTCAACAATAGCATTTGACTTTTTTGATTTAGAATTTTCAAACTCTTCAGATGTTTTAACTTTCAGATGCAATTTTTGGTACAGTTTTTCCTTAAACGGTTGACAAAGGAATACGTAATAACTGGATCAAGACAAACATTTGCAGCTGACAGTATCAATGTAAATTCTTTTAGGTAATACAGTATATTTTTAATCTGACAGTCGTAATCAGGTTTGATTTGTTTTAACGTATATGGGGCTCTGACCAAGTGATACGGAACAAAGCAAACGATAAACACAAACATGATGGTGAAAATGTTTCGGTTGGTCTTTTCTTTGCCAGCGTGGGAGTTTTTCTTAAACTTTTGGTGGGAAATATATATTTTCTTGGCAATGCAACTGTAGAAGACTATTAGGAGAAAAACACAATCCAGAAAATTCCTAGGCATGTGTAGTTTGAAGCTTTGTGCCACTGGAGTCCAAGAGGCTTTTGAGCTTCATACAGTCAATTGAATTGTTTTTTGTAGGAAGTTGGTTTGTTAAAATAATATTGGGAAAAGAGATAACAATCTGTAGCAGCCATACGACCAGACATACAATTTTGCTACACTGGACACTGAAAGCAGAAGTGCTGAATTGGGCTTCATTACTTTAAAGCATCTGTCAAAGCCTATGAGTCCAAATAATGTTATATTAATATAATATTTAGGTAAAAGATGACAGCAGAAAAGCGGCAGACAACGATGTCGAGCTGCCAATGTCAATTTTGGAGTCAGAAAATATTTTAAAAGGGTAAGTTAAGCTCATAATAAGGTCGGCTGTGACAATGTTCTTGAGATAAACAATAAAACTTGTCTTGCTAGGAATGTGAAGAAAGATCCAAGCTGCCACTGCATTTAACAGTATTCCACCTATAAAAATGAAACCGTAGAGCAATGGAATAATTTGTTGGGTAATGATTTTATTTCTATCGCAGTTACTTTCTGAAGTATTCCTTGAATCGACCATGTTCAGTTCATTTACAGTCCCTGGGGAAAAAAAAGATCAAGTTAAGTTTAAGAAAACAATTTCCATGCATTTTTCTCTTTATAATATCATATGGTCCACATGCCATTGCAAGTAAAAAGGCAACCTTCTCAAATAAAGTATTACTGTTTGAAATATAATTTCAAACAGGATCAAAGCAATCTTTAGACAATAGTCATCACAAAAATGTGTGATTTTTATGTTTTTATTTACTTTAGTTTTGTAAACAGTTTCTTTTAATGTCGAGATGCACTACCCTTGAGTACTGTCAGAGAATGGTAATTTTTAATGGATAGAAGGAAATAATTAATTGCTTCTACTGAAAGTTGAAGTCAGCCTCTGATAACAACACCTGCTTGTAGTTTTCTTATAAGAATAAGGAATATTTTGCCATTATCTTCTTAGAAATGGTCCCCCACTCAACTTGCCAATTTAGTTTAAGCTGCATTTCCTGATAGTTTTCCAGTCCAGTATTAGCCAGTAATTCTGCTCAGTTTTTTTAAAGCTTGCCAAGATTGCCTATTCTTACATAGGCCCATAAACACATAAATATTTTAAGAAATATATAAATAGTAGAAATATTCATTCCAGGTTCCTCAAACTTCAGAAACTCACCTTTTTATAAAGCATCTTTTAACAATGTTTTATTTACTTATTTATTTAATTTGTCAAACATGTAAAAGATAACAAGTATAAGCATAAAACATAAATATGAACAAAGTAAATAGGTTTGAATTAATAGAGACAGTAGGACAAGGATTGCAGGCATGCTGGTGCACTTATGCACATTCTTAAAAACCTCTTAGGAATTGGGTGAGGTCAACAGTAGATGTCTAAGGTTAAAATTATGGGGGTTTGGGTATGTAACCACAGAGTCAGGTAGTGCATTCCAGGCATTGACCACTCTGTTACTGAAGTCATATTTTCTGCAATCGAGTTTGGAACGGTTAACCTTGAGTTTGTATCTATTGTGTGCTCATGTATTATTGTGATTGAAGCTGATGTAGCATTGACAGGTAGGACGTTGTGGCAGATAATTTTGTGGACTACACTTAGGTCAGACCTTAGTCAGCATAGTTCTAGGTTGTCCAAGCCCAACATTTAAAGCCTGGTGCTCTCATTTGTTAACTTCACCTACTTATAAAAGATATCTCAGCTCACAGAAGGAAAAAAAACCATAAAAAGGACTCTTCTTAGTTTTGGGAAGTAAATGAGATGATCAATTCTTTCAGACTTGTAAGAGTTATACCAGCTGTTTGAGGAAATCTATACAACAAGCACAAACGATGAATACTAACTTACCTTTATTGTAAGGGTTACTATAACAAAATCTATCAGATCTGAAAATACTTTACTATCCCCTGCCTTTCCTTAAAACTAGGTATAGCCCCATCTGAGATGCTTCCCACATTCCTTTTCCTTCTCTGGGCTAAGAGACCTTTTGTTTGATGGCTGTCTCAGCTTCTGTCTCCCAAGGTCATTCCCAGAAATACTACAGATACAAATGCATCTGTAGATGCACACAAAAGATGCACACAATCTATTAACTAGAATAACTCATCACATACTTTGCTTCTGATGAAATGGACCTATATATAATTATTATTTTTGTAAACAGATATTGATGTTTACTGTTTTTTCTGGAATAGCCACATGAATATAGGGAAGTGGTAACTCAGTGGTAACTCAGCTGTGCTTGTCGATCAAAAAGGTCAGCAGTTTGGTGGTTTGAATCCCTATTGCTTTGTAATAGAGTGAGGTCCCGTTACCTGTCCCAGCTTCTGCCAACTAACAGTTCAAAAGCATGTAAAAATTCAAGTAAAAAAATAGGAACTACCTTTGGTGTGCAGATAACAGCGTTCTGTGTGCCTTCGGCATTTAGTCATGCCAGCCACATGGCCACAGAGACCTTTTTGGAAAACGCTGGCTCTTTGACTTTGAAACGGAGATGAGCACCCCCCCCTAGAGTTGGAAATGTCTAGCACATATGTGCAAGGGGAACCTTTATCTTTAACTTTATCCTGATTATGGAAATTGATTTCTGCACATATAGAAGCCTTTTCACTATGACCAAGTATTTAGAATATAAGATTGTAATGTGATATTTTTTAAAATAAAATTGTATGTTTATAATCCCTTCCCGAACACACAGAAAAAAATCTGTCTCATACTTCATGTATATTCTGATTTGCGACTCCTGTTTTAATTGGGGGAAGCATAACTGGATTGAATTCTTGTTCAGGACACCACAATTTAGAAATAACTGGAATTACTATAATGATAAATGTTCCAATCCTACTTCCACTTCCCATAAATGCAGCTTTTCCTTCCTGTCTCCTTTTTAAGTTATGTAAGTCTATAAAGTCAGTTTTTGTCATTTTAGCATTTCTACTTCTTTTAATGAGTTGAACTTGAGAAAATTGTAGGCAAACTTTCTCAATAGAAAAGTGCTATTATAGCAATAGCAATAGCAGTAAGACTTATATGCCGCTTCATAGGGCTTTCAGCCCTCTCTAAGCGGTTTACAGAGTCAGCATATTGCCCCCAACAGTTTGGGTCCTCATTTTACCCACCTCGGAAGGATGGGAGGCTGAGTCAACCCTGAGCCGGTGAGATTTGAACCACCGAACTGCAGATAACAGTCAGTTGAAGTAGCCTGCAGTACTGCACTCTACCCACCGCGCCACCTCGGCTCTTATGGAATTACTCTTACTCTTACTCTTACTCTTACTCTTACTCTTACTCTTACTCTTACTCTTACTCTTACTCTTACTCTTACTCTTACTATTATGGAATTATGGAATTACTCTTACTCTTATTCTTAATCTTAATCTTACTATTACTCTTATGGAATTACTATTGATAAAAATACACTGAGGCTTATTTTATATAAGGTTTTCTGGGACAAACGCAGGATTGCAGAAAATGTGAGAGAAAAGAAGCAACTCATGTCAATTTTGACCATCACCAGATTCATTTAATGATAAAGTGAGAAATATGGATCTGAATATTAATGTGTTAGAACCAGGTACAAGAAATACTGTGATTGAATCCAAATTACATATAAATGTTGCAAAATTAAAGTTGACGACCTTATGTTCCTAGGTAAAATTTTGCTAAAATTGGAAAATTGACAGAGAAATTTTAAGATGTAGAAATGCTGAGGGAAAGGCAGTGAGTAATATGCAATCTCTTGCAAGGGATGATTGGCAGTTGACATAAATGAAAATCTCTGTCTTGAAGAACATGCCAAGAAGTATGGAATGGACGAATAAGGAATAAATTACAAATATTATAAAATTGAGAGAAGGAACAAGACCACATAAGCTATAGATGTTTTGAGAAAAAAATGAGAAGTTTAAAGAAAAGGCAATATATGAAGTGTATGAAAATGAAAGAAGGTTATATGCGGTTATATCAGATAAATATATAGGGAAGTATAGTGAACAGTATTGGTATTACCGGTACTCAGATTTCTTCCTTCCTTTCTTTCTTTTTAAAATCTCCTTTCTTTAGTTGACAAGTTACAAGTTACCCAATTGCAACTAGGATTTGTTTTTTCCCCAAATCCATAAATACCTTTGTGAGAAATATTTCTGCATACATTGGCAATTTCTATAATTGTCATTTATAGCCCAAAACTTAATGAGTTGATTTAAAAATGAAGGCTCTAAAAGAAATATGTGATATTTACACAATTGAACTTGACTTTGGACATGAGAAGGCCAAAGAGATTGCAGAAATAAACTGCATGGGATTACATATATAATGTGTTTATGGAAACCAGTGAAAAATGTATCAACTCTCTTTTCTTTGAAACAACTCCAAAATTTCAGTCTGGCCTTTTAAGACAACAGCTCGATATATAGATCCATTTCCTTAAATTAAGATCAGAGAAAAGTTGAGCGTTTGGAGACCTTAATGTTCATAGAATGTCTTGTGATCTTTTTAGACTGATTGATTTCAATGTGAGCAACTCAATACCTACAATAAATGTTTGTAACAGCTTACCACAGTATGGGCCCAGAAGAAATTTGGGCCCATTTCATTTCTCTGCTTGCAAACCAGAGTAGCATTTATACCAACTGTTAACACCCAAAGTAGAATTGCAGGCCCAGCTAAAAGCCCCTAGCCCAAGTATATCTTCCCAGGAAAATCAAAGCACTGCTTGAATCTATGGTGTTAAATTGAGCCACGAAATACATTACAAAAATGTATTTCCAAGAAAACTAAACTTGTTCCTAAGGCATCAAATATTTCAAGGGCCAAGGAAAGGTCACAAGTTAAAGAAAAGGGAAGTAAGAAAGCAGGAATAGGAAAATGAGCAGGAAAAGCAAAAGAAAGAAACTATGTCATAAAATATTCTTCTTTTGCTCTTTATTTCCAGAAGCCACATTTGACTTTGTAGTTTTCCTTATTATTTCATAATTGTACTCTAGTGGCCCCTCTGAATCCTCTAAGCACAATTTATTATATACAGTGAAATACCTTGTCATCATATCCCATCACATCTGTATTGCATAAGCCTGTAACTCCCCTCTTTTTAGAACCTATATTTTCCTCCAGTGCCATCCATACAGCAGTGTAATGTATGTTGGTATTCAGTTCAACCTATCCCTAAAAAGCACAGTTTATTATAAACCAAAAGCATCCCCCCATTTCTGTTCTGCAGAGCTTTGAAATCACTGGATTGCTCTGATGTCAGAAACCCAAAATTATTCTGCCAAGCATGAAAGTTTACAGAAAGACAAGGATTTCTAACAATGAATAATAATTTGTTTTAATAATAAAAATAACACAGTAATAAACATATCTTAAATATTGTAATTTGTGCAATGTGCAATATTTCTGTAAAAAATAACCAGCATGGGCTATATTCTTTGCTCAATAATGCTATTTTATACTGAATATTCATAATAAGAGGTACTGGTAAGTCATTTGTTCATTAGCACTGGTTATCAAGCTAAATTTACTTTGTGTTGCAAGTATCCAGTCCAATAATACAAATAAGACTTTTAAAGAGTCTTAACTTTTCTCCACTTTCTAGTTATGGTATGTTTTGCCTTCCTGGCTTTCTACAGATAACACGTAAAACTTGTTTTCCACTTTTATTTTTCACCAAAATCTTTTTTTAAAAAATAAATTCTCATCACATCCCAGTAACTATAAGGAGATAGCTAATTATACTGATATATTTGAGATGCAAGCAATCTTTAATACAAATGTAATCAGATTTAACATTTTATAGATTTTTTTAACGTATGAGAGGTACAAAGATAAGATATGGCTAGTTTTATAACTACTTGAGTATTAGTTCAGGGAAAGCTATATTTAATGCAATGTATATCTAATAATGAATAACTAATATTATTTTTATTTGTAAACTAACTGGGGTGTTTGATTCTTATTACTAGTTTTAAATTAGATTATGTTATCATAACATATATCATCTTATTAATGAGATTTAACATAACCTTTATAATGGTGTTGCAATTGAATGCTGTATAGTCAAAAAACTATTTGTTAAAATAATATACTGTACCAGTAATATGATGACATATTTAGCAGACATCTATTCCATTTATTGTGTTTCAAATATCTTTTTCTAGTCTGCTGTTTGGAGTTATAATCCTAAAGCAAGATTTGGGATCAAGCATTTTGACAAAAATATATTAAAAACCCCCAAACAAATAAATGTATAGTAACTTCTTACCAGTATAAACTTTGGTAGTTTTTCAGATGATTCAGAAATGATGATGCCCTTTCAAATCCATGCCGAAATGAAGTTCCCAGCACTTCCCACACTGGTTTAAAAGCCCCAGAGTTGTAGAGTGTGCAGCTCCCAGCTGATACTGGGCTGGACATGAGAGGCTGATTAAATTGTGAGTGCCAAATCTAAAATATTGCCAAAAAAAAAGAAAAAGGAAATGTTGAAGCTGAAACCATGATAGTTCCCTAATAGCTATAGCAACTCTTACAAATTCTAATTTCCTCCTTACGTGCCCAGTTCTTAGAAACTAAACAGTTCCCACAAAATTGGCAGAAGCAACGAACCACACATTCATTTATTTACTTTAGAATTACTGAAGTACACATCTTTGGTAATAAATATTCTATCTGTACTTCCATATTAAGCAGAAAAAATATATTTAACCGTACTTTTTTGTTTTTTGTTTTATCTGGTGAGATTTAATGAATTTTTTCAAAGTGATATGTGCCTTGTATGGAAGCAGTGAAAATCTTTTCTAGGACTGCATTATTTTTATGGAAGAAGTGCTGGTGCTTTGCAAAGAGATAATGGAATAGTGGAATAACTGCAAGAGCTGCAGACAAAATGCTGTTCGATTTTGTTAGTGTAACTTCCCTTTTTAAAAAAAAACCTGAAACATGCTTTGTAATTATTTTCTTTTTACATCAAATCAGAAATGAATAGTGTTTAAAATGAAAATACATGAAATCATGATGAGTATATGTTAAAAGTCCTTGTGGGAACTGCTGTATAGAATCAGTCAGATCTTTTGGAAATTTGCCACCTGTTGAGAGCCACACAGGAGGAGTTTATGGATCCAAGAAGCTGCAATTCCTGGTGTAATTATGTGAAAGAATTTTTTTAATAGTCTTTTTTCTGATATAAACCTAATTATATGAGGAATAACTATTTAACTTTGTCCTAATATTAATAACATTGAACACAATGAAATTGCCACAGTATAATTCTAAAGAACACGGGTGGCATTAAATATGCCACTTGAATGAACCATCAACTGTAGATTCATCTTCTGTTATCTAAGATTGAGAAACATCACATACCACAATGTCTGCCTTTATTCCCTATGAACTTTTAAAAAGAAGTAGCTGTGCTTATATAAAACAGGCTACATTGTGACGCCTAAGAATGAAATGACATAGGAGCTAGAACAATTGTTTACATTTCCTTAAATGTTGGCATAATTCCTATTTGTTTCTTTCTTCTTTCTTTCTTTCTTTCTTTCTTCTTTCTTTCTTTCTTCTTTCTTTCTTTCTTTCTTTCTTTCCTTCCTTCCTTCCTTCCTTCCTTCCCTCTCTCCCTCCCTCCCTCCTTCCTCCCTCCCCCCTCCCTCTCTCTGTCTCTTTTTCTCTGTCTCACATTCTATGTTTATTTCAATTATAGATTTATTCTTGAGCATTCTTATTAAGAAGAAAGCCTGGCTAATTAGGACTTACTATCAAATATAAATTTTTGGAAATTTTGAGTAGTTCGGAGCACCGGTGAATACCACTTCTGACTGGCCCTGCCTCCATCTATTCTCTGCCTCCTGAGTCCCAGCTGATCAGGAGGAAATGGGGATTGTCCAGTAACCTTCCCCCAGAGTGCAGTAGGAATGGAGATTTTACAATATCCTTTGCCTACCATGCCCACCAGGCCATGCCCACCAAGCCACACCCAGAGAACCACCACTGTTTCAAACCTCAAAATACCAAGCCAGCAGAGGTGGTCCTTAATTTACAACCATTTGTAAACAATTTACAACCTTTTGAAATTACCACGGCGCTGAACAAAATGACTTGCAACCAGTCCTCACATTTACAATCGTTGCAGTATCTCTATGGTTACATGATCAAAATTTGAGCATTTGGCCATTGGCAGGTATTTATGACAACTACACTGTCCCAGGGTCATGTGATTTGTGACCTTCCCAATTAGCTTATGACAAGCAGCATCAATGGGGGAAGCTGGATTTGCTTAAAGATTGTGCAATTCACTTATAATTACAATGAGTCACTTAACAACCATAGCAAAAAGATTGTAGGGGTTGCAGCTCACCTAACAACTTAGCAAAGAAAATTCTAGTCCCAATTGTGGGTTGAAAGTTGAGGTCTACCTTTATGCCACTGTTATTCCCAAGAAATTCACAGGAAAGTGTTGATGACATTATACAAGCACATAATACAACCATGAATAGAGTGATCTGTGTCAAACCCTTCACAACCACATGCCATCATGAAAGTTAGAAGATCACACATTGTTATTAACCAGATTATTTAAAGGAAAACAGGAGTTTGTATATAGAATCTTGTCAACTGTGTTTACTTTAGCATCACATTTTTCTCTATAGTTCCGGTAGTCCTCAACTTGCAACCAAATTGGGACTAGAATTTCTACTGCTAAGTAAGGCAATTGTTATGTTGGTTGTGCTGGATTTTATGACCTTTTGTTTGCCGAGGTTGTTGCATGTGGAACAAATCCAACTTCTCCCATTGATTGGGCTTGTCAGAACCTCCTGGGAAGGTCACAAATAGAGATTATATGACTCCAGGACACTGCAACAGTCATCAATACATGCAGGCTGCCCAGTACCCAAATGTTGATCATGTGACCATAGGAATCTGGTGATGGTCATAAGTGGGAGGATGCTTATAAGTTACTTATTTAAATGCCATTGTAACTTTGAATGGTTGCGAAATATTTGGTTGTAAGCCAAGAACTACTTGCATCTGCAGATGTGGAGGTCAGGTGGATATCTATTTTCTGGTAAGGTAAGGGAGAGATATTTGTACAATTATCATAATGTTTGACTATTTTGCTGGTGAGACAATAATTCCATAATAGAATAACTTCAAAATTAAAGTCATTGTGCTGATAGGCTTTCAGCCCCAATTCAAAATGCTGATTATTACCTTTAAAGTCCAGTGAGATGCAGCAGTGGGATTCCTCCAGAATTGTCATAGCCGGAACTGATTCTGCCTATGTGGTCAAATCTACAAAGTCTCTTGGGAGTACCTACTCCTCAAAAGCCCATGGGACAAGGACTTTTGCTCTTAGAGCACCAGTCTTTAGAATAACCTGGATGTTTCTATTGCCCCAATTCTGAATGCCTTTCGCAAACAAACAAAACGAATACACTCCTTTTTCTATCTCTCTTTGACTTTAGTTGATTGTGAATGGCCATCATAGGTATTGATGGGTATTTTATAGTGTTTATATTATTTATTTTCATGTTTTTAATCCATTTTATATCTTGCTGTTAGTTGCTGAGAAACTCTTTGAAGTGGGCCCATTTTAAATAATGCATAATTAAATTGATATGAATTTTAAAAAGGCTTGATGCATGTATTAAGATAACTCTGTCATAAGATCAAAGAGTTGCATTTGGATTGTGTTTAACTATACATTAAAAGGTAAAAGGTTTCCCTTGCACATATGTGCTAGCTGTTTCCGACTCTAGAGGGCGGTGCTCATCTCTGTTTCAAAGTCAAAGAGCCAGCGCTGTCCGAAAAGGTCTCTGTGGCCATGTGGTTGGCATGACTAAATGCCGAAGGCGCACAGAACGCTGTTATGTTGCCCACCAAAGGTGGTTCCTATTTTTTTACTTGATTTTTACATGCTTTCGAACCTGCTAGTTGGCAGAAGCTGAGAAGGTAACGGGAGCTCACTCTGTTACAAAACAATAGGGATTCAACTGCCAAACTGCCGACCTTTTGATCGACAAGCTCAGTGTCTTAGACACTGAGCTACCACGTCCCTATATTCAGGGACCCTGTGGCTATTCCAGAAAAAGGTAAAAGGTTTCCCTTGCACATATGTGCTAGTTGTTTCCGACTCTAGGAGGCGGTGCTCATCTCCCTTTCAAAGCTGAAGAGCCAGCACTGTTGAAGACGTCTCTGTGGTTATGTGGCCAGCATGACTAAATACCAAAGTGCACAGAACTATATATTAGAGACATTAATTTTTTTGGGGGGGGTGGGAACTGTAGAAGTGCCAGAACTTGGGGGTGGAGTTAAAAGAGCAGCCTAGAATCCCTATATAGCCACAAGCAAACTAAGTCCAACCTCCCTTGAATTAATGTTAGTGTGAATTTGTTAGGCATGCCAGTTTATATGTTATTGACAGTAATATATTGCCACCATTTGGCTATGCACATTAGTGCTGCTAATAATCTTACTTTTAAAGCTTCCATTTGATAAAATTCAAAATGGCATCTTCGCTTCTACTGCTTATTTTAAAGGTTTGCATTATGATTGCCTAAGGAAAATTTTGAGGAGAAGTTAATGCATTTCATATTTTGCTTCAGATAGTGCTATAAATATGAGTAAGTGGATTGCCTTGAATTTTAATTAGTATTCCCTTTCTTCAAGGAGGAAATAGATTGAAACAGGGCTACCACTTATCTTGGCACAGTGGGAACCCTTTCGTGATTATTTGTTTGCTATTTAAATTAGTCTTGTGGTTTATGCCAAAGCTAACCTGACTGGAAACTAGATTGGAGAAACCTGTCCAGTCGTGCCTTGTAAGATGAATTAAAAGCAGCTTATTATGAGGTCTCTGCCTAAATTGATTGTATTATAGCCTGACTTAAGTTTTACAGAATATCAGTTAGGCAACCATGAATCTGTACAAGCCATACTTTCTGTTTGGCCCATTGCTATCATTTCTGGACAGCTGAAACCTATGACATCATCTTTCTCCCTTTCCCAGGCCAATGAAATAAATCTCACACCTGTATTTTACAGCTTTTGGTTTCAAAGAAACTGTTTTCTGGTCTTCAGGGCTTCCATTCTATCTTTTGACAGCTTAGCTGTGATTGGTCAAAACACCTTGCATGCTTTCTCGCAATGGTGGGTCATGTCCTGTGCAGCTATTTTGCTCTGCTCTAATAGGCTGCAATGTACAATGATTGACAGATGCTATTCCCCCCCCCCCACTTAATCTTGGTGATCCATCAGGGGGCAGTTAAGTCAATGAACTATCCTCAACCCAGAAACTATTGCTCCATTCAATCCTTATGTCTCCCAGTGAACTCCCTTTTGATATCCACCGATGTTGAATGAACTATGCACCCTCTGATTTTCTGCACCCAGACTTAGTATTGCAAAGCTTATATTCCGTTTTGTTTATATTTTAAACATCATCTTTGGGAAGTTTTAGAATGTAGAAATGTTACAATCAGTGTACTTTGTTGCAAAATTCCCATTGATTTTCAGATAAGTAGAAGTAAAAGGACAACATGTCCCTGAATGCTTTGAGTACTGTAGCATCATTGCAATAATGGTACCCATAAGTCAGCAAAGAAAAGTTTATTATCAAAAGATATTATATGGGAAAGTTAGGGCAGGAAGAGCAATAATGGTGTTTGTGTGTGTGTGTGTGTGTGTGTGTGAGTGTGTGTGTGTGTGTGTGTGAGAGAGAGAGAGAGAATATCTGGGAAAACTAAGGAAAATATGAGAACTAGTTAGAGGAAACAATCAGCAAGGAAGGGATAGGAAGGGCAAGAAATAGGGAAACAACCAATCGGGCCTTATGTTTATGGCTTAGTCCCATTGCCAACACACAAGGCTGCAATTTTTGAAGTTGTCTTTAGAAACAGCTGGGAGCAGCCTGGGAGAAAAGCACTTAGCTACAGTTTTGAACTATCCTTAGATAGCATTGTTTGAGCTGCTAAGTCCTTGCATTGTATCACACCCTGCTTTTGTCCACTAGATGGCACCATATATCTTTTAAAATAATCCTAATGTAAGTAAAAAAAAAATCCTCACTTGTCAAAGGACATATATTATGTAATAATTATTGAACAACTATTTTCTTCCTTTTCAAACAGAAAATCATGGAAAGGCTGAAAATGTTAATCACAAAATATATTCAGATTTGTAAAACAAGCAAAATACCTTTATTTACAAATATAAAACATTGGTACAAATAACCATTAAAAAAAATGCTTAGCAATGATGTCACAAATCAGTATATTCATGATAAATCCTCACTTCTGACTTTTTGATACTCTGAAAGGATCTGATGCTTTCACTCCTTGTCCGTATGTTTGATTTTCTGAAAAGCCCGCCGTGAAAACGATCTACACATAAAAAGTAGTGATTGGATCTAGGCAGACATTGCTTGCCGATAGGAAAATAGCCACTCCTTGCAGTAGTACAAGATCTTGTGGGCTGAAGCACCTAAATAATTATCTAACTGGCACAAAGTAAAAAGGATTGTGCATAGGTGGTATGGCACAAAGCAAATAAAAAATACGGTCCCCACCACCCTTATGCTTTGACTGTGTTTCCTCTTGTGACTTGAAGCGCTAATAAACTGCTTGCTGGATTTATAGATATATTTGGATATTTCAATATAACATCCTATTAATAGAATCAGCACAATGACAAATATGCCATTATTGAAGTAAATGATAGCATTGTGCCATTGACTCCGAATGGGCTTTTCAGTTTTAAGCAGTCACTGGTATTTATCCTAGTTGGGTAACTATTAGTCAGGACCCAGATCTGGCAAAGCTAAAAACACCATAACAATCCAAACCACAAGTGACAGAATCTTAGTGAAAGTAATGCTGTACATCCTGGAATCTCCAATGGTTTTACCACTTTCAGATATCGATCAAGGCTAATAAGTCCAAGGAAAAACGATTGTTGTATACATGCTGGCATAAAACAAAACCTTTGTAAACCGGCATAGGAAAAAATGGAAGTACCATGGCCCAGCCTTGAATCTTCAATAATTTTTAAATGGAAATGTCAGAGTCATCAGCAAATCTGCAACTACAATGTTTTTGAGGTAGAATATAAAGCTGGTCTTGCTTCTGATGTGGAAGAAAATCCATACGGCCAAGCTATTCAGAAAGATGCTTGCCAAGAATATAAGGAGATAAAGCAGAGGTAAAACAATAGTTGTAATTCATTATTGATGGGATTCCCAATTAGGTCTGTGAATAATTGGCCCAAAGATTGATGTCTTGACCCGGAGACTGATGATCTATAGAAATGATGGTTAAAAGGTTGGTTAAATAGAATAGAATAGAATTCTTTGTTGGCCAAGTGTAATTGGACGCACAAGGAATTTGTCTTTAGTGCACATAAAAAGACAAGATACATTCGTCAAGAATCATATGGTACAACACTTAATGATAGTCATAGGGTACAAATAAGCAATCAGGAAACAACATCAATAAAGATACAAGCAAAAAAGTTATAGTTCTGCAGTGGAGGAGATGGGTGATAGGAACTATGAGAAGACTAATAGTAATGCAGTCTTAGTGAGTAGTTTGACAGTGTTGAGGAATTATTTATAAGCAGAGTGATGGCATTCGGGAAAAAAAACTGTCCTTGTGTCTAGTTGTTCTGGTGTGCAGTGCTCTATAGCGTTGTTTTGAGGCTAGTTGTTGAAACAATTTACGTCCAGGATGTGAGGTAATTTGTAAATATTTTCACGGGCCTCTTTTTGATTTGTGCAGTGTACAGGTCCTCAATGGAAGGCATGTTGGATATAATTGCTTTTTCTGCAGTTCTAATTATCCTCCAAAGTCTGTGTCTGTCTTGTTGGGTTGCAGAACCAAACCAAACAGTTATAGAGGTGCAGACGACAGACACAGACTAAAAAATTGTAACTATTTCAACGATGCTCTCAGGAAGTATTAACATAAATCATAATCACAATGATGGGCAGAAAAGTCTGACTCATTTCTCTTTTGATTCTAGTTCAAAGGCCAGGAATCATAAGACATGAGAATCTTGGCTAAGAGCCAAGGTGGCGCAGTGGTTAAATGCAGCACTGCAGGCTACTGCTAGATCAGCAGTTCAGCGGTTCAAATCTCACCGGCTCAGGGTTGACTCAGCCTTCCATCCTTCCGAGGTGGGTAAAATGAGGACCCAGATTGTTGGGGGCAATATGCTGACTCTCTGTAAACCGCTTAGAGAGGGCTGAAAGCCCTATGAAGCGGTATATAAGTCTACTGCTATTGCTATTGCTATTGTAGTGTGATGTGGGTTACTTTCCTTATTTATGGCAAGTCAGTATTATGCTGAAGTTTCCTTCTTTGCCCAACCCAAGAGTCTTTAAGAAGTACTTTCTAGGCATTCTCTCAACCAAAATAAATCTCTTCCTAAGATCTATTCAGTATAATAGGACTGGAGCATCTGGTGCTATGAGAACAGACCAATTTTCTACCAGGTTTACATATATAACTTGATACTAATCTTGATATTGCACTATTAGTTATGATTGTAGAAATGGTATATAAGTTGCCAAGATCATGATAATTAGTGCTTTAACATCATGTCTCATTGATTTTATAGCAAGGATTGGAAACTGGGAGTTTCAATAAAGTAGCATCCTTTTAAAAATATGTATTTACCCAAATGAATTAATTATGCAGTTGGTAGTAGTAAAGGGCATTTGATTATAACTGTCTGTTATGTGCTACTATACACATTCACACAGACTACTGTAAATGCTTAAATTCAAGTAATTGTGAACCTATAATTGAGTAGTTGCCTCAGAGAGCAGCACTAGAATTAGTGGGCAAAATTATAAAAAGACAAAGTTCAGCATTAGAAGGAACTGTGAAATAGAAGAATTGTGCAGCAGTGGAGTGGAGATGTTCTTACTTATTAGTAGGAAATATTTACGCAGAAGAAATGCTGAAGTTGCAAGAACTCAGCTGCATATTAGACTCGATATTCTCAAAGATCACTTAAGGGTCACTTTTGTACAGGTGAAATGTCTGGAAAGAGTTCTATTGGTCATGATATTTAGGTTTGTGTGTTTCCATATTCAACTCCATTCAATCCCTGAGGAATGACATCAGGAAATTATTGTTGCTTTATTCTACCCTTTTCAGTTTTTCAAAAGCTTCAGGTTGACCACTACAAGAAACACGGAATGAGACACAACAGATTTTAAGTCAAGCTTTGTAGTATTTTTCTGCAGTGGATCATATAAAGTTTGACATTTAATTCATTTGGGAAAGTTTTTCTTCTAAAGCTGCCTTTCAGCAACAAAACTGGTATTTCAAGAAAATTATTAGTACTGTGTTAATATTGTATTTAAAAAAAAAGAGCTTTAGACCACAGTTACAACAATGAGGTGGCAGGGAGTACATTGTTTTAAATAATGAATACGTTTAGTAATACAGATGAGTAAGTTCCTGCTGCATGCAAGGGCTTGTTGAGCTTTGCCTCTGAATATTTAGGGATACAAAGAGAACTGAGAAAGAAGTAATTTCTGAATACATCTTTTGTGTTATAATTCTTAAGATCAATCCAGCAATTGAACAAACTTCCTAAGAAAACTTTGAAGCCTTTTTTGGTGTGTGGGGTGTGTGGGTGGTGTAATATTGCATGTCTAAAATATGAGACTATCAGTAAGATACATTATGTGATCTACCGAATAAAGGAAAAATAGTTATATAGGATTGGCGAGGTAACTGATATCTAATTCTAAATTTCTGCCAGTGTCATTGCTTTTCTAAATGCAGAGTTCATACAATCATGGATCATCTTTACTGAATTCGGCTGCATTTTTGTAGCTGATTACAAATAATGTACAACATGTATGCTAGTTAATGTTAAACATGATTTACACTGTTAGAAGTATGCATAGAAAAGGAAGGAACAGTTTATGGGAAATTCTTGAGAAAGATCTGCAATCCAATGCTCTATGACTTTAATTTACAAAAGGAGGAACACTTTTTTAACATTAATAAAATGAATGATAAAGATGGGATAACCCATAGAATAACTTTATATATGCTTTTAAGACTAAGACAAGAACACAAAGAGTAGCTTTAGATTGGCAAAATGTTTGTGAGTATTTTAAAACTAAATAATGTAATTATTAAGATAATTAAACAACTTTAATAATAACTAAAGTAAATTTATTAGGCCAATTAAATTTTGAATAATTGTTGCAAGCTGTCAATTCAGGAAGCAAATTTATGAAGAATAATAAAGAGACTACATAAAAGGAAATATAGCTGATAATTGGACTGGGGTCTATGGAACCTAAGTTGGTATTAGCATATAAAGTTACTGCCCTAATGGAATTTGGATTATTTTCAACCAAATTTCCTACATAGGCATCTTCTGTTATGTTCATCTGATGAATGAAATAATATGTTCCTGGGCGAAAACTAATATTATTTTATTGAATATTAAATTTTACATTAATATTAATGGTATCAGCATTTCAGATGATAACATGAAATAAACTAGGCTTAAGTACTTAGCACACTTTTCTCCAATATATTTTTGGCTGTTTAAACTTCTAAATTTAATATAAAAATAATGGTTGTAAGAAGGAAAAGACACTTTGTTTCTTTCAAAACAAATGATTTTCTTTTAATACTTAATAAAATTGGAATTCACAAGGGGGGGGGAGCCGAAGTTGCGACGACACAACGTGTGATCTCAATGCTCTGAGATTGCAGTTGACACTTTTGCCTCTGGTTGGTCCAAAAGGACCTAAACATCCCATAGAGACGGTGAACAGGAAGAATACATCTTGTTGATCACAGGGACATCGCAAAGTCTCTGATTGATCCAAGAGAAACTCTTCAAGCTGGTGATAAAAAATCTAGCCAAATGGCTGATGAAGTCGGGGCGGCTCCAAAATGGAAGGATATGGAAAGAGAAAGTGTTTTCAGCTGGTGAGGAATTTTTAGTGTTTTAAAAACCTTAAAATTAATTTAAATTGGAGAACAGAAGAAATAAGCGGCGGAATTAAATTTGGACTTGTTTTGAACAGTGGGTTATCTTACTTTTTAAATGCTATTTTTACGGATGGAATTTATGCAAGCCTTTTAAACAAACAGATTAAGTTTCCTTCTTCTATTTTTTTTTCCTTTGACTATTCTCTGTAATTATGGACCTAAAACTCTCCTCTTTCATTACTGTGGGTGTTTTTCTAACTCATTTAAGAATCGGACCTTTTTAAAAACTTGAAATACAAAAAGATAAAAAAAGAAACAAAGAAATGGTAACATTGTAACGCTGCTACTCAGAAACTAGATTTTTGTGTATTGGAAACGAAATACTTTTTTCACTGATTATCCTGGCTTGGCACTTCAAAGACTTACAGCTTATTTATAGAGAGTGATAAGAAGAAGAAAAACACACAGATGTTCCTTTGAAGTAGATTTTTAACCAGAGAAAGGTGAAATGTTATTGTAATACTTAATCCTGCTAAAACCTTCTAAGCTAGAGTAGCAGTGTTTGTCAGCTGGAAATCATGGCACATTTTCAGCACCGGAAAGAAGTTTTAAATCTGCAAAATATATTCTCAGAAACACAGAAATTATCAAATACAAGTGAGAGGATAGAGAAGAAGTTGGATTACTTAGTGCATCTAACAGTAAAATATGATGGAGAAGTTGAATATGTTCATCAAATGGAAAAAGTGGCAGTTAAAATCCAAAAAATCGAAGAGGAAAATGAATATAAAGAAATTAAATTGCTGATATTTATGGTGATTTGTTTGTTTCTGAAAATGGAAAGAATGGAATACTGAAAGAGGAATTAAATGGAGGGGAACCTACCCCAGATGAGAAGATACAGAAGGGGAAAAAATAAAGAATTATGGATTTAAAGAGAGAAATCTTATTAGCAATAGTTTTGATAAACACCACCAACAATCAAAGAAGCAGATTAAGGAAACAGAAGAAGGGCGTCAAATTACATGAGAGATCTTATAAGCAAAGAGTTGCTAAGAGGAGTCCATATAAAGCTGATTAAAGTGATGATTAGAGGACTGACGCCACAAATGGCAGAAGATATGACACTGTTTGTTATTGGAAAGATACAAGTTGATAGATGGAAGAGTATAATTTAAAACTAGCTAAACTTAGCAAAATTTAGTGATAATAGATATAGTTTAATACATAATTGATAATGATAATAATGTATACAATGTGTAGTGTTATGATAACTAATAACTGGATATGAATATTGAATGGTACCCATGAAAGGAAGATTAGAAACCCTTTTGGATTATATATAAAGGTTAATATAATAAAAAAGAATTAAGCTAGATTCAGTTTAAGTCTTGATTACTAGGGGGAAAATGATATGATGCAGGATATAGTCAAATAAAGGAAGGATAATGATAATAACGTACATATGTATGGGTACAATATAAGGAAATGAGATGTAAATTGTAAACAGTGATTTGGAAAGGAAGGATAGAAAACTTTGTTATTAATATTATGGATGTTTAGCTAGAATAGGATATAAGGATTTAGTGTCATTGGAGGATTTTAGAAATAGTAAATGAAAGCCCGTATGTGGTTATGTATTAAATCTTGGTATATTTATGATGAAGGACGTTTAAACGACTATAGTCCAATGAAAATGGGGATATGATGACAGTAACATGTATAAATATCTGAGTTAAAATACTTGAGTTAATATGAATTATGCTTAATGACTGTGGAAGAGATGCACAAAGTCTTTTTGTAACCAACTGATACACTTTCTACAGTATGTAAAAAAGGAAGATTTTAATGTGTTGTGTTTTGTTTTGACAAAAAAAACTTTAATAATAATTAAAAAAGAAATTGGAATTCACAAGAAGCTAAAAGTTTCTCCAGGAGCTTCATGAAATTTCATTGTTTCTCGTGAATATCAGAGTGATAATTTTGTTGGGAAACATATGTTACCTAAATGAAACAACTATACATAATATAATTATAATCATAATGCAATTCACATAGAAAACACAATTTGTTTACTAACTAGCTTCACCTAAATAAATTGGCTGCAGTGTCAATAGTTTCCTTTCAAAGTATTGCTTTCTCCCTACCATTAACACTATTTTGTAAGATTTCATAAAGCATACAGATTATCCAAAGCTCTGGCATTTATCTTAAATGTTATATGAAGATTAGAAAAAGTCCTCATGAAACTGAAGCCAATTTGATGTAGCGGTTAAGGCACCAAGCAAGAAACCGGGAGACAGTGAGTTCTAATCTCACTGGGTGACTTTCAGACAGTCATTCTCTTTCACCCCATGAAGCAGGCAATGGCAAACCACTTCCAAAATCTTGCAAAGAAAATAGCAGCGACTCAACCGGACAATTGAATAGCAATGAAATAATCATAACATTGCTTGCAAAATGTTATGTGAATCTTGCAAAATTATGCTGAAAAGCAGAGGAAACCACTTAAAAGTTATAGAATTCCTTCTTTACCTTCCCCCCTAAAAAAACACAACAATTATTACCTGTAAGGTTCAGATATGATATATTAGACCCCATTATTACTGTTGATTTGCACATGAAATGCTTTTCAGAAGTCATGTTGGTGGCAAACTGATCTGCAGTATATGATGGATTGTGCAAATTTTAATTTCTGAAAAATATAAAAATGTAAATATTTACAATAAGCAAATAATTCAGTGTAACTATCTTATCAATAACTGGACAGGGAAAGAAGCAGATGGAGATGATGGTACGTTGTGAAGAAACATGTGACAGTTATTTTCTGTATTGCCATTCTTTCCTTATCTTATTAATGAACACAAATTGAGCTCAAATCAGTGGTCTTGATTTGGATGGAACTCTCGATTTCAAGTAGTACTAATATTATTTTTTTTCCATAATGACCATATTTCTAATTTGTTAACACAGTTTACATTCTTCTATATCAATGCTTCCTATTTTGTTTTTAACTATCCAACTGTGCCTCACTCTTCTTTTTAAATCTTTTCTTTCCCAATAGAAAAAGATCCAGGTTTCAACAACTGTAGTTGAACTCTATCAGCAGTCTCTGCTGTAAGTTGAAAGACAAATCACCAAATAAGAATTCTTACAAGCCTTCAGTGAATAAGCAGCCATCACTTCTGAAGGCAAACTGTTTCACTGGTTGATTGTTCTTACTGTCAGGACATTTTTCCTTAGTTATAGGTTGGATCTCTCTTTGATTAGTTTCCATCGGTTGTTTCTTGTCTTGTCTCTGGGTGCTTGGAAAATAGGCTGATGCCTTCTTCTTCGGGCAGCTTCTCAAATATTGGATCACTGCTATCATGTGTTTCTTGGGTCTTTCTTTTCACTGGATTAGCCATACCCAAATTCTGCAACCATTCATCATGTTTTAGTCTCCTAATTATCTTGGTTGCTCTTCTTTGTACTTAGTAAGTTTTCCAGTAACATGAAAGTTAAATAAAGAAACCCTATCATTATAAACAGAGGAAAGAATACTATTGAATTCTTCTGTTCCCAGAATTATCTAAGCAGAAAAAATAAATACTAAGATGTGAAGCTTATTTGGAGGATGTCAGGGATTTTCTATTGTTTGTACAAGTCATCAAACGTCTCCTCAACTTAGTTTCATCATGAAATCCTCATGGAATGATTTTTTTATAAACCTGATTCGGGGTAAAGAGAGAATATGACTGTATATATGGATAAGGAGAGCTAATCTTGGCATTCTGCATGCATCAGAGGTAGAGATAAATATGTAAGTAAATATTTATCAGCAGAGATTTACCCACATAGTAGTTTTTTTTAGTGGTCACAACCTTTTTTCTTCATTTTGTCTACATTATGAATGACCAGCATTGTTCTGGTATACATTATATTTCTATAAAATATACTTTGGAACCTGTATGAGAATTACTGAATACAGATGCTCTGCTATGTTTTGGGCGCTTGGAAAAAGAAGTTTGTATGCCTAGTGTTTAGATAACAGCAAAACAATGTTTATATACGACAAGTATTGAATAAATCTTATTACGATCAAACTACTTCAAACTATGGGACTCATTTGAGAATCCTTGAAGAAAAGAAAATGTGTGTGTGGGAGACCAGGAGTGAGAAAGAGAGAAAGACACTGACTTAGCAGTATGCTGGGACCATTATATTTTTTATGAAAGGCTGAAATTTTTCCTTCATAAAAATCACTTCAGGTCTATTATCTTCTTTGCTTATCTATATGAATGCAGGCAAGTTATAAGGGGATTCAGATACAAAATGAACTAAACCCAGACTGAATGTAAGTATGGAAAGATAGCTGGTTGGATGAATTTGGATTTATTCCAAAATTTCAGGTGAAGGAGTAACAGAGCCTGAGAGCAGAGTCAAAAAAGCAATCAGCATATTGCCAGTACATAACCACAACTGGACTAAGTCCAACATCTCTTTGATTCCATTAACCTTTATCTCATGCCAAAATTTGCCTTCCCAACGCTTTTTATGGCAATTCAGACAATCACTGGCAGTGAGGTTCAAGCAGGTATAGTCTATTCAAAATATATAACATAGATTATGATGAGATATAAGATATGTTTTAAGAACATATGTTAGAATGTTGGAAATGGTTTTAAAATCAAGTAACATTTAAAGAAGTGTATGTATAGGGCTGCAATACAAAGGACTAAAAGTCAACTAATTTGAATCTCAAATAGAAGCTATTAAAATGTTGCTGCCTATCAGATCTTAAAGTCATTCTGAAATTTCATGGCCAACTGAAGATTGCTTCCACATTTCATTTTGTCAAATATATATATATAATTATTACTTGTGTATTCAGAAGGGAGTGGCAATCACTTTTATTCCATTGTTTGCACTATTTCATTTTGTGCATTTTTGACATTAGTTTATGACAAAACAAAGTCTTCCTGCTTAATTATAAACATCTGAATTTTTCTCTTTAAGGAATTCAGTATGACAGCATTTAACATGTTAAAAATTCCCACCATAGCTCAATAGAATAACCCACTGCCTTGCAGTCAATGTAAGTTGCTTCATATTCAAATGCAAATAATCCTAACCAGGTTTGTCCAAATCGTAATCAAGTGTTTTGCAAATATTTTTATATTTGATAATTTGACTATCAACAGAGGCTTTAATTGTCCTTTGCTAATGCACTACATAGCTGTTTCAACAAGAATTTAAAAGAAAAGAGGAATACTTTCGCTAATAATTTTAATAGATTTTGTTATTCTATGTTGTATAACATGTATAAGTTAGAGCTTATCAAATGGGATAATTGTATAAAAGGTATGTACGATGTTACAGGTATTATGCAATTCATCAGTAAAGTTGACGGACAGGTTTGGATATAGAAGTAACAGTCTTACTCAAGAAACAAATCATAGATTGAAGGATAATAGATAAAAATATCTGATCTATTCTATATGTTTCAAAATGAAGGATGATTAAAAAATATTGCATAAAGAGATACAAATCTCAGCCTGGGTTGCCATTTCCGTTTCCATCTGTTTTGTTTGTTTCAGTGTCTGATTACAAACAATCCAATAATTTTAATTCTGGATGTGTTTTTGATGTAGCCTGATATGGATGCTCTATTTCTTGAAGCCTGTGAAATAATACATAGCAGGTTGACAGAAAGTCTGTTTTGATGGAGAAGAGAGATCTCAACTCTGAAAGAAATGAGGGAGGCTGTTTGCACAGGGTGTGGACATCTGCTGTTTGTATATTTTTGTTGAACTTCATAAGAGGAGATTTTGTGTAATTGTCTACTACAGTGGAGCACCAATGCAGCACTTGGCATTTCAGCTAAAATTGCCATCCTTGATTGTTACAAGTGTTTACTCTAGTGGATTAATACAAGTTTAGTTTTTTTCAAAAACAATAAAAAGTACCTTGGGAATTCTCTTGTATATTTTAGCCATTTTTCCAGTTTTGGCATTAAGAGCTTAGAACAGTACAGTGCTAGGTTTTTTTGTAGGCAAACTTTGCTATTTATAACAGAGCAAATATGGAATATATACTAGAACAAATCCATTTGGTAAACATAATCGTGCATCTTTTTATACACATTTTCAATCAAAGCAACATCACTGTTTGACTAGACTATATTTTGGGGAATATAGTTAGAACATTATCTCTACTCAGTTGATCCATTATATTGATGCTTTAGGTTACAATATTGTTAGGTGAGTGTCAGAATTTCATTAGTTTAATTCTAGACCAGTGGTGGGTTCCGGCATCCACTACATGAACGCACATGGATGCGTCGTTACCTCTTGCAATGCCACAGCGAACCTCCACGATGCTCCAGCTGCTCGGTGGAGCATCACGCAAGCGCTGCGTGCTCTGTGTGCGTAAGCGCCGAAGAGCTTAAATACAAGTAAGAAACTCAGGTGGGCGCATGGCCCTTCCGGAGCTCTGTACCAGAACGGTACCCGGTGCTCCGGGCAGGCAGCTGTACACCCGTACAGGGGCATACCGCATGCAACCCACCATTGTTCTAGACACAGTGTGTAATTATCTTTTAATTTTAATAAGACATAAATCTATAGAATTGAGAAGAATGCTATAAGCTGTCTCCTGCAACCTATGATCCACTAGAGTCATTTGACTAATGACTATTCAACTTTTGAGGACTGCCAGCAAAGTAGAAGTCACCCCTTCTTGTCATAGCTTGGCTGACACAGGCTTGACATGTAGACTGATCTACTTCCTTGTACTTTTGCAGATCACACAAAATGACAATGGGCGGCTAATATTTTAAAGGGGACTCATTCATCTTCCTTATGATGCCATTGCTGAGAACAGCAATATAGATCACTGCAATCATTAGCAAATAAAAACTTTTCTGAGATTCAGATAAAATATGTGCATAGTATTCCCCTAATCTACTAAAATAATAATTCAATGAAGGAAGTAATGTTCACCTCACATTATTTAGAAACTAAACCTTTGCTAGCTCCTCTTGATTGTAACATGCCTGTCTAAGTGTTCACATACATCATTGACAAATCTATATTTATAAGGGGCTCCCCCATTTTTTTAAAATAAAAATTTTATTTTCAAACAAACACAAACACACAAAACACATAACATAAAAACCTCTTCAACTGCATACAGCGTGTCGATTGGTTACAAGGTCTTTTTGCGTCCTTTCCATAGTCATCACTTTAGCTTTATCAAAAATCACTTATTGGCAATCAAATATCTTATATACATTTTTATTATTATACTTCATTTACTTGATTATCACTATTGTTTCTCCATTTTGAACAAGGTATTCTAAATATGTATCCATTTGTATTATAATGATTCATTATATCATCTTCAATATATCCAATAATAAAGATTTTTTTATATCCTATTCTAAGTCATTCTATTATTTTAGTATTGATAACATTCTCTAATAATTTTCAATTCCACGTTTTTTCCCCACTATTAGTATCATCAATCTAATATACATGTATACAAATTGTTATAATGGTTAAACATCCATTAAGCATAGCTATTATTACATCCTTTCTTTATGAGGCATATTAAATTTGAAGTAAATTTATATTATGGCGTTTGATTACATCATCCTGAAATCATCCAATGATATTACATCTTTATATTCTATTCTATATAGAATTATTTATCTTTTATAAAAAGGTTTTTCAACATCATCTCCATCATGCTCACTTACAGTTTGTATAAAATTTCATATTATCAATCTAGTATATATAAATGCTTTATTATAATTATTGATCATTCATTTGACTATAGCTATTATTACTTTGTATTATACATAGTACTCAAAAGTTTAACTACATTTAACTAAATTTTATTGTGACATTTCATTTCATCATCCTGTATCTGCCGAAATTACTCTCATTTTTTTTCTGCCAAATTTTCTCCCCTTTCTTCACCTATGTTTTGACATCTGACAGAGAGTTCCAGTTCATCGATCTCTCCTTTATGTATTTTGCACTTCTCATTTCCGTCCACTCTCGATTTGCTGTCAGTGTCAACAATTTTCTTATCACTTTCATATGTGTCTGTGATTTTTTGAACTCTGTCCTCAAATTTCATTGTTGTTTTATAAGTATTCTCAACTCTTCCCTCCATACTTTCTGTATTTTGATCTATGATTTCAAGTCTATTCAATTCTCTCTGTGATTGTTAAGACTTTTTGAATTTCTAGCATAATTATTTGCAATGTTAGTTCCGTTTCTTCTTCATATTGCACCATTTTCCAGGTTATAAACACGGCCACTAAAACATCCAAGACTTTTGCTGGGTGTCAAACAAATTCAGTGAAGTTTTTCAGGTCAAAGGTTTCTCTTTCCTTCAAAGGAACACCTGTATAAATGAACTGCTTTCCACTGACCCTTTCAGTAAACAAGCCAATAGCTTTGTAATAGCAGATGTTACCAAGTCTCTAGCCTCTAGATGGCAATGTTACATCTTTTCCCTCTATTTTTGCCTCTTTCTAAGCTCTGAACTCCAGAAGAGAAAAAAATGTTTAAAGATTACGATCCGGATGAGCCTTGCGAGGAAAGACTTTTAATCCACGATACAAAAATGGGAAAGTATAGAGGAAGAAGGAAAAAAAATGACCAGTCCAGTTTAAAAGTAAGAGGCATTTGTAAAAAGTCCATCCGTATAAAACAAACAAAATTAAAGTGAAAAGATAACACAATAGTTTTAACCAGGGTTAATTCCCCACTTGCTTTCTTCTGTCTTCAATTTTATTTTAACTCTAGTCTTTTGGGTTTTCTCTTCTCTAATAATAAAGATTTTTCTCACCATTTTGACACACTGTCTCTCCTATTCTGATTCCGTTTCAGGGGTCTGTCCCAACCTTCTGCAGCCATGGCTGCTTCTCTTGTTGCAGGCAAAAGAGTTTTCTCTGGATCAATCAGAGGCTCTGCAATGCCCCTGAGATCAGCAGGACATGCCCTTCTCTATCACTGTTCCTTCAGAATGGTTTAGATCCCAAAAGGATCATCCAGCAACAGAGCAATCCTGTAGCCCCAAGATTGCATGTCGTGTCATAGTGATGTCAGGACCCACCTCTCTGGGGCTTCCCCTATTTTTAAAGCTGGGGTATAATTTGTTCCCTTCTTGTCTCCTGGCACAATCACCAATCTTTCAGTTCTCAAAGATTATAGACAGCAATTCTGTTTTCCCTTCTACTAGTTTCATCATTGAAATTAGCTAAGATCTCTCTTAATCCTCCTTGTTTATTAAACTTCTTCCAATTGCATAAAATTACTAACAAGGTTCTGTTTCCATTTTGAAATAAGAGAAATGCAAAAGAGCCCTTGATAACTATTATTTTCGCAGCATCAGCCATTACAGTTCATCACTTTCTTCTTACCCTACACCTTCTGGCACTCTCCTTTTGTCTCTCATGTACTAAAATGTCATTCTGTTATATAATTTCAGTTCAATTTTAGCTTAAACTTTTTAATACTATACTACCAGTTTCTGAAGACTTTCATAATCTTTGTATTCTTCATTGGTTATGTGTTTCATTTCCAATCTCTTTCCTTTTCCTTTTCCTTTTCACCATTTTAGAGAGATCAAGTTTGTCTCTTAGTTTCTCTATTTTTTTCTTGGTGTACAAATATTCATGATTTCTCCTTCAATATCTCATTTTATAGACTTTCTCATTCTTCCCAGATACTTCTTCCCAGATACTTTTCTCTTTCAATGTTTTAAACCATGGGATCTGACTTAGCTTGTGCCCTTGTGACCTCTAGACTGGACTACTGCAAAGTGCTCTACATGGGGCAGCCCTTGAAGAGCATTTGGAGACTTCAGCTTGTCCAGAATGCAGCCGCGCGAGCGATTGTGGGTGCACCTCGGTTCACCCACGTAACACCTATACTCCTTGAGCTGCACTGGCTGCCTATTGGTCTTCGGATATGCTTCAAGGCGCTAGTCGTCACTTATAAAGCCCTTCATGGTATTGGACCTGGGTACTTGAGAGACCGCCTGCTGCCAATTACCTCCAATAGACCGATCAGATCCCACAGATTAGGCCTCCTCCGAATTCCATCCGCTGGCCAATGCCGACTGGCGACTACCAGGAGGAGAGCCTTCTCTGTGGCTGCTCCGACTCTCTGGAACGAACTCCCCATGGAGATTTGAACCCTCACCACCCTCCAGGCCTTCCGCAAAGCCCTTAAAACCTGGCTGTTCCGACAGGCCTGGGGCTAAAGAGCTTTTGCCCCCCTCCTCGAATGGTATGGTTGTTGTGTGTTTTAATTGTCTATTGTTATGTTCGTTTTTTTATCCCCTGTCTGTACCCCCTTCCCTGACTGAATTGTGAGCCGCCCTGAGTCCCCTTAGAGGAAAAGGGCGGCATATAAATGTAATAAATCCAATCCAATCCAATTTTCATAAAACTCCACTTTTCTGAAGTATTCAGGACTAATTCTTTCAGTTCCTTTTCCTCTGGTTATACTGAAATTAATGATAACATGATTGTTATTCATAAGGGTACAAGTCTTTTCTTAACAAATTGATAAAAATTAGATTTAGAAAAACAGATCACCCTTATTTTTATCCACCGTCTTCCATACAATGTTATCAGCAAGAGAGGACATGCATTTGCTAGAGATCCACCTTGACAGAATATAGCAGATATCTGGATAATTGAAATCTTCTATTATCACTATCACATGACACAGACTTGTTATCTGACACAAGGCCTGATATGAATCTTTTGTCTGCCCAGATAGTCCAAAATAATCTATTTGGACAATGTCATTTTTGCTTCTCTCTCCAGTTTTTCTTATACAAACTTTTAACAGAGTTTCCATGTGTTGATTCCTCATTTTTTTGCAAGTATATTTTCTTTATGTCAAGTTCAAGACTATGCATCCATGACGCTTGACTGAGGTAATTTTGTATTTCTGTACCTTCAGTCATCTGCTCAATTACACTAGCTATTGTTGAAGCCAATAATATATCAGGGGAAAGACCAAAGGAGAGCACCCCATGCTGGTTCAAATCAGTCTGGCAGGGAAATCTTCCAGTCTCTGGCTGAAAATATCCTCCTCTGCACAGGGAGTGGAGGGAGGAACTGCCTAGCCAAAAGAAGTCAGAATGCCCCTTGTTCAGCCCACCCAGAGAAGGAATGCAGAGACAGTAAAAGAATTGCCTGCTGAAGGAGGGCAGGCTGTTCTTTCATTCTCTTCATGGAAGCGAACTTCCTCTCTGGGCTGGCCTAATGGAGCATTGGTCAGCTAAAGAGTGCAGAAAACCCCTTTCCTGGATGGGCTGAATTTTCTCCATCCAGTGAAGGAGTTCTTTTCTGCACATAGAGTGAAAGAACTGCCTGTCCTTCTTTGGCCTCCTTAACGGCTGCAACTGGGAGAATGATGTGATTACATGGGTTTCTCATTTAACAACTGCAACAAACCATGACCAGATAATTCTTGCCTCGATTGTGGTATCTAAGTGAGGACTACCCGTGTTGACTTTTTATTATAATATTCATAGCCATTCTAGAAAATGTGCATATAACAAAGCAAAATACAAAATTTAATAGCTTAATCATTATTAGCATAAACATAAATTAATACAGCTAACTAGTTAATTAAACCAAAGCAAAATCTGCATTATTTCAGTTGCTTTGCATTTAATTGCCAGAGCAATTACCTTCCAAACAGAAGAAAGCTGTTTAAATTCCAAGCAATGAGACACAAATTTAGCAAGATTAGCTAATGTTGAAGGTTGAGTACTTCTGAAAGCAGAAGTAAACCAAGGTTTTCCCCATAACAACAATGCTTTCAGAGATGGAATAATTCTGAACAAATGGCATAAAATATTTCTACTTCACCAGCGTAGACTCAAGGTCAGCCTGGGGGGGCAGGAGTCCCTTAATTATATTCTTGTCAGGCATGTAAGATCAGGGCCACATTTGAAGTTCCAATGAAACCAATTTATTCTTACTCATGCCTAGGCACGGGAATCTATTCAACCAATGGTTAGCACTATTTTGATGCTACATATGGGTTAACTGTATTTAAGAAAGGTTGGACTTTGTTTGTGGCTATGTAGGGATTCTAGGCTGATTTCTTTTTTGACTCTGCCCTTCTACAATTCTATAGATTGTCATACCAAGTTATACAAGTGTTAATATAGCCTGTCCCACAAATTATATTACAATTATGCTTTATTTTTTTTCTTCCAATCACAAAGTGTACATAATTTATGAGATTCATAATTTAGGAAGCAAATCATGAAGTACATAACTAGGGAAGCAAAATTACGTACTTTATCCATTCTACATATACTGAAATTATGAAATAGACGTTTACAGTGAAAATATTTTGTTTAACACAAAAGAGTAAAAGGAGAACTGAAAAAGCAACAAGTGCATTAACTGTGGTATATAATAAGCTTATGCATCTGTTCTATTGATTTATTACATGATAGTTAAGAACTATGTTTCATTGTTGCTTCAATTTGTGTGTTTTTATAGTATGTAATAGTTTGGACAATATTTAGCAAATGAAAACAAGTAAAGTCCAAACTACAGTACCTTAACTTTTTACTTCTGTTCTTGCTTACCCATGGTATTAATTGAACATGATTAATTAATTTTAGCACTGACAGACTTTAAAGTAAATTTACTTTGGCAAATTGGTAAAATAGTCTACTCTGAGACTACAACAATAAATTAAAACATTCTTCAAATTCCTGCTATGACCATGTTCAAGATAGAGCTGCACCTATCCAATGGTGCTGTGGCCTATCTGCTTATATAGCTTACTTTGAAAGAAATAGTTAACATAATTTTAGCCCTAAATAAGTAATTCTATACACAATTAGTAATAAGTCCCAGCAATACAGTAGTGGGATATGACCGGTACGCCCTAGTATGGGCATACCAGTGCCTGCTGGGAGCACGGTGCTCCGGAGGGACCACCGGCCTGCCCACTCCCCTTACATCTATTTGAGCCGACTGAGGCATTTGCGCACACACATGGGGCATATGGCACCTGCGCGATGCTCCACTGAGCAGCTGGAGCGTCACGGGCAGTGGGTATGCATGCACACACTGTGTACATGCACATCGTGGATGCCCAGCCCTGTTGCAGCGTACTGGTTGCAACGGGAGTGGAACCCACCATTGCAGCAATAGCTACAGTAGGGGAAGTGTACACTGTTCTTTCCTTTACATATTCTTTATATCGACTCCCTAACTATATATTAATTCGCCTTAATATAGGATTAACAGAGAAAACTAACTCTATTGCTTTGTTCTACTGAACCTGATATAAAGCTAAGAAAATAAAATTGCCCTAATTCCCAAGAGGCACTTATGTCAGGACAGGCTGAGACTCTGCTGCCTTTTGTCTCAAGGCTGGATTTTTCTCTTTTTGTCAGACACATGAGAAATATCACATAGCAATTAAAACAGTGAAAGAATTCCAAGCAAGCTTTGTATTTAAATATCTACCAGATAGTTAATTAGGCTTGTAATTAAAATGAATAGATGTTCACTGTATGCTATTAAAATATAAACATAACTGTATTTATATTTTAACTGTAACAATAAAAGTGCATTTTGAAAAAGGACTACTATGGTGGAAAAAGAGTACTATGTGAGTACTATGTGTGTCTCTGGATTAGCTGTCCTTTTCTTACCCTCTGTTAGTTCTGTTAGAAACCACAATATTTCACACTGAAGACAGTGCTCAATACATACTTGAGATTTTGAGATGATATTGTGGGTGCCTATACAACATCTACCATGGTAGACTTTCTTATTCATAAAGTGAATGCCATGATGAAATGCAAAACATCCATTTATCAGAAAATTAAGCCTACTCTTTCAGCAATGGAGTCTAAAGGCTTTCTTACCAGTGACAAAGAAACTATGTGCTATGCTAGTGCTATGCAACTATTTAAAAAGAATATCCAAAAACGGCAGACAGAAAGACTTGGGGGCACAAAAGGAGACCTACAGTTACCAATCTTGCATTGAGGCAAGCCCAAGATTCAAAAGTTCATTGACTCCCTGCATTCAATAAAACACTAGTTTAGATGTCCCAGAGGTGCTTTTTGAAGAGGCAACTGGACTTTCTTTGAAGATATTTCTCTTCTCATCCAAGAAATTTCTCCAGTTAATAGTTTGGATCCTCTCCTGTTGTTTTGATAAATTCTTTGTAAATAAATTTATGCCAGGTTGCATATGCATCTTCTGCCACATTGTCATGTACAGTGTGCCTCCTAGAAGAGAATATTTCTAGCTCAGGATAGAATTATAGGGTCCTTAGTGCTTTGAGCTTGCTTGTTTTCCTCCAGATGTTCTATTACCCAACATCATCAGTGCTATACTGTGCTAACATCTTGCTAGCAATGATGAAGTTACCTAATTGGATAATTAAACATGTACAAGAAAATAACAAGCCCAGGATCCACCAAGGCTCCTCAATACACTTTTTATCTATAAACTAGGAACCTGTGCTTATGTTTTTTTAATTTACTGAAGCATAGTCTTTTAAAAGTTTCTAAATATCCTGCCTTGCTTTTTATACCAACAAGCAGCATGCTTTAAACAGTAGTACCAATATCAGTGAGAGATGTGTTGTGTGCGTACTAAGTTAACATTCTAACTAGTGATCTCTAAATAAGTTGGGATGGGAATTCCCAGGATACACAATTAATATGACTTTGCTAATTGGGAATTCTAAATGTTGGATTTGGAGGGTGCAAAATTTTCCAAGTTATCAAAAGTGCTAGCCACTTTTTAAAGCAGTAAAAGCACCCATCTACAACATGTTAATGTAACACTAATTTTACATACATACTGGGCTTCTATTTAAAGAACCTTATTGACTATTTCTAGGAAGAACAATTCTGTGCCTGAAATTTGCAAAACAATCAAGAAACAGAGTAAGACAGTGGTAGTTTAAGAAACAATAGGAACGACCATTTTAGCTGCAGTTTATGTTGGTTTTTGTATTATGTTACAACTGCTCATATTTCCTTTTACATCAATCTATAATCTTAAAGTTGTCAAGGTTGAGAAATACTGCTTTATATAAAATTGCATCAAAAGGAAATTTATTGACTAGAGATATCCATTGTAAGATTCTTATAAAATTTGAAATCCATGATTTAGAAGAATAACAGAGTTGGAAACATGGTAATAATTCCACATGATAAGATTAAGTAAGCTACAAGCACTGCCCCTATGGCTGTTTAGGGAACCACCTTGTGATCCTTGGATCATGGCCCATAGCATTCTTTTGATTTCTTCTTCCAAAGTCACCACCCTCCAGTATTTCAAATCTTGGAATCTCTACTCATGCCTTTTTTCATTGGTTTGTTCCCCCCCCCCATCATTTAATTTCTAATTGTAAACTAAACTAGGGCAATTTTTACTTAATGACTTGGTATGCATCAAACTATAAATAATAGAGATGAGATTATTTTCATTGCAAGCATAATTTTTTTCTTCTGAATTGAATAACATTTCTATAAATACATTTTGCTTTTTTAATGCACATGGGACTTTTAGCTCTGTTTTCCAGACTTTAAGAATTCAAAATTGAAAGGTGTAGATTAGAAGAAAAAAAGATAAAACATTTGTATGTGAATTATTTCAAGATAGTAAAAGAGAAACTAATGGATAAATAACATTGCATTCATTAAGTAATTAACCTGCTGCAGGTACGGTATATCCTGCTTTGGAAACAGCCTTCAATTTATATGTCTTCTATTTATAGATAAAGGAGTCTGATATCTGAGAATTGCCTCAAATAGACCATTTAATCTTCATATCATGGCAAACAGCATCGGACCCTCAGTCTTAAAATGAAGTATTTATAATAAAAATCTCTCATCATTCATTGACTTGGTTGCAAAAATAATCCATTCTTATTTCATCATTTTTTATTTAACTTTGCAAGCTACTTTACTCAGAGACAAGCAGTAAACATAAGACAGCTCATATTTAATCTAAGTTCCTCTTATTTCTCAGGTCCCATCTTCTTTAGTCTGTCTGCTTAAAATAAGCTCTGCAAAGGAAAGAGCTGTTCTATACTGGAGCAAATTAAAGTACAGATAAATCTGTTCCAATAAATCATTACAAATTTGCCTTTAATCATTTGGCATTTCATAGCATGCTATGAAATATTTACAAATAAATTCACAAAACATTTTCTATTTAGATATGTAACTGTAAAAGTATTCCTAGGGACTGTAATACCTTATGACTATGACGACTATATTGTAGAGAACAACATGTCCTAAATTGCCAAGTATCTTAGAAGTAGAATACATCCAGAGAATACTGCATGCTATTACTTGCAAGAGAAATTGTATAGCTGAGTGACTTCACTCTGTCCAGAGTTCCTTTAGGGTTGGGAGTGGAGGAAAGGCAATCATAATTAAAGAATGGAGACAGTGAAAGACAACTTCTATGTAACGGGGAAAGTTGTAGATGAAAGGAAATAAGAAAGTACAGGCTGAGAATTTTCAGAACTTGTGCACCATCTCTATGGTTCATCTCACATGCCCACTGTGAGTCACTGTGAGTCCTTATTGACTCTCCACACATTCATGTAATTTTTGGCAACTATCAAGGAGATCTGTTCTCACAACCTTACTTGAAAACCACAGAACGAACAAATAAGTTATGAAGAAAGGCACTTGGTCTTTGATTCTGCTGTCAAAGGAATCAACAAATGATGTTTACGTATTCAATAATTCTACATATTTAATGTCTTGACTCTAAAGAAAAAAAAATCCTAGAACAATGTACCTGCAACATTTGTAAAATTATTCAGACTCCGCAACAGAAGCTTTACATCTTTACATAAAAAAGAAAAATATTAAATATAAGTGAAGTAGGAAAACTTTAATAAGTCACAGGATTTATTTTTAAACTTTCTGAAAATTCAAATTATCTACCTTTCAGATAAATTGCCCAGTAGAGAAGTTTACAGCACTGTCCTATTTTTTTGTCTTTTTTTTTTTTTTACCAAGAGTGAAAGCTTAGCAACTACACTTATGGTATTTAAAAATGTGGAATGTTAATACTTTTGTTTATGGTAGTTTTTAGGGATTTCTAGTCTGACATGTGCTAGCATGATCCTTCTGTATCCGTGGTACAATTAAGAGCGTTAAAATCCAATGTTGTTTTTCTTGAACAAGAGCGAGAAGTTCTAAGAGTATTCTTTCACTTTTAAAAAAATGGAACATACAAATTTTTATAATATAATGCTACTTTGCATTCTACTATAAAATAAGCCAATTTTGAACTTTATCCTCTTTTACATATAGAGCAACTTATATTTCCTTCTGTATAATTAATTCAACAAATATCAGTATAGATTTCTACCTTCAGAAACACTTTCCTTCTCGCTAATTGCACTTCACTCCAAATTACATTCCTTGTTGAACAAGAAGATCATGAAATAACACAAAATTCAATCACAGCCCATAGGCTTCCCTGTCTGAGAACTTTTAAACATTACCTGTCATTTTTCTTTCTTCATTTTCCTCCCACTACTTCCAGGTTGCATTGTGTTCTTCCCCAAAACAACAACAAAAAATTCTTGTTAGCTTGAACCAGGAAAAAAAAAAGATAAACATATATCCTGACTGGAAATATATAAAATCTCTTTGAATAAAATGAATTTGTTAATAAGAAGAATGTCCTTCAGGTCTTCTATGCCTGAACTGTTCCGAATGGCTTCAGCAAGGAAGAGCTTGAGCAACTGGCTGATCAGTACCATGACTCACAAACTAGTGTAGGTGAGATTTGGAAATTAGGACTATTTTTTTCTGAGTCAAGGGCAAAATTAAAGTGATAGACGGCACAGGAAAAAAAATCAGAAAAGCGTGTTTTACCCATGCAAAGTTTTAGGTAAAAGATGCTTACTTTTCATTTGAGATATGTGCAAGGAGCAGCAACGCTGTTTAAAAAATAACCATGATTCACAAAGAAAATAATTCAAAGGGACAGAGGCAAAATAATTTATACTCATATGTGGTATGTTATCAGTGAATAAAGCAATTAGCATTTTTATGTTGTCTTTTTGATAATTGTGCTGTACCAGGATGCTGGAGATCGTCTGAATGAGAGATAAGGTTTAGACTAACTTTAATTCAGAAAAGACACAAATACAAATAAAACTTGTCCTTCTGCTTGTTCAAAGACTGTCATTTTTTGCCAGTTGAGTTTTCCTAAGAAAAGAAAATTTGCATATGATAAACTTTGCCATTTACCAGAATGCAGGTAGTCCTTATTTAGCAAATGCAATTGGGACAGGCAACTTGGTTGTACAGTGAAATGGTCACTATGTGAACCTGTGATTGTGCTTATGATCTTACTTCAGTTTACAGGTCTGCTTACAGACCTGAAAAGATTTTAAATGTGAGGACTGGTTGTAAAGATATTTTCATTACTGTCATAATTGCAGTCACTAAACGTGCCAGTCTCTAATCAAGAACTACCTGCATAGTTTTGTAAAATCCAGAATGAAAGCATTTTTAAGGTGCCTTTTACATCCACTGCAATATCATGATCTATTTCTGTCTAAATGTCATTGTTATTTAACTAAAGCTTCAGTTTTTTTTCATGAAAATAATATTACATTAGCGCTAATTGCATATTGCTGATAAATTTGTTTATTTTAATTTGTATTAACTTACATATTATTGTTATGTGTATTGTATTTGGCTTACAAGAGTCTTTTTATTTCTTGCTGCCATCTAGTGATTTATGGGATGCAGTGACTCAGTGGTTAAGACACTGAGTCTTAGACCATTAAAGGTCTACAGCTTGGCAGTTCAAGACCCGAGTGCCACAAGATGGAGTGAGCTCCCATCATTTGTCCCAGCTCCTTCCAACTAAGTATTTTGAAAGCATATAAATGCAAGTAGATGAATAGGTACCACATAAAAGCATATGGAAAGGTACCAGTGTTCTGTGTTTCTCTGTACATTCTGTGCTGTGGTATGATGTCATGCTGGGCACATGACCACAGAAATATCTCTGGGCAACCTGACTCTTTGGTTGAAGAAACAGAGATGAGCACTGCCCAATAAAGTTGGTCATGAATAGCAAAATAAAACACTCAGGGACACCTTTACTTTTACTTTTTCTGCATCTGGTGATTATTCTGATTTTTACAGCCCAGAAATTGTAGGACTAATATTGTAGAAACATAGACACAACCAGTGACGTGCAGTCAGGTGAGGCAGGGGAGGCACAGCCTCACCACTGTCATCATGTAAAGGAAAAAAAATGTAAAAGGAAAAAGGCGAGAGCTGAGGTCAGGCTGAGCTAGTTGCTGCCAGAGTCACCGTGGATGACTGCTTAGTGCTTAAAAAAGCGCACTCTACAGGAGGAGGCAGGAGAACGATGTGCCTCATCTAGCCTGACTTTAGGTGTTTTATGATCACTCGAGCAGAGTTAAACAAGGGTTAAAAGACTAAAAATTCCTGGCATAGGTGAGGCACGTCATTCTCCTGCCTTCTCCTGTAGAGGGCGCTTTTTAAAACCGTTAAGCAGAGTCATCAACTAGCTCAGCTTGACCTCAGCTCTCGCCTTTTTCCTTTTACATTTTTTTCTTTTCATGATGACAGGCAAGAACAGAGTTGAAATCCTCTCTGAAACAGCTGGAAAAGGTATGTGTGGGTCGAAGGGAGGGGGAGGAGTTCAAACTTTATCCTCCTGGTGCGGGGCTTTGGACAAAGGCTGGAGGGAAGTGCTCTCCCTCCCCAAGTGTAGTTTGATTGCAGGCAGAACCACGTTATCTTTTCAAACCTGTAATCAGTGAAGCTGGGCTGGATCCTTCCGGGGCTGGGGGAAAGTGTGTGTGCTCCAGTATGGTTCTTTTACTGGTTTCCTGCCTCCTCCTGTGGTCTCCCTGACTCCCTCCAATCCAACTTTGTGTGTGTGTGTGTGTGTGTGTGTGTGTGTGTGCTTGTTTGAGATAGAGTTTGTTTGAGAGAGAGAGGGAAGGGGGTAGGAGACATAGTCCAATCCAACTTCTGTGTGTGTGTGTGTGTGTGTGTGTGTGTGTTTGAGAGGGAGGGAGGGAGGGAGGGAGAGAGGGAGGGAGGAAGGAGGGGAAGGGAGAAGGAAAAGAAAAAGAAAGAAGGAAACTTATTTTGCAAAGGAGAAAAACAAATGCTGTCACTTTAAATTGGAACGGAGCATGTCTGGCTGTGGAATTCTTGGAGTTGAAGTCCACATCTCTAAAAATTTTTGAAACCCACCACTGTGTCAGTGCCTCACCAGCCATAAACCTCACCGCACGTCACTGGACACAACATATAGTTGAATTGGTACATCTAAAACAGTTTGATGGGTTAACACAGTTATTGTACTGAGGTAGTTAAAATTGAACTTTGGTGTGCTTCTAACATAAGCATTTGTTTGCCAGCCCACAAGCTAAGGCTTGTTAAACTCTGTCAGCAGGTAATGGAAAAACCTCATGACATTAATAACAAAAAAAGAGCCAAGTATAAAGTACATAGCTGAGAATCTACAGTATATAGAGTATTATTTTATTTTTATTACAGGTGGATTAGCAAGAGTTCTGCAATAAATAATGGCATGGGAGTGAACAGGAAAGAGATATTATCCAGTTTAGAGGCAATACTTTAAAATGTGTTGGTTTTTGCATGTGTTGGATGAAAAGCCAGACAAACTTGTATCAAGGTGGCATTCTCAGCCTCTAAAACAGTAGAGGTTCAGAGTTTTTCAGTAGAAAATATAAGGTAGCAATCAGTGATTTGTGATATCAATTGCTGATTATCACAAAAGTCTTTATTTTGCATTTTAAAACCTTTGTTGCTTGGAAGTTGTTTATGTAATATCGTTGTGGCCCGCCAGCGGCCAGCAGAGCTGGCAGCAGATTCAGATGGTGAGGAGGCTGGGAAGGAACATGGGCCAGTCCTGGAGCCTGGGGAAGGTTCCTCTGTGTCAGAGGAAGAGAGGAGGGCAGAGCCATATGCCAGTTATCAGCTGCCTTCAGAGTCAGACATCAGTGAAGCAGACCAACAGCTGGAGCCTGTTTCCAGTGTGTGCATGCACAGAATTGCCAAACAGCTAAAGGACAGGACTTGGGAGTAAGGCCACAGGGAGTGGAATTGCAGGATACAATTAGTTCGCTTAATTGGCTTGTGACTCTCCGAGACTCCTTGCCTAGTTTTTTCAGGTATTGGCCTATCAGCTCTCCAAGCCAGCTAAGGTCTGTGACTGTAAATCCTCCCTTGAAAGGCTTTACTGGATGTGAATGAGCAGAATTCACATTAATTGATAAAAGAGGTTTTTGTCTGGACCAGGAGTTTGTTTCATGCTCTTGGGAAACCTAGGTCAGAACAAATATGTTTGCAAGAATTAATGTTGAGATCAGTTAAATCCCAGATGTGAAACTGCAATCTGGGCAACCTGATAAAGGATGCAGATTCCATCAATCAGTCGTGTGCATTATCTTGACTTTTTTTGATAACAACCGCCCCCACCCCAATACAGTAAAATAATCCTGCAAATCTCTTCCAATCTTGGAATGCATTCCTTAACAAAGTGTGTAAAAGCTAGTGTGACCACTGAACTATTTGTGACGAGTGCCAGCACAAGGTGCCTCTAGGCAACATTGGCTGATGATTCCACATTCTGCTGGTGGGAAGATTAACACTTTGTAATGATTCAGATGAAGACGTGGTGTTGACATTGCCTAGATTTTGGCACGCTAAACCAATGCCTGCTCAGCTTTGGCCTAAAGATGACCTTGAATGTTTAGATTTTATAATTGTTAACAATATTAAGAGATTTATTACAAGTTTGTTTATACAGATTACTTGTCCTTGTTTTCATAGTTCCTTTATTTATCATAATCAATTTATTTTTTTTCTCTCTTTTTCTGAAATAGAACTCTCACTTAGTTTCTAAATCCCACCACTGTGGACTCAACTAGTTTATATATCACTTACATTCTCAAGTTCACATTTGTTCTTGCAGGACAAAATGCTTTAGTCATTCAACTTCTCCTGCAGTTTTACTCTTTGCTTCTTTTACATTCTAAGTGATATTAATTTGTTCCTAGCAGGGATGATTACAGGTAATACTTGACTCAACAAGCATTTATTTAGTGATTGTTCAAAGCTACAGTACATTAGCATTGGAAAAAAGTGACTTAAGTGGCCGTTAAGTGGCTTAAAAGTGGCCGTTTTTCATTTTTACCACTGTTGCAGCATCATCATGGTCACATGATCAAAATCCAGACATTTACAACTGGCAACTATTTATGATGGTTGCTGTGTCCTGGGCGTGTGATCACCTTTTGTGACCTTCTAATAAGCAAAGTCAATTGGGAAGCCAGTTTCACTTAACAACCATGTTACTAATTTAACAACTGCAGTGACTCACTTAACAAGTGTGGCAAGGAAGGTCATAAAATGGAGCAGATCTCACTTAACAAATGTCTCACAACAATAGAAATGATGGGATCAATGGTCATAAGTATGAATCACTTGCCAAGCATCTGGATTTTGATCACATGATCATGAGGATGCTACAAGGATGATAAGTGTGAAAAATGGTCATAAGTTCTTTTTTCAGGGTCGCTGCAACTGTGAACGGTCATGAAATGAACTGTTGTAAGTTGAGGACTACCTCTATAAGAAAACCACTGCTCAGCACATTTAAGGATTGATTCTAACCTGTGTTTGAAAACTTTTAGTGGAAGAGAGTCCATCATCTTCTGAAACAATTTATTCTATTGCGAAATGGGTCCTACCATCTGGAATTTTTGTGTGCACTCAGCATAGTTTTTTTGCTTTGTAATTTGAATTAATTGGTGTGCAATATTTAAGTTATGCAATGGAGAGGCATATACCGTGGGAATGTCCAACTAGATTGAGGTTTTACTCTAGTTTCAAAGAAAAAAGTACAAACAAACTGCACTCTTGCAAATGTAAAAACAAGAACTTGGTGAAAGGAAGAAGAATCAGAGACTAAAGTGCCTCACCCTTTGTTCTTGCCAAAGGTCTGGAGGCAAAAGATGATTTATATTTTTCCTTCACAACAAACCAAAGATAGTAGTGCTTTTAAAAAGGAAGGAAATCTTTTTTTTTGCATGGCTTGAAACTGACACCATCCAAAAATAGAGCAAAAGAGATGTTTTCCCTGATTATTTTTGGATTTAGAACATTCATCTTAGCATCATAATTTTGATTTTTTTCATTTTCTAAGACATGCCCCAGAATTCTCAGATTTCTTGAAAAGAATGAAAGAAATAAAAAAGCTTAACTAACAGCATAATCTGTTTTGGCTTTTAGTGCTAAACTGATTTTGGACTCATAAATGTGCAATAAAATTTCTGATAATGAATTAGGATTATCCAGTGATGGGATTCCAAATCTTTTTCTACTGGTTCTATGAAAGTGTGCTCTTCATGGTATTGGACCTGGGTACTTGAGAGACCGCCTGCTGCCAATTACCTCCCAAAGACCCATTAGATCGCACAGGGCCGGCCTCCTCTGGGTTCCATCCACCAGCCAATGCCATCTGGCTACGACCTGGGGGAGGGCCTTCTCTGTTGCAGCTCTGGCCCTTTGGAACGAACTCCCCGCAGAGATTCGGACCCTCACCTCTCTCCCTGCTTTCCGAAAAGCCGTTAAAACCTGGCTGTGTCGGCAGGCCTGGGATTGATGAGCTCCCCTCCCCTCTTGACAGGTGTGGTTGTTGGTCATTTTAATATGTTTATTTTGTACTTGTATGTTTCCCCTTCCCGTTTAAGTTGTTCGCCATCCTGAGTCCCTTTTAGGGAATAGGGCGGCATATAAATAAAATAAAACTTAAACTTAAAACTCGTGTACACAGCACTCAAAGACCATCCTTGGTATCAGCGCTGGTGAGTTGAGCTGTTTTTTTAGTTCAGAGAGGTGCGGCAATTCGCTCTGCCGCACGAATCAGCTGAGCTAAAAAACAAGGGAACATAGGACAGGAAATGATGGGAGCGGGAGGGCAGGGTCAATCAGAGGGGGTATTTGCCGGTTCTCTGAACTAAACAAAATTTCTGCTACCGGTTCATCCAAACCGGTCCGAACCAGCTGAATACCACCTCTCATTATGCCTCAATTTATGTGTGAAGCTCTTTATTGCAAATACAATATGGCTGCTGTTCTGAAAAGCTGATTTAGTGAACTTAAGCTGATGTGTGAACATTTTTTCCTTTTTTTTGGTACGTATTTTTGAAAATGAGAAACAGTACTGATTTGTAAAGAGGAGAAAGTCTGACAAAAATTTAAGATGCAGAAATTTTAGTTGCAATTAATTACTTTTGAAAGTAACAAATATTGTTAGCAAATTATGTATCTTCTATACCTGTACTTTTTGCATGTGTTTCTTTGTTGATGGCTCCATATGCCTGTTAAATTGCAGTTATTTTTAAATCCATTTCTCTAATTTATCCAGATTGTTTCACATTTGATTTCTTTTAATCTATTCACTAACTCAGGCTGAGTTAGCTGCAGTGCTCATAAGCATTTACTCCACTTCAACCAAATTATTAATAAACTGTATTGAAAAGCACTAGGCCCAGGGTACAACAACAACAACAATAATTGCACTATTTATCCTATTGTTTTCAAGATTGGCTTATGGTTATTATCGCACTATTTTCACAGAGGTATAATATAGAATTGCACATTTAAATAATAGGTTATTTTTAATAGTAAGTTTAAATTTGCATCAATTTGATCTTTGAAAGAATAAAAAATTCAAAGTCTTCCTTTTGTCCAAATCAAACTTCGTATAAATTAATCACTGATATAAATTATTTTTAGGCATTGCCTAAAAGGTTTTTTTTAAATAAAAAAAATGTTTTCATAGTTTGCTTCATTAATATCAATTTAGTTAGAATTATAGCTTTTTTGGTATCTTCTTTCCAATTAGCCATAGTTGGCTAATATTCTTTCTTGGTTTTCTCTACTTTTTATTTCCTTTAAATCTCCTTTTTTCATTTTTAGTTTTTATTTAATCTGTCAGGCATAATAAAAAATTGAAAGGATTTATCTATATCTCTGCATGACTTTAAATCTATTAATAACAGCATGATATAGTAATACTAATAATACTGATGATACTAATGATACTAATGATAATACTAATAATACTAATACTAACTAATAATACTAATAATACTAATAACAACAATAATTTCATTGTTCAAGTTCATATTTCAAGTTCAATAAAATTAAAGTGTTATCTCTTATCAGCATGATATATTTCAATGGTAGAAGGTAACTTCTAAGAAGATTTTGATTTTCTTTCCTAGAGCAATCGTTTTGAAAGATTGATTGTCTGTCAAACTAATGAGACTGATTGTCCTTAATTTTCATTCATTAGGATCTCTGATAATGGAAACATCATTCTAAATTGCAGCTGCTTAAGTTTGCAGAACATGACCATCGATTTTGGCTTAATGTGCAAGATACCACTTGTTTAATATTATGCCAAGTATATTACTAAGCAGAATTTACCAAAGAGGAGCATATATTATTTGATTTGAAAAGATTGTTAGTGTTAGGGTTAGAGTTATGCTCTGGGGATGGGGGGTCCTACAAGCAAACCAGAAGTCTGTTCCCAAACTTCCAGTTTCCCCATAGAGCTGGCTTTTTACGCTTTGGAAGCTTCGGGGAAGCTTCTGGAGGGTGAAAAATGACTGCAAAAGAAGGCTGAAGTCAGCTGGCCAGCACGTGCATGCTGGCCAGCTGACAGGGCATCGCCTTGCGTACCCTGACAAATGGCTCCACGTGCCACAGTTGGCACACGTGCCATAGGTTCGCCATCACGAGTATAGGGTATCCTGCTTGAGCGGATATTGTTCTAGAAGATTTTCAGGCTCCAGCTGTGTTATTCTTTTATATCTGCTATCCCTTTTTTTATAGTAATTTTTTTTATTTTCCATTTTCATAACATATAATCACATGTATACTATTACATAGCCAATATCATATTGTATTAAGTAATAATTACATCAGTTCTTCTTGCCATCAACTCCCAGAAAGATAAAAACCAATTATTATATCTGCTGTCCTTTTAATCTGGTCCCTCATCCTGAAGTCACCTGCTACAATGTGCAACATTTTTGGCTGATTTCCAGCATTTATTTCCAGTTTCCAGCAAAAAATGCTTTGGAGAAAACGGATTTACTTAATGATTGCAGTATTTCATTTAATGATGATTATTAAAAATACAGCTGTAACTTTGAAGTTGGTCACTTGGTGCTTCAATTTATGGTCGCAATAATTTATGACCATAATTCCAGGTTCTTTAATTCAGATTCCACATTGGGCCTTTCAGTAAAATAGAAGTTATGTTACATTAAACCCTGTTGAATACGCCAGCAACAGGCTATGCTGCGCCATGATTGGCTGGGACGCAGCATAGCCTGATTGGCTGGTCATTTGACAGTTAATGACAGTTGCTGTCGGGAGAGTATAAATACCCTGTCCGTTTGCAGGGAAATTCAAATCGCTGTCATCTTGTACTTAATAAAGATCTTGCTCTCTGTTCCATGGCTCCTGCGTCTTCCCTCACACTACACAAAACTGGCGACGAGGATGGGATTTGCGATTCCCGCAGAGCCTGGAATAAAAAAAGAATGAGCCAGTCGCAGCCACGCGAACATCAGCCACAAAAGCCACGCGAAATCTGTCGCCTCTCAAACCATGTTTGAAATAAAGATCTGTCTTGCATCCATGGCTCCTGCGTCTTCCCTCACAATACACAAAAAAACCCAAATTCCCACCTACAGTAGACATTACTAAGATTTTTTGAATTTTTGGATGGTATTGCTGTTATATTTTATAGCTCTATGTTTTTGCTTACTTGAATATTTTGTTATCTCTCTTAAATAAAACTTGCATTGGATTATCCTCTAAATTTAATATGTAGGCCAGACTTAACACTTATTTATGTCAAAATTATGCATTTTATATTGTTTAAAGCAGACTTATTTATAATATAAAAACCCCCATTAATTATAATTTGCTAGCTATCTGATCAAAATGCATGTTATGATTATAATTATTAGCCTTTTCCCAGTCACCTTTATGAAAATAAGAAATGCATTTTTATCAGTTTGAAATTACTGGTTTCTAGACATTACTTTAGGCTTTATTTAAAGCATGAACCACTTCAAGGCTATGTACATACTATTAAAAAGTATAATAAAACAGATAAAATCAGTAAAGATAATAAAGGGGAATGATGACAACTAAAAGCAACCACCCAAAAATACTATTCAAGGAAAGCCAAATGTTTTTTTTCAAGGGAAGTGAGAAAAGAACTTTACAAAGATCCAGTGGAAACTCATCCCAAATTGGAGGGTGGTTATTGAAAAAAAGCCCTCATGTTGTAAGCATAACCTTAAGGGCCAGGAATGCTTGTAGGAAGTCAAAAGGCATTCTCTCGAGAAAAATAACATTGGGACTTATTGGTATGGGTAAAGATAACCTTTTATGTAATCTGGATCAAGTTTATTGCAACATTAAAGATTAAAATCATAACCATTTTGGAAATGCAATATTACCAATCAGGCACATCTTGGGCAATAGCAGAAATACATACAGACTGTTTACAAAATAGAATTGAGAAGAATCAGAATATGTATATATTTCTAACATTTATTTAGTTCACTCGGAAACCCCATTCTCTAGCTGGTTTACATAATATCATAAGACATATGAAATATGTACTAATGCAGAATAGTAGGACATTTTTTTTAAAACTTGGGACAATACTGAAATATTTGTCTGATACCTAAATGATTACAATTAAAAAATCCCAGTCAAAATACCATTTCATATGAATGAATTGATAGTAACCAAATGGTTAAAGAAAGTACACTGTGTAAAGCAGGCATGTTACACTGAAGGCCCAAAGGCTGTATTTGGCCCGTGGGTACATAGATCTGGCCTATGGGGCTATCCTGGAAAGAGTAAGCCCTGTGGTGCCTCTGCCAGCAAAAACAGAGTTCAGGTGGCAGGTGGGCTGCCCCCCTTCTGAGGTCTATTTTCACTGGCAGAGGGTTGCAGAAGGCCAACGCAGCTGAAAATGGAGCTTGGGAGCCTGTTTTCTCTGGCAGAGCAGTCGGGTCACCAGAGGTGCCCCCGACACAAGTGACGTCGAGCTGGCCATTCCTGCCCTAGCCACACCAATCTGCTCCCTGAAGTCAAACACGACCCTGATGCGGCCCTCCATGAAATTGAGTTTGACACCCTTGGTCTAAAGCCAAAGCTTTGGAGTACAGATCTGTATTCTGTTGTAGAGCAAAATATGGCACTAAACAAAGCTTGTCTCTATTTTTCAGTTTAAGAAAACAATTATCAAACAAATGTACTGTGATAATAGCTGTGTGATCTTCCTTTTGAAATACCTGCAGATAACATCATAATTCTATTTTCCCACATAAGAAAATACACAACCCAAGTAATTGAGATACAATGATGTATTAGCCAAGCATAGAGGAATGTTATTTAGTTGTTTTCTATTAATAACCTGCAATTGGCATTTAAAAACAGTTTCCCACACTTATTTACTGAAAATATAACATCTATGTAGATATTCCAGTATCCAATGCCAGGGTTGTACTTTCTTGAATTGTATACCTGGATTTTTGTAATTTAGAACAAAAGGCTTTTTCTATAAATTTCCGGCATAAGAACACATATATTAATGGATCCATACATATATTTGCAGTAGCTAACCAGAGAGTGCTTTCTTTGGCTATGAATAATTGATTCTGTTTAGTACAACTCATACTCTGGCCACTTTGGCTAAGAGTATAAGGTACCCGAACAAAATGATAAGGGGCGAAACAGATGAAAAAAACTGCTACAATTATAAACACCTTGCTTTTGGCTCTTTGTTTAATTTTACACTCTGCTATCTTGGTTCTTTTATAAGAGCTATAAATCTTTTTAGCAATAATTACATAAAACAGAAGCATCAAAATCAGCACAGTATAGAAGACGATTTGACAGATGTAATTGACAGCTTCATGCCATTTCAGTCCCAAGTCACTTTTCAATGAAGCACACTTCCTCACTGGGAGAGATGTAGCCTCACGGTCTGTCAAGATCACATTGGGCAAGGAGAGGACAAAGAAGAAGAGCCAAACAGACCATGAAACCACTTTAGCTGAAGAGATCTTGTGCAACCAGAATTTCCCAAACGGCTGAATGATCTTGAGAAACCTATCTAAGGAAATAAGTCCAAGCAGCACAATGCTTATATACATGGTCTGGTAAAATATTACCGCTGAAAAACGGCAAACAAATGCTTTAAGTTGCCAGAACCCCATTTCTGAATCTGTTAGAATCTTGAAAGGCAGCATGAGAGTCATGATGGAATCGGAGACCACGGTGTTCTTAAGATACACAATGAAACTTGAAGTGGTTGGAATCTGGAAGAAAGCAACTACAGCCACGCTGTTCAGTAGAAATCCCAAAAGGAAAAGAATGCTGTACAAAATTGGAAATACAACATGAGATGTCCTGGTATCTCGGGGGCATTGCCCAGAAGCAGATGTCCAGTTGGAAGCGTTGATACTTCCATTCATGGTTTAAGCAGGAATCTGGGGAAAATAATAATATTTATAGAAAGTAAGTACGCGTAAAGGTTTTACTTAAAAAAAAAAAGTACAAAAGTAAGAAGACTGGAAAGCAGCTAGACTTTGCAACAAAATAGAACCATTTTGGATTTTCAGGAGCAATACATACATTTTGAAAGCATATATGACATTACATCATTTGGAATTTTTCATATCAAAAAAGAGGTTTAATTTTCTATGTGGTTAAGAATTGTGTGAACCTGGTTCTAACTTTGGTGCAAAGTGAAGGATGGGTGAATTTGCTCACACAGGGAAAATGATCTGAGGGTGTCCCCCCCCCTGCAGATATTCCAGAACCATAGAAAGCAAAGCAATTACATTATTTCTTTGACTAACATTACTTATAGACTATCATATACATTCAGCTCTAGGAACATAAAATAGATTATTTAAGATACAAAAAGAATAATTAAAAATTACTCACCAGTTTAAAAAAAGCATTAAAGTAATTCTGGAAAGGCCTTTTCACTGGTTATCTGCTGGGTTTCATTTGGCACAGACCTTGAAAAAAAAGGTGCACAAGAAAATCCTGGAGGTTAGGTTAAGTACTTGTGGAAAGAGATATTCTTCCAATTAGATAGATCTCTGAGCTGGAAAACTGCTTAAAGCTCAGACCCAGCAGTTTGGCTGAAGAAATGAACTGGCTGCACATTCTGTTTGGCTCTTTTTGTTTCCTGGAAAAGGAAGTTAAAAAGCCAAAGGTTTTGGTGGAAATTGTGGTAATCCGACTTAATGAATTTACTTTAACAAAAGACAGGATGGAAACGACATGCATACATTTGGACAGCTGCTAATGTTACGCAAATGCCAAATGGGAAGGAGAGAAATGTGTTTGCCGTCTTTCTTAACCCATTGTTCCTCCCTACCCCACAAACAAAATGATAGATGTGCATTTGTGATACAGATATAAATATTTGTGTTAAACATACACTGAGAAGTTCAGGTAGACCCAGCAAAACAAAAGCAATAAAATAATTCCAGTGCATTTCTAAATGCAATCTTTCCTTCTCTTTAAGTGATTGCCGAGATTTTGTTGTACATATTTGTAAATGCCATTCTGATAAGTTTCAAAGATTGCTGGAAAAGCAATCCATCTGAAGCAGAGAGCAGGATCTGTGCCTTTTCTCTAACCTCCTGAAAAATACTGTGCTACGTTCATGTTCAGTGATATGTATATGATAGGATACAGTTGTTGGTTAAAAATTTGGGTAGCTTTCCTATGCATTAGTGTGTTATGGGAACCCAGCCTTTACAATTAGTTCATGTTCCATGTTGCATGCAAGTCAAAAAATGGATTAATTTATTAAATAGTCAGCGTAATTTCTCTTTCACATCTGGCTATGTAGTCTTTTATAAACAGCAGCATTTTTCTCTGTGAAAAGTTATTGAAATCCTTGGGTTAGTTGAGTTTGTATCATATTACTACTTCAAACAATAAATTCGACGATTAAATTGGTCAGTTTAAATAGCTCAGTATTGTTTTTTATTACTGCCTTTTGAATTTTTACTGAATTCCAAGTATGACATAAGCTGTACTTTAAGAAACTTCCTCCTTTCATAAAAAGACAAAGATTCTGCTCTGTGCTTCAGACCAGATGGCTTCTTTGGAGCACAGCTATTGATAACTTGGGTGGCCTTAAAATTGTCACATTCTTTTATTTTCTTCCATATCTTCTCTTCCTAACCTAACCAATGGGAGGTAACCATAAGTGAACAGAGAACACTATAAATTCTCTACAATTTTCTGAAGAAATGAAATAAGAATACATAATAAATGTGATTTATCCAACCAATCCTGATTTTTGTCCAAATTATAAGAAAAGCCTTTCCTTGAAATCTTACTGAATTGTATGCATAAGTATTCCACATATGCACTGACTAGCAAACTATGAGTATTTTCTCAACTGAAAATCTCACAAGAGATGTTATATCTCATCCCAAATAAGTAAAATGGTTAAAATTAATGAAATATTTTATATAGAAATAATATATTTGAAAACTCTTTTAAATTTTTTATGACTTTAGGTATTTCTCTTTGTAGCTTGATAATAATAATGATGTTAATGATCCATAAGGCAAGAATAAAATTGCTTACCTCTCTGTGAAGAAGTACTGGACTGACGTTAGACTTGGAAATGTAGAACAGAACAACTTAGTTTTGTAAGCAGTTTTGCTTCAGGTTTGTTCCTCATTTTTCACAAGCCTGGCTTCTCTGTCTCCAAAACATCCTCTCCACTTCCCCCTATCTGGTTCAAATGCTACAAATCTCAAGAAAAAATATTCATACACCAAATATTTGGAAGTATATTACTCAATATAAAGTTCCTTCTATCTACAGAAAAAAAAACACACAGATTGCCTGAAACATGGAATTGAGTTTGGCTAAACCTAACAACCAAGAAAAGAATGCTGAGAAAAACTGTGGAAGTGTTGGTGGCACTGTAGAAAATGTTCATTGACTAGTTCCAGAAAGTGAAAGTTCTATTCTGTGTCTCAGCTAAATATCTAAAGAAAGAGAAGTAGTGAGGGCAGAAGAACATTTTTAATTATCACCCTATTTGAAAGTTCTTGAGAGAATTTTATCCAAAGCAACATGATTTTTATCCAATACCATCCATTGTATGTGCTTTTAGTGTATGTTAATGTTATCCTGGTTTCCTAACTCTTTACCAAAAGGTGTATTTTACGGTACACTGTACCTTGGTACTCACCATTGGTTCCAGGAGGCGTGATGAGTACCAAAAATGACAGTTACCAAACAAATTCTTCCCATAAGGATTATTGTAGTGAGTCACAAGCCAACTAGTACTGACAAGTTCTACCTTGTGCATTGAGTACCAAACAAATGATGAGTAAAGGGACAAAATGAACAAATTAAAAAGTAACAAATTCAATGATTTTCAAAGCAGTTGAGTACCACTATAGTTTTATGAGATTTTTAAATTTGTAAGCCATTGTGGAGAAGATGAAAGCATGGCCAAATTAAAGCAGATAGTGAAGGCAACCCCCATTCAACAACAACAATAAAAGAAAATTGGATACAATATTATAACTAAACACCACCATTGTGCATTGAATGGATACAAATATCTGGCAAGATGAACAAGTTTTTAGTGAATTGAATTGTGTTCATTAGGATTTTTGAAGAATTTACTAAGAAGGGGGATATTAAATGTAGCCTAATTCTCCAAATGTCTTTTTTAATTTACGCTTTTGCAAAGATTTTGCATTTCCATTTCTTTTTGATAAAAGTGAAACTATAATGTTTCTTTTGCATATTATTCAATGAAATAGGAATTACAGTGCTTACAATCAAGCAATATATATTATAATGCATGTATTATTCAGGTTAGAAAACAACTATTGTGTCCTTGAAATAAGTTTCACCCTAAATGAACTTGTCTAGATGTTTGTTCATATCAATATTTCTATTCAAATCAGGTGGATTGCAGCGAGTTAGAAGGACTGCTTAAATAACATCAAGTTACAAACGTTGACATCTATCATGTTCTGATTAGATTTTCATATATGTTTTTTAATTGGTTCCACTTGTGTCTTATTTCCTTTTGGTTTTTTTTTTTAAATATACAAACCACAACCTAAAACTGCTTTCATTTCCCATTTATTTACTCCCCTAATTTCTCTACTATTATCCTACACAGCAATTTCATCAAGCAAAACAATGGTCAAAACTGTTCCCTAGTAATTTGTGAATTTGATGAAATAATTGCCAATCATACAAACATATTGTTCAAGATTTCTAAATCAGCTTCATATACTGTGATTGAGATTTGATGTTTGTGACTTTTGCAATTGTCGTTTGCCATGATCTTACTTATAATTTGCTACTTCACAGGTTTTTTTTAGTAATTAGTTAGCAACTGATTACCGTTTTCAACTCAGTAAAATTTAGTTTTATATTGTGTGTTACATGACATCCATACCAGAATTATAATTAATTTATGTACTTAAAAAAAATTAAATTGAAAAGCATGAAGAACTTTATTCAGCTTAAGAAAGCAATTTAGAAAAAAAGACTTACTAAGCAGAAATTTTTTCTTTCTTTCAAAGACATATTTTCTGTTATGCAGGTTTTTTTTTTCCAAAATATTACATCATTTAACAAAAATAATTTGTATAGGACATTATTTTATTTCTTAAAAATTTTTTGAAGGCACTCAAACAGTGATTTATAAGATGTTTATTGATATAAAGTCCTGAAAAAAATCTATGTGGTCACTAAATATCATAGATTTCATGGTACAGTTCATATCAGACACTAATATGCAGCAAATAAGATCTTATTCTAAAGTAAAAATAATAATATGGCCTTACAGTGTAATACTTACAAAGTAATGCTTATAGTACTGCTTATCCTGTTTTCTTAAATACTTGTGGTACTAAATTGTTATAAACAAAACTAGATGCCTCTTTTCCACAATTTGGGGGGAAATGATTTATATTAAATAACTGCCAGTGTTATTTAGTTTTATTAACTAAATAAACTACCAAGTAATGTATTAAAATTGTTTGGTTAGTTTACATAAGTAATTCAAGGAAAATAGACTTCTAATTAAACAAGAAACAAAGGGCTCAGGTGTTTTGAAAAAAAATGATGCAAAAATTTATTGATGCATAAATAGTTTTGCCTTTCTGAAGGGAAAGGGAGTTGAAGGTGTTGATTTAGAATGTCTGGGAATTAGACCTTAAAAAGATGTTAATAAAAAATTACTAATAGCAATTTCTGGGTTGAAGATTTTGAAACACCTTTTTCTTTTTAAGTCTATAGGATTTCTGAGTGATGTCTACTTATCACTATCACTGAACTTCTTAATAGTATTTCATTCTTTGTATACTTAGTGCTCCCTGCTTCCTCTAAAGAGCCTTGTTCTTTAAGTGTACAGAAATTTTGTTACTGTCCAATTAATTTTTCTTAGTGTGAATCATTCTTTGTAGCTATGATATTAAAAGAAAGTGCAGCAGTGATGATCTGTAGCTGGTTATTAGTATCATGGGCTATATGTAATTCCTGATTTCTGTAAAACCAAAAATGACAAATTTCTATTAGAAAATATAACTTAAATCAGAGTGATAGAAACTATATTTGACTAGGTTTCTTGTTTATCTACATTGGTGTCTCTTCATCTGTCGTTTCTCTACTATGATCTTCTCTTGTTCTCCTTAAACATCTATGCAAATTGGTTAAAAGAGACTTTTTAAATGATTTGCAGAGGGCAAAATAAATGAATGGGTCTAAGCATGCATTCAAGGAAGTCAACCACAAAGTGGTCTCTTTTATGTAAAACAAAATATTATGGGTTGAACACTGAAAAACATCTCTGGTTTGGCTCAGAGTATAAGGAATTCTAGCAAAATGGAAAGGAACAAAGCAGACAAAAAACACACCAATAATTAAGAAAATCTTGATATTCACAGTCCTCTTGTTTGCCTTTCCCAAACGTCTTGTTCTTTTGTAGGAGTTGTATAGTTCCTGGCTAATGAGTATGTAGCATACAACTATGATAACAAAATTAATCCAGAAGATAAACTGGCAAATATATGTAACAATTTCATGCCATAGTAGTCCAGAGGAAGATTTTAGGTCAGCACATTTCTTCACATTCTCATATGTTGGCTTCTTGTCTGTCAAAATCATATTTGGGAGGGAAACGGAAAACATGAAAACCCAGATAATTATAGACAAAAACTTGGCTGCTGGTGGTTTGTTAATTCTTGATGATTTGAAAGGTTTGACAGTCTTCAGATATCGATCAATTGTTATAAGTCCAAAAAAAATAATGCTGAGGTACATGGTGGAGTAAAATATGACTTGAGTTACCTTGCAAACAAACCCTCTCAATTGCCAGGAAGTCAGTTTTGCATCACTGAGAATTTTGAATGGAAACGTTAATACCATCAGGATGTCAGAAATCACTATGTTCTTGAGAAAGACAATAAAATTTGATTTGCTGGGGATCTGGAAAAAAACTCCCATGGCCAGGCCATTCATGATTATGCCAATAAAGAAGATAATAGTATATAACAAAGGAAAGACAACTTGATTCATCTTGCTGTCTGTGGTGCAATTGCTGCTGTTTTCAGGAGGGCTGAAGTCTAGTCCCATCGTAGCGTTAATTGCTTTCTACCAAAACAAAACAAGCACATTAGTCATAAATGTCAGCTATTTTAATAAATGCTTCAATCCAGTATTTTTAAGCCCTCTCTGTATACAAGTAACAGCATGGATAGCTTTTTAATATAGAACTTATGGCATAGAAAGATTTTTCAATGCAGTGATCGGAACACTGTGTCAGCAGTAGACCTGTCCTGAAACGATGCCCTTCAAACGATCTGAGGTGCAGCTGCCATAAATGCCAGCGATGCTAAACTGAAAATCCAACCCACATGGGAAGCATTCGTTTGGGAAATTCATTGCTGAAAAGATTCTGCATGTTTAGGAATTGCAAAGTACAAATTCAAAAAGACCTAATTAAATAATGTTGCAAATAAATAATTGACAGTTTAGGTTTACAGCTCTGTAATCCAGAGAATAAGCATATAAAATACACCCTGTTTCAGGAAACTGACTTTGGCCACATCGTACAGAGAGAACCTATATAAATTTTCTATAGGTGGCACCTACTTCTAGCCAGGCTAGCCAAACTGTATAAAAAATTATCACCTAAATACTGGAATGTGGTCAATTTCCAAGAACCTACTACCATGTGTATTGGTCATGTAGCAAAGCAAAAGAATATTGGCAAAAGATTTGAAGACGGTTGGAAGAAATGACTGGACAGAGATGGGAACTCAAACCAGAAATATTCCTATTAGGAATTGTCAAAGAGGATTAAGCAAATATATTTAACACTACATATTTTAACAGCTGCAAGAATAGTTTATGCTCAGAAATGGAAGAGTGGAAGCATACCCGAAGAAAGAGAAATAACAAAGAAAATGCTTGACTAGGCAGAATGTGATAGAGACTGATGCTAGAACTGAGACTGATGCTAGAACTGAAGAACAAAGGAAAGACAGAGTACTATGAGATCTGGGATAGATTTTATCAGTGGTTGGATTTAACGATGGGAAGTTGGATCAAACAAGAACAAGGATGCATAGACTGAAATAAGATACAATATAGGCATTACAATATGCTACTGTAATTGTAATTGTAATCATATAGAAGAGGTTAAGTATGTATATATAGTTAGTAAGTAGTAATGGATATTGAATACACAAGAGACCTGTGTTATACTCTGTATGGTGGAGAGATCACCAAGATGGTTTCACCATGTCTAATGTTTTTTTTTCTTTTAACAATAAAAGTCTTTAAATAAAAAAATACACCCTGTTTCAAGAACCCACATAACTGAGATTCTAAATGAAAAAATTCAACCAATTTATTGTTATAATACATCACTCACAAAGTAATGTACTCACATGGAAGAACAATATAATTAACTTGAAGGAATGTCAGTATTGTAAAAAAAATAAAGACATTATGACGACAATATCATTGAACTCAGAGACCTTTTAATAGTAATCCTAGTGCTGCAATTTCCTCATAAAACCAAAACAAATCGAAGAAAACTCATTTAGTCAGTTTAAGTAAAAAATGTTCCAGCTGCTTTACTTTGATAGGCAAAGTTAATTAATACAAGTGTATACACAAATACCTGTGAATGCTGTTTTGTCCATTTATGTCAAACACTCATATTTAAGACATGTTTATATTTAAGATGCATCTTAAATGTTTGAAAGATCAGAATTTCATATATCTTGTCCAAAATAAACTGAAGTAAAAATGTGTTTACTTTTAGAAGATATAGATTGAATTGTTCTTGGACTTCAGAACTGCAGAAATGTCCATTGTAGTGAGGATTTTACTTTAACATTACAGAATTACAGCAAAACAAAATAAAACATCAATAATCTGAATGTTTTAAAAGATTAAAATGTATATACTGAACTGTTTGCTTCTGCAAATCATAAGAAAGGTCTATTGAACAGAAATGCATCCTAAAATTACAATGAAAAATATGAAGTTACCTTAAGTGTCTGGATTTTCCTTCATTGGAAAGTTACCTTTCCTGGAAAGGTTTTTTGATCTGTTTTCCTCTCTTTTTATTTTGGATTGACTATTTGCTCCAAAATAAGGCTTATGTAGCAAACTCCATCAGCAGAGATCGGTCTTGCAAAACAGAAGTGATAGAACTGAGTGAGTCAGAGCACATATGGGGAAGTAAAGGGCTTAATTTTACTTTTTCCTTTAAACAGCTGCAATATAATCAATTAGAAACCAGAGGGAGGGTTCCAGTTTTTCTAAACTTACTGTCCTGCATCATAATAATAGAAGGTTTTCTGATTAAGAAAATAATTTAAAAAATATTTCATAGCCCAGTGTCATTATTCTTTTAAATTCAACTAGAAGAGCGCTCATGTAAGCTAGTAGAGTCTGGCCCTAATCTTTTGATGCAAATCAAATTAAACAATACTGCTGAAAAACAACCCAAAATACCCCCCATAATATAATTTAAAAGCTTTTTGGAAGGAACTATGCTGGGTAGCTCAACTACATTAATGAAATGAATGGCTTTATGATTAGTAAAAGATAAGTACCTCTTTTCAGAATGGATTCAATACTGTATTCTTTGTGCATTTTTATTATTTTATGTGAAGCCTTGTTTTAAGCTACAATCTATTGTGCAAATTTATAAACCCTGTTGATCAGAGTTATGATCTGCTAATATTTTATCATCAAAAATTTCAAATTTTCATGACATGAAGAAAATTTCTGCATGGCTAACCATTATTATTGTTGGTTGGGGTTGTTGGGAGTTGCCCATAGGAAGGCTTATGATGAAATATATGAAATATCTTATAATTTTACATTGTGAAGAACACTTCCAATCAGATTAAGAGTAGCCTCAGTTTGGGTTCACTAAATATTTAATGCATTTATTTTCTTTGAAATCATATTTAAAGACTACTGCTTCTATATATAGAGTTCTTCACTTTTGTATTCATGATATTTTTGAAGCCAAGCCTCTTCTCTCCTCTTATTGAATCCTGAGTCCTGGTAACTTCATGATCAGATCCATGCAGTTTTCTTGGCAAGATTTCAGAAGTGGTATTCCATTACTTTCTTGTACAATCAAAAATAACCCAGCTGGCTCCTGTGCTTAAGGGAGGACTAGAACCTGTGCCTTTCTCACTCCTGTTCTATCATCAGACTTCATGGTTATATTACACTCTTCATTGTTTTTAATATGCATGAACTGAACATAAAGGTTTACTTGAATACATACATACGTACGTACGTACGTACGTACATACATACATACATACATACAAAACTTGTACAAGCATCCTGAAGATTTTGAGAATGTTCTAGGGCAGGGTCCCCAACCCCCAGTCCATCACCCGGTACCGGTACACTGTCTGTAGTAGTGGTGGGTTCTGGATCCCGTTGCAACCGGTATAGTTGCAACGGGGCCTGGCATCTTCCACATGAATGCATGCAGCACGTGCACACATGCAGCGCACACATGCATCTTACCTTCCAGCAACGTATCTGCGAGCCTCCAGCTGCTCAGCAGAGCATTGCGCAGGTGCTGTATGTGCCGTGCACATGCACAGAAGTGCCAAAGAGTTTAAAAACAGGAAAGGAGCTTGGGCGGGCGGGCCCTCCGAAGCACCATACTGGAATGGTACCCAGGGCTCCGGGGAGGCACCGGTACGTCCGTACTGGAGCATACTGCCTGCAACCCACCACTGGTCTGTAGGAAACTGGGCCAGGCAAGCAGTGAATGAGCATGCAAACATTTATTTGCACATATCATGAGATTAAGGTTTCAAGTGCAAAACCATCCCCTCCCTACCCCACACCACTGCTACTACTCACCCACTGCCACCAGTCTGCAAAGCCAGAAAGGTTGGGGACAACTGTTCTAGGGAAAATGAGGAGCTTGCTTAAATTATGTCTTTCTCATACCTTTTGTTAAAGTATTCAGTGGATCAGAACTTCCATTACTGAAATAATGTCAAATCCAATATACTAGCTATTTTCAAGTAGTTACCTGTATTTTTTGGAGTATAAAATGCACCTTTCCTCCCTAAAAGAGCATGGAAATGTTGGTGTGTCCTATACACTGAAGTCCCACCCCCGCATCCAATATTTATGAAAAATGGGCAAAAAAACAGGCCGTTTTTTGCAAAAACGTAGGTGTTTTGCCTTCCCCAGCCCTCAGCAGTACTCTGCAGGCTTCAGCAGGACCGGGGGAAGGCGAAACTGCCCACATTTTTCTGCCCATTTTTCACAACAATGGGGACATTTTTGCCCTCCCTCAGCCCTGCAAAAGCCTGCAGAGTACTCCTGGGGTAGGGGAGGAAAAAAAGCTTTTTTTCTTACTTACCACTTCAAAATCTTGGTGCATCTTATACACCTGTGTGTCTTATAGTCTGAAAAATATGGTAATTATTTTTAAGAAGGGGTCTGCCTTTGCTATTCTAGTATCATAGATGAACTTTTGTTTCCATAATTCCCAGACAGTCAGTTCTTCATAGAAAAGCCATGAAGAAATACTCTCTTATCATTAGAAAAGCGATGTACTTTATTTATTTGTCAATACCTGTTGTTTCTTTTCTGATTCAAAGGATGAATCATCAAGTCATGAATATAACCAGCGCATGATACTTCTTTATGGAGTTGGAAAGGAACGTGAAGAGGCCAGGCATCAACTGAAGAAGATTACCCGAGATATTCTGAAAATCCTAAATAAGAAAAGCACTTCTGAAACGAGTGGTAATTAACTAGCTGTTGATGCTTATTTTGCAGTGCATAGAATAGCACAGTTGTGGGTTGAGAAGGGACATCTTTATAACATTTTTAAGTTTTTAATGAGAATTACGCTTCTGAGAATAACTATTTTAAGACTGCTGTGACGCATATAACGTGTAAACCAATTATAATTAATAGCAATAGTAATAGCAGTTAGACTTATATACCACTTCATAGGGCTTTCAGCCCTCTCTAAGCGGTTTACAGAGTCAGCATATTGCCCCCAACAACAATCCGGGTCCTCATTTTACCCACCTCGGAAGGATGGAAGGCTGAGTCAACCTTGAGCCGGTGAGATTAGAACCGCTGAACTGCAGATAACAGTCAGCTGAAGTGGCCTGCAGTACTGCACCCTAACCACTGCGCCACCTCGGCTCTTCCTTGCAATTAGCTTGCAATTATATGGTTTGGTTTTTCATAACCAATTTAGAAAATGTAAGCAAATACCATACAGGGGAAGACTTTCTTACAAGAATTTATGGCATTGTTCTGAAGCCACTTATATGAACATTGTAAGATTGTAAATTGAAAAGTATGGTGATTTTTAAAAAAGGAAGAAGCTGAGGGTTTTCCATACCAGATTGCAATGTAATTTCATATTCTTGATTCAGAAATATATTTAAATAGAGATGCTTTTTTTTTTTTTTTTTTAAATTGCTTTTGACATAAAAAAGACATGACTTTTATTTACTGCAAAGCATAACAAACTTATGTTTTAGGTGGCGACGAAGGGCAAAAAGTCAGGAAGAACAGGCAGGAGGCATTTCCAACTTTAGAGACTGTATTTACAAAACTTCAGCAGCTCTCATACTTTGACCAGCATCAAGTGACAAGTCAGGTACTACTATGCATTAATAACAGAAATCGCATTGAAGTTAGAACGTAATACAATATACATGGAGTATAAAATGGAAGTTTCATCACAGGGAAAGAACTGCTAGATGAGTACAGCAGGGCTAAATTACTGAAAATTTGTGCATGTGTTTCTGAGTATACAAAAAGGATTGGACTGTGAGAAGATGCTGGAAAATGGATTTTAGATGAGTGGGTAGTAAAACAAAGAAAACATTTCAGACTAACCTACTAAATTTACTAACTTTTGAATCACATGTAATTGTTAGTGTTGTATAGTAAAAGGTAGTCCTCGCTGTTACGAATGACAGCTCGGCAGCAGCCAGGCGCGTCTTAGCCAATCAGACGCGCCTGTCAGTTGCTGAGCTGTCAAGCGCGAGTCTGCTGGAATATAAAAGGGCAGACTCTCTCCAACCGCCACCCCGATCTACCAGAGCAGCCGAACAACCCGGTATACTCGGAACTGCTTCGCTGCCTCTTCTCCACAGACTACCCGGTCTACTTCTTGTTACATTCATTTAGCCGCGCACACAGCCCGGTCTACTAGAGTTACTTTGTTGCAAGTTACTGTTACTTTCACTCAGGTTACTGCTACATTAAAATTGGTTACAGTGTTACTGAATAAGAGCCTCTGTCTTCATTCTCAAGTTATAATAGTTAGTTCGTCTGGAACAAGGGTGTCAAACTCAAGGTCTACAGGCCGGATCTGGCCCATGGGGTGGTTAGACCAGGCCCACAGGGCCACCCTGGAAACAGCAAAAGACCAGCCTGCTGTGCCTCTGCTAGTGAAAATGGAGCTCCATTTTGGCTGGCAGAGCGCTCCGGCCACCATAGGCACTCCCGACACGAGTAACCTCAAACTGGCCATGCCCATCCTGACCACGCCCACCCATCCCTCTGAAGTCAAACACAACCCTGATGCATCCCGCAATGAAATCAAGTTTGAAAGCCCTGATCTAAAGTACTTTAAATGAAGTTTCTCCCTATGTCATTTTAAATCACAGTTGCCAGGAACTTAAGAGTCTTGATTCATACTATAGTCATCACTAGAAAATTAGCCCTAGCCTGCATGAACAGCTGGAGGTGCTTGCTTTGATGCCAAACACAAAAGAAAACAGACACAGCAGCATTGCAAGCTCATTTTTGTAATACTTTCATTGAATTTCAATAGTACAATAGAGTGTAAATCAGACATTCTCACCACACTAAATCTTTATAGTGGTGTTGAAACAAATTAAAAGAGTTTAAAACTATTCTAGGGCTGAGCTAGGAAGAATTTCAGTGCTGGTACATTTTTGTCTTTGTGGACAAAAGATAGAAAGTGGAATTTTGTACTGACTGCAAAATTTAACTTGAGGAAAGTATGGCAGGCTGGAGGAAGAAACTGTTTAAATTTGAAGGATGCCATTGTTAAACTTGGTCTGAGTTAAGTTTCATATTTTCCACTAAATACCATGAGACAAGCACATAGAACTACAACAGTTAGTAATTATTAGAAAATTACAAGGAATGATGAATTTCTAATTGTAGACAAAAAAATGCAGCAGTTTGGGGGTTAACTTTAACTTTAACTTTAAAATCTGCTTTTTAATAAAGTTGTTAATTATTATTGTAACATTAGGTAATATTTGTACTTCTTTCTTTCTTTCTTTCTTTCTTTCTTTCTTTCTTTCTTTCTTTCTTTCTTTCTTTCTTTCTTTCTAAAATTGATTTTATCACACAACTTCAGGCAATGTTGAAAATATATATTAAAACCTCCTAGCCTACTATAAAATAGAATAAAATTCCACCTCCCAACCTCTTTAAAATGCAGTACATTAAAAAACAAATAGCAGCTGAATGACCATTGCTTTTTGAAAGTTGCTTTCATGTCTTTGTAAATTACAGCAACAAGAGGGCCAAGCACCTTCCTGGGAGGAAAGAATACCAAAATATTGGGGTTACTAAAGAGAAGGCCTAACTTTTTGTCGGTTCCCCCCTTTTCATAATAAGTTGTCAAGCAATACAACCATAATAAAATGACCTCAAGACACTGAATATATGCATAACTGAAATTGCCAAGTGATATCTCTTTCAAAGAAGCAGAATGCTCACAAATACAATATATATATATATATATATATATATATATATATATATATATATATATATATATATATATATATATATATATATATATATATATATATATATATATATATATATTCATGCTTATACGTAGGATTTTAAGTCATTCTTGGTTTCTGGTAACATTCTAGAGAAGGACCTGCAGTTTGTGTTGAATTTACAATTTACCGACAAAGAAATAAAGGAAGAGGGCTCTTGGATTGGGACTGAAAGGCAAAAGTGGAAGCAGTATGCTCTGTCCCATAGTTGGGTAGATCAGGTTGCCCTGATAGGCCAGTCTCATTGGAAAAAACACTTGACCTACAGTTTCTTTGCAACAATTTTCAGAACCGGCTTGCCATTGCCTACTTCCGAGGGCAAACCTGGTTTTCTACATAAAGCAAAATTAGAATGTACAGTGTTCACATTTTTTTTTAGCTCAGGTGCTTTTAACCACTACATCAAACTGATTGTCATTTGAATTATTTAGATGGAAGTATACATTTCTATTCCCCCTAAAATAATTCTGGGGAAATAAGAGGAATGTCCTCCAGTTTCATACCTGCTCCAAAGAAGATAGGACCATAGTTTATTGTCTCATGTGGTATTACTCATTTCATCAATAAACAGAAGCCATGAAACTGTACACTCTATAAATAAATTTCTTTTAATGCATCCAGCATCTACCTTTTCCCAGAGCTTCAAAGCATCAACTCATCCATGAAGCCTAATTTTCAGATACAGACTTTTTGTAGATATTCAGTTTCACCTTGGTCTATAATTTTTCTCTGAATTAATATCTCTATAACTTTATACATCCATCCCACCCCTTACAGTTATGTGTATGTATGCTTTCTAATTTTTTGCTGTACTGGTTCCCACAGTGCTTCACTTTGCTAATGGGTCTGTTTGTTTTTAAACAGATCTCCAACAATGTTCTGGAGCAGATTACTAGTTTTGCATCAGGAACATCATACCATCTTCCACTAGCTCATCACATAGAATTTATCTTTGATCTAATGGAACCTGCTTTAAATATTAATGGACTTATTGACTTTGCTGTTCAGGTACCTAAAATGAAGTTTATTTATTTAAACTATTTTATTCCAACTTTAAGAGCTTTTAAGAAAACTGCAAAATATTTAAAACAATACTTTCAATAACTGGAAAGAGAATTGCTAAGTTTCCCCCATTCCATTTTATTAATATGGAAATCTCTCTCTCTCTCTCTGAAGCCAGTTTTAAAGGAATGAATGCAAGATATTTCACGATCCGTAGAATGTTCACTTCCCAATCAGCAGAATTTTATTTTGCATTGACCACATTGGAATCTTGTAAAATAATTAGATGTTACAAGATAGATGAAGATAATTCATACCCAATTTAGCTGGTCAGCGCTAGGCACCTGTGTCCGTGGGGAGAGAGTGGGATCCAAAAAGGCAAGATAACAGTTGCAGCAGCATGATTAAAGTCCTTCCACTTTGCATGTTCATGTGACATCAACCACATACAAATGTAGTGGGCTTCTTTTTTTGCCTCTTCCTGTGAATGGCAGTGATATTGTGTTAGTGATGTTAGCAATAAGTTTGCAAATGCCAGTATGCATGCATTCCGATGGCATGGTAGTTTATTTCCATTCTCAGCTAAAATAAGGCAAAGTTTCTAGTACCTTTCTGAAGCGAAGGTGCTTCATGAAGAGTAAAAATGGCTTTCACTCCTTAAGTCAGGAAACTACATAGCATTTAGAGTCATAATTACAATACTACGCTCTATCCAACCCCAGTAATACAATTTTTCATGCTAAGAAATATCTAAATCTAGAATTTGTTTCTGAGAGTCGAGGTATTTCAGATTCACTTCAACTTTGGTATACTTTAATGATTGGAAAATCTTTTTTGAAAGAGAATAAATAGAAGTTTGTTCCAGATATAGAACTTTGTGAGAAAAGTCAAAGACTTCTCAGGTGAGGGAAGATCATTGCAAATTATTGACTTGCCTGAGAGTATTTATATTTTTGTCCGTAATCTATTACATTTTTAATGTATCTCTTCTAATAAAAAGAGATTGCAACACTGGAAGAGCATTTATATATCACAGGAAGCCAGAATTAAGGCCTTCTAAGCTATAAGCAATGAGTATCAGTGCAGGAGTGTCAGATCAGTGTGATGATGCTTTCTGACTACCAAGTGTTCATGGGAACATATAGATCCATAATATAGATCCATAAAATCCATGTTATATGAATGGCTTCAGCTGTGGTTTCTTGAACATATCATTTAGATCAATAATTAAGTTTTTGTTGTTCTTGGTTGAGATAATATTCTAAATAAACTATGAATACAACTACATGTAATAGAAGGCCAGGACACTTCATTGAGTGGATGTGATCAAATTAGTGTGTACTAGGTACCTTTTGATTAGGATTTGATTAGGAGGCCAGAATTTTTTCTATCGGAAACCACTGTATATCCACTTAAATAGTTCAGCAATTGCAAACAACTACAATGCAATTCTGTGGCATTTAGATTTAGAGAGGAATCCTAAAGCGATATTTAACCTTTTATTTTAGCTGCTGAATGAGCTGAGTGTGGTGGAAGCTGAACTACTACTGAAGTCATCCAGCCTGGCAGGAAATTACACAACTGGACTGTGTGTTTGCATTGTAGCTGTGCTAAGGCATTATCATGCTTGCCTCATTTTGAATCCAGATCAAACTGCTCAGGTTTTTGAAGGGTTTGTAGTAGTTTTTCAAACACTAGTTTTCTAATGTTAGTATGTTCAGTTTGTAATTAGGATGCAGTGTTATTAGAGAGTTCGATGATAAATTTAACACCTTCATGTAATCAGAAAGGCAGAAACTTAATAGAATTAGAAATGCAAATACTCATTATTTTCCCAATCTAAGATTTTAAAGTGCCTGAAGTAGCCTTATCTCTCAGCTAATGACTTCTTCCTGGCTTTTCCGGCAGGCCTTCTGATTGGGTGTTTGTTGCGTTCCTTTTCTTAACTTCGTGTGTCCTATTGTTTTTAAGTTCTTTTAATTTCTTTTCATTTCTGTAAGCCGCCCAGAGTCCTTCGGGATTGGGCAGCATAGAAATCTAATAAATTCAATTCAATTCAATTCAATTCTAAAATAGGCCATGATCCGAGAAGGAAGATCTGAATTGTAGTTTAATACAATATAGATACATTTACGTGTTGGACAGGATACATTTCCACATTAATTCTAGGTTTTATATATTTGAATTCTTTTTTTGTGATTCTATAAGTGTTATTTTTATAGCCTTAAAATTACACACACACACACACACACACACACACTTTTTATAACCAGATTAGTTTTAACTACATTGATTGAAGAGACCGTGTGTTTTGTGTTTTGTACATATCAGCTATTATGGCTTAGAGAGTATCAAAATATTTGTAGTATAGACAGATCCATAACATAGCTAGGGTGGATATACAGAACCTTGTTTTAGACTGAGGTTGTATCTAGCTTTAGAGTTGAGTTCCAGCAAGCCAAGATAAATCTAAAGTTGAATTAAACAATAATTGTTAAGTAATTATATACACTTAATTTCATTACTTCCCATGCACTTGATTATTTCCCCAAATCATCACATTTACAGTTATAATTTGCTGGCAATGTTTTAGAAGGCTTTACATTAGAGGGTCATAGATAGCTCCAAGCACATAAGATGCAAATTCTTCATCTGGTTTGTATGCAATTGTATTTCTAGAATTAAATATAAATATTATTCGCTGTCTTGGAAATTCAGAATAGGTTTTAAGACCATATTCAATCCTTTAGTTTTAAATCATGTGAAAGGACAGTACTGTGACTGACTTCTAATTTTTAATAATGAATTTATCTTTCTATAGATTATGTGGTGTTGTCAAACACATAGTCAATCCATCAGAATGCTCTTCCCCTGAAAGGTGTATTTTAGCCTACCTGTATGATCTGTATGGATCCTGTAGCTATCTTAGAAGTAAATTTGGAGATCTTTTCAGGTTAGTAGTAACAATGTACACTTTACTTTATATTTCAACTAACTTTCATGCAACAATCCTTCATCAGTCTGTTATCTTTCAGATGTATGGGATCTATAGCTCATGGAATTGGAATTAATAACATCAATCCCAACACATCTGACTGTTATGAAGTATAAAGAAGTTTATTTAGATGCTTTTTTACAACGTATTAAAAAGATCATGTACATGCTTTCATTTTGACTTAGATAGGCACTTCCACACAAAATGTTTTATATGTTTTCAGTTACAATTTCCTATTACTGACATTTTTATATATTTTATCCAATCTTTGCTAACACAATTTTACATTCATTTTCCTAATACCTATTTTTTCTATGCATATACACTATTACCTGTTTTAATGTTTGTTATAACAAATGAATTCTTTCTAAAATATAACAGAAACATTTCTGTTTGGCATTTGATACACATATTTTCTGGTTCTGCTATGGAAATTTTTATTCCATCCTTATTTAACAATTGACCTTACAGTTAGAAGAAAGCAGTAAATAATTTTTGTAAATAAATGGTTAGAAGGGGATAGAATTTGGGATTTTTCTGTTTAATATTTTAGACATATTTTCTTGGACTTGAAAGTTTCCCCCAAAAGTTCCCTTCAGATTTCTTAGGTTTTCAGTTCTACAGATTTCCAGGCAAATTTCTCATTATGAATTGTGAAACCTGCATACAACTTGGAGAACATAGTACAAGACATGCACATTATTAAAAAAAAGGATTGCATAGTATTATAATTGATTTCAGTTAATATTTTACTTCAACTTTTTTCTGTTTTCTAATAGATTCACAAATAGGACTGATTTCTCTGAGATATTTGTCCATAAATAAATGTATAGCTATCCTAATATTAATATGTTGCCATCCCACATAAAATAATTCACTTCTGAAAAAAGGAATATGAAATAAAGTATTGCTTCTTGATGTTTTGGCTTTGCATCTGTTGACCAAAATAGGGGAAGTCAACCTTACTTTTTAAAAATGGCTAAAGTCACCTCAACCTTACTGAATTCAATTTACATAATTTTATTTCTATTAACTGACAACTTAAAAAGTCTGGTTTAAATTACCTGTGAAAGTACTATTTTCACACACATACACACACAAACAAAATATATCAATGTATCGGAAGTGAACAGGTATATTACTTTTGTTGTATTATACAGCTTAGCTTTTCCAATAAGATTATGATATATAACTCAAAGTAAACATTTTACATTTTTTAAAATGTAGAATCAGATGATCTAATTTAAAAAAATTCAAATGAAGTTCTTACCTCTGTTTTCTTTGAAGAATGTTTTTATACAAATCAGAAGTTAACATACTGTGACTTCCTATGTATTATTCATTTTGATTGAAGTTCCTTTTAAAAAAAACCTCATTTTCAAAATGAGTTATATTATCTACACTTTCTAAAGCTTCTGGTCATATGTTGAAAAGCCAAGCATGATCTCTGCCTGTTTGCTGTGTTAATACTACTTCTGCAAATCTCTTAAACCTTCCACTGTGGACAGGTTGCTTAAAGGAAACTTAAAAGTATTTCTTAAAAGTTTGCATGTATTGAGAAACCAAGTGTTGAGTTTTTCCTATTGCTTTAAAAATGCACTAAAATATGTATAAGGTATTTATTATGGGTCTTTTAATCCACTTGTTATAGTTCTAATTAGTCTGAAGGGACAAAATATGTTTTATTAGGGGCAAAATTAATTCTTAGCACAGTTTCAAAGTCAAAGTCAACACTATAGTACCAAATTATTTTGTGGCTTAACTGTCTCTGTCCTAAGTTTTTATATAACTTGGCAAATATTTATTTTTTTCATCTGTCCACTGTTATTATCATGCCTTCAGTGGTACCCCTATATTCTACTATCTAATATGACCAGTCCTGAAATTTAATGAATGTATAATAATGGTTTTCAGATCTTTCCTGTTCCTTTCTCTAAAGCTTTGTTGGGCTTTTAAATTACACAAATTGAAACAAATGCTATAAATGTTAGTGTCTTCACAAAAAATGATGAAAACAAGTCAGAACTGTTGTATGTTGAAAAGACTAAAAGTATTGATTCCATATCTGGATCAGAGTTAATGTATCTATCCATTTCCACTGCTGTTCTATATCTGGAACAGCAGTGTGACTTCTTTTATATATATGTGAAGAATGTGTTTGTACCTGACAATTAAAAGAATGCCATTATCATGCATTGGAATGTTGCTGTTTGCCTTATTGAGAGATGTATGAATGTGAAAAAGACTTGTGATTGTTGATTCAGACAAAGTCTATTATTATGTAAAGATGTTTGAATTGTGTTTAGTTATTAAGGTTGATAGCTGAATATTTCTGAGAATAACTGAAATGTTTAGAAAGTGGCTCAGTATAGAACAGGAAGTAAGATAAGGGTTTAGGGTATCTTTTTCATTTAATATATTGATGAATAAAGGTAGTCAAAATGTTAGTGGATATTCTAGAGGTGTTTGGAAACATCCCTGTTTGTTTAATCAGTATGCAATTGATCTCATGCTGTTATTTGATAACACAATATGATTTGTAGTGAATATTATGCTACAACAAGGTATATGAATCTAATAATTAATAATTAATACATGTTTGACCTAGAAAATTAAAGAAACATTATACATAAATGAAATTTTCTATTGTGAATCCAGAAAGATACCATTGTTGATGATACTGAAAGCCGCTAAGATATCCAGGTCAGTTACACCATTTCCATCTCAAGCTCTCCAAAAGCCATCCATAACCACAACCAATGTACTCTCCATATGATATCTTAGCATGAACCCAGGTTAAAAAGGGTTCAGATTATTCATCCAGTTCTCTCTATAACTGAAACTAACTTTTCTCTCAACAATGTTCCATAAAAGAGAAGATGAAAGACTAGATCATATGTTTTCCAATACAGTTGGGCCCAAGGATAGCCTCTTAAGAAGGGGGTGTGCCACCTTAGGATATGGAGGTGAAGAGAAGGATTGAGATAATCAAAAAGAGAGGGAATGAAAACTTAAAAGAATAAAAGACAATATATGAAGCAGTTTATGGATGATTCACAAAGATAGATAACCACAAGAAGGTGTTAAAAGGAACTAGATTTAGCTAGATTTGCCTTATCTTATTCCTTTAACTTTTTTGGTCTTACTGCTTTTCTTACGGCTCTTGTGTGCTGTATTTAATGTTGATCTTAAAAAGGAATAGTGTGTATGTGGTACTCTATATTTGTGTATATATGGTTCATGCTCCCCTTTCTAGTGATTGAGAAACATTTTCTGTGCTTATACAGAGATAAGCCTGTTTCAAATCATTAATGTTTTAAAATTCTCTTTACGTCACTGCCACGTATTACAGTACTGTGAGGGTTCTGTTATGCATAGTATACACATAGTAATGGATAAGTTTGCTTCTGAGTTCTGGAATGAGAACTTTATAGAGAATTGTACCATTATTTTATTTTAGCGTAAAATTTAACTGATGTTTTGGAATCAGTATAAACTACTAATCTGCCTGCTTTCAGAAAATGTGTTATAGACCAGGGCGGAAAAAGTAAAAGCTTGAAAAAATAAATAAAGAGATTGGTATGTGTTTATAAGCATCGGAATAATGTCACCCCATTTGGAATGCACTTTGAATCATACAGCTATGTTCAGAATAAACATTTAACCAAGACTATTTCTGGAATTGCCAGATGTTAAGTCGGATCTGTAAAGGACGGCAAGGGGTCTTTTAAATATTCAGGGGTTGAATGTTCATTTGAGATTCTTTCTCTTACTAATTAAGGGTTCTGTTAATGCTGATGTGGTTCCCCCAATATATATGGCATGGGGAAATCTCCATTCTTTTTACAAAACCTCTGCAGCAAGATTTTGACTGCATTTGCTGCCCCTCTTATTTCTAGTATGACAATGTCCAAGATGTTTGTCGGAGAGGATATAAAACAGATAGACAACTTGGTGTATGGAATCATACCCAGCCATGTAGTAATACCCTTTGCCACTTGATTTAGGTATATTATCTCTCTCTCTCTCTCTCTCTCTCTCTCTCTCCTCTCTCTCTCTCTCTCTCTCTCTCTCTTTATTTTTATATATATATATATATATATATATATATATATATATATATATATATATATATATATATATATATATATATATATATATATATATATATATATATATATATATATATATATTATATTTTTACAACCCCCGGTATGCCCAAATATGGGAGGAAGATCACTACTTCCATTCTCTGTCCTTCGGCTCGTCACAAGAGACCATCCAGGCAGAAACCCAATATTTTTACTGTTGCCTTTTTGTTACATTTTGTTCTATTTGTGCTGATAAATAAATAAAGGGAGACTAGTATAGATCTATTTCAAGCTATTTAGCTCTCATCAGCTAGCCATACCCTTACTGGGATTTGAACCTGGGCTATATTTCATACTAGGCAGGCATCTTTATTTATTTATCAGCACAAATACAACAAAATGTAACAAAAAGGCAACAGTAAAAATATTGGGTTTCTGCCTGGATGGTCTCTTGTGATGAGCCAAAGGACAGAGAATGGAAGTAGTGATCTTCCTCCCATATTTGGGCATACCGGGGGTTGTAAAAATCTAATAGATACCTTTCACCCTGGCTTCGCTGATAACAGATAAGAGCCTGTGGTCTAATGGCTAAGATGCCTGCCTAGTATGTAATATAGCCCAGGTTCAAATCCCAGTAAGGGTATAGCTAGCTGATGAGAGCTAAATAGCTTGAAATAGATCTATACTAGTCTCCCTTTATTTATTTATCAGCACAAATACAACATACATACAAACATACATACATACATACATACATACATACATACATACATACATACATATATATGTTTTTTTCCTGCTTTTGAACTTGCTATTGAAAAGTTTTCTTACATTTTTCCTTTGTTGTACTGCAACATCTTAATCCATCACTCAAGAATTGACTAGGAGTTACCTGGTTTTGAGACCCATTGTTATTCATTTTTAGTAGACAATATACTGCAAGTGATCTGTTGGGAAAAGGATTACGCAAGTGGCAAAAGAGTGTGTGAAGCTCCATTTGCGCAAGTGGCACATGTGTGAAACCATCCTCTCCCAACCTGCCACTTCTGCCACTCCATGGAGCTGGAAAGGTTGGGGATCAACACTATACTTTTCAATCATGCAATTTTGGCTGGTTCAACTGTGTATTTTGTGGTCTCTTTGAAAACTGGAGTTTCAATTCTTCTCAGTTATTTTATATGTACAATCCTTTATGAGCAAGTGTTGCAAAGTAAATTGTACCCAGTACTCATTAGGTGCATAACTTTGTTTTGTATGAAATGGTTGTTTTCCTTGCTTGATTCTTTCTGTTTCCTTTTTTTTTAGTAGTGCCTGTTCAAAGGTAAAGCAGACCATATATAGCAACGTTCAACCTTCAAATTCCAATTTGTTATGGGATCCTGAATTCATGTTGGATTTTATTGAGAATCCCTCCATTCGCAGCCTTAAATATTCAATGTTGGGCAAGATTCTGAGTGACAATGCACCAAGTCGCTATAGCTTTGTGTGTAATGCACTAATGAATGTCTGCATGGGCCATCAAGACGCAGACAGGTAAGATATAAAGCTTCTTATTTAGACAGATTTCACAAGGACTTACCCATTGGGGTCTGCAATTAGATCAAAACAAGAAAGTTAGATAAAGCTATGCAAAACTAGATGTGATTATTTTATTTGTCATTGCATTTACAATACAATACAATACAATACAATACAATACAATACAATAGCAGAGTTGGAAGGGACCTTGGAGATCTTTTAGTCCAACCCCCTCCCTAGGCATGAAACCCTATACCATTCCAGACAAATGGCTATCCCACATCTTCTTAAAGACTTCCAATGTTGGGGTATTCACAACTTATGAAGGCAAGCTGTTCCACTGATTAATTGTTCTAACTGCCAGGAAATTTCTCCTCAGTTCTAAGTTGCCTCTCTCCTTGATTAGTTTCCGCTCATTGCTTCTTGTTCTATCCTCAGGTGCCTTGGAAAATAATTTGACACCTTCTTCTTTGTGGCAACCCCTGAGATATTGGAACACTGTTATCATGTTTCCCCTAGTCTTCTTTCTAATAAACTAGACATACCCAGATCCTGCAACCATTCTTCATATGTTTTAGTCTCCAGTCCCCTAATCATCTTTGTTGCTCTTCTCTGCATTCTTTCTAGTCTCCACATCTTTTCTACATCATGGTGACCAAAATTGAATGCAGTATTCCAAGTGTGGCCTTACCAAGACATTATAAAGTGATATTAACACCACGTGATCTTGATTCTATCCCTCTGTTTATGTAGCCTAGAACTGTGTTGGCTTTTTTGGCAGCTGCTGCACACTGCTGGCTCATATTTAAATGGTTGTCCACTAGGACTCCAAGATCCCTTTCACAGTTACTACTGTTGAGCAGGGTACTACCTATACTGTACCTGTGCATTTCATTTTTGTTGCTTAAATGTAGAACCTTACTCTTTTCACCATTGAATTTCATTTTATTAGATAGTGCCCAATGTTCAAGTTTGTCAAGATCCTTCTGTATCTTTAGCCTATTTTCTGGAGTGTTGGCTATTCCTGCCAGCTTGGTGTCATCTGCAAATTTGATAAGTTCCCCATTTATTCCCTCATCCAAATCATTGATGAAGATGTTGAAGAGTACTGGGCCCAAAACAGAGCCATGGGGTACTCCACTGCATACTTCCCTCCATGAAGATGCAGTTCCATTGAGGACTACACGTTGAGTGCAGTTGGTCAGCCAGTTATAAATCCATCTGGTGGTGATGCTGTCTAACCTACATTCTTCTACTTTATCTAGTAGTTATGGTCTACCTTATCAAATGCCTTACTGAAGTCCAAGTAAACTATATCGACGGCATTCCTCTGGTCCACTAATTTTGTCACATTATCAAAGAATGCAATAAGATTAGTCTGGCATGATCTGTTTTTGACAAACCCATGTTGGCTTTTGACTATTACTTTGTTTGCTTCTAGGTGTTCGCTAATTCATTGCTTGAGTATCTTTTCCAGAATTTTTCCTGGTATTGAGGTCAGGCTGATAGGTCTGTAGTTTCCTGGATTTATTTTTTCCCTTTTTTGAAGATGGGAACCACATCAGCTCTTTTCCAGTCCTCTGGTAGTTCCCCAGTGCTCCAGGATCTCTGAAAGATAAAGTTCAGTGGTTCTGAGATCTCGTCTGCCAGTTCCTTCAGAACCCTGGAGTGTAATCCATCTGGTCCTGGTGATTTGAACTCATCTAGGGTAGACAGGTGCTCACTTATCATTTTCTTCCCTATTTCAACTTGTGTTCCTAATCTGATTTTTGTGGTGCTGTTTTTGATAGGTTGGACTGTTTTATCCCTTTGTGTAAAGACAGATGCAAAATATGAGTTAAATAGTTCTGCCCTCTCCCTGTTGCTTGTCACCTTCTTGCCACTTTCTCCCAGCAATGTATCAATTGTTTCCTTAACCTTTTTCTTGTTTTTAACATGTTGGAAGAAGCTTTTTTTGTTATTTTTTACTTTTGTGGCAAGCCTTTCTTCATTGTGAGCCTTAGCTTTCCTCACTTCATCTTTACATGCCCGGGCTATTTGCTGATATTCTGCCTTAGTTATGTCCCCCCTTTCCACTTTTTATCCTTATCTTTTTTGTCTTTCAATTTGTCAGAGAGTTCTTTATGCAGCCATGCTGGTTTCTTTTGGAAGCTGTAACTTTTCTTCTTCATTGGTATTGTGCTAGACTTGGTTTTTGTAATCTCATTTTTCAAAATTTCCCAAGCTTCTTGAGTTGTTTTCTCCTTGAGGATTCTCATCCATGGAATTTTTCCCACGCTCTCTCTAAGTTTATTGAAATTAGCTCTCTTAAAGTCCAAGATTCTAGTTTCACTTTGTTCTACTACTTGTGTTTGCATAATGTTGAATTCCAATATTGCATGGTCACTTGCCCCCAGGGTTCCTGTGGCTTCAACTCCTTCTCTCATTTCCTCTCTGTTAGTGAGAATTAAGTCCAATATGGCTAATCCCCTTGTTCCCTTCTCTACTTTTGGGGAAACAAAGTTGTCAGCTAGGTTCGTTAGGAACCTGTTGGATCTTCCACTTGGTGCAGAGTTTGTTTCCCAGTTGATGTCAGGGTAGTTAAAATCCCCCACTACTATTGTGGTGTGCTTCCTACATACCTTAGTTAGCTGACTAGCAAAAAGTTCATCTACTTCCTCTGCTTGGTTGGGTGGCCTGTAGTATAGACCTATGGCAATGTCATTTCCCCCCCAACCTTTAATATTGACCCAAATGCATTCAAGATAGCTCCCATCATTGTTGTGCTCTCTTTCTGTAGAGAGGTAATTATTTCTTATATATAGTGCAACTCTACTTCCTCTTTTATTTGATCTATTTCTTTTAAATAATTTAAATCCTTCTAGCTGTATGTTCCATTTATCAGTTTCATACCACCAAGTTTCTGTAATGGCAACAATATTGTATCTGCCATCTTTTACTTGAATTTCTAATTCTCCCTGTTTATTCCTCATACTCTGTGCATACATTTGTGCATACAAGAAGTAGGGTATGCATCGTAACGTGACATCTTGCTCTTGTCCTTCACTGATGATTACTCTCCTATCAGCAGGTTTTCCTGCCATGGCTCCCTTCCATAAACTCTGACATTATAAGATGTGCTGACATAAGATGTTCCTATAAGAATACAGGAAGAACAAAATTGCACATGGATAATTTTGACATAGGGATTCAATCCTCTAAATTTTATTTCAAATATTAAAAAAAATAATGAAAGCAGGCTGATTGGGCTAAGAGTTTGCACCTCTTTGGCTGGACCAGCTGCAGGGTTTGATAGTTGCGAGCACTGTGCTATGTTGGTTCACTCTCAGAGGCTGAGTTCAGTGTTGACAATGGAGGGAGAACCAATCATGCCTTTGGCCCCTGTAATGATCTGAGAATGTAGTGACCCTATGAGAATGACCTTAGAAAACAGGAGGAAGAGCTGCAGCTTAGACAACTATCATGCAAAAGTATCTCAGCCCAGAGAAGGAAGAGAGACGTGTGACGTGTTTCTGAAGGAACCCTAGAGATCTAGTTTTCTGGAAAGTAAAAGTAAAGGAAGAAGATATATTTGCAATTTTCTATTAGTGTAGCATTATAATAAATGTATTGTTAGTAGTCATGGTTTGTGCTTCTTGTCTGGAACACCCCAAAGGCCTGACAGCTCTTCATGGTGGAGTGCCCTGGGACTCTGTCCCTCTCTGTTTAATAGCTACATGAAACAATTGGGTGAGGGCATCAGTCAGTTTGGGTTCTGATATCATTAATATGTTTATGTACACTTCAACTCCAAGCCACCCAGGTGATGCTTCAATGTTTTGTCCCAGTGCCAAGGTTTGCAGTGCTGGATGGAGAGGAACAAATGTAGACTTAGTCCTGCCAAGACTGTGTATTTTTTTGGCCTCTGGACCTGGGGATTTTCCATCTTTATTCTTGGATAGGGTTCCTCTTCCCACATGCAACACTGTTGCACAATCTAGGCGCTGTATTGGATTCACAGCTCCTGTTTCAATGGGAAGGACACCTGTGGCTAAGAATCTTTGCACAATTTCAACTTCATCTGGTCTGCTAGTTGTGCCTATTTCTGAATCAGTAGGTCCTTTAGTCAGTTATTCATGTTCTAATCACTCCACAATTAGGCTCTTGTAATGCACTGTAATGGGGCTGCCCTTGAAGACCACTTAGAAGCTGCAGTTAGTTCAAAATGCAGCAGTGCAAGCAGTCACCCATGTGATACTATTCCAAGATAAACTGATTGCTAATAGCTTCTGAATACAGTTCAGAGTGCTATTTATCACCCATAAAGCCCTTCAAAACCTAGGTCCAGGATATCTCTTATGGTCTCATACCATTTGGTATGCATTGGTTTCCTCAATTAAACCATATTGGGGATGACAAGGTATGATTTCTCTGTCATTGTGTCTGCCATCTGGAATGATACCCTCCGACAGGAGTTTATATCCCACTCTGATGGTGGTATTGTTACACAAGTCTTTAAAAATCTGTATTCTCCCAGGACTTAGAATGGGGTGTTTGTGAAGCTCTGGCTGGCTGGTTGTACACTTTGTTCAGATGTTTAGATTCTTTTGTTTTCCTATTTTAAATGTAAGCTGCATGGAGTTATTCTTGAGTCAGGTGGGTTCTAAATCAACCAAATAAATAAATAAATAAATAAATAAATAAATAAATAAATAAATAAATAAATAAATAGATGATAGATAGATAGATAGATGATAGATGATAGATAGATAGATAGATAGATAGATAGATAGATAGATAGATAGATAGATAGATAGATAGGTAGGTAGGTAGGTAGGTAGGTAGGTAGGTAGATAGATAGATGATAGATAGATAGATAGATAGATAGATAGATAGATAGATAGATAGATAGATAATAGTTTTCCTTCCTCCAAATTCTAAAATTTGTAATTATGCTGCTATTACAGTACAGTACAGTACGGTACAGTATAGTATAGTATAGTATGGTACATTTGCTTTTTCTACATAAATATCTTTTTGAAGGAAAATCATGCATAAGAATGTTCCCCGATGATATAAAGCTTTCTAACAATTCCATCACTGATGGAATTACCCTAAATTCTGATATGTCCTAAATCCTAATATGCTTTGTGTGCTAAACATGAAGAAAAAACCCAATATATTTTATGGCTTAATATGTGAAGCCAATATTTATAAGTCATTCAACCAACATTGTTAAAATAAAACTGTCTTAGCATGCTGCTAAGAAATTCATATATGACAGATGCTATAAATTGCATTTTTACTTAAAGCTTATGCATCTTCTTGTAAGGTACTGTGGTATTGCTATTGGAAGATATCAGATTGCCCTGCAACATTGCAATCTCTTGAATTTCAGATACAGGACTAACTCTTCTAACTGAAAATTGTTAGATAATCCATCTATTTGATAATTGAGTAGTAATATTTTAAGAAGACTCTTAAATAGCTTATACCCAGAATTAATTTAAATAATATATTTTAACTCCTTATATTTTACAAGCATAGACTCATTTTTCTCTTCTCCTTCTTTACACATTTATTTTATCTAAATATGTTAATAAAAAGAAAGTGTGTTTGATTGCAGATCATTGGACACAGCAAATATTTGACTGTCGTGAAACTATTAGCCTGATTTTTAAAATTTAATTTTTGTCTCCTAGAATTAATGATATTGCCAACTTGTGTGCAGAATTAACTGCTTGCTGTACAGTCCTAAGTTCAGAGTGGTTAGGAGTCTTGAAAGCCCTTTGCTGTTCTTCAAATCATGTCTGGGGATTTAATGATCTTCTCTGCAGTGTGGATGTAAGTGCAAAAGATGAACATAAAATGATGTCTGATTTTTATTTCGCATGGTTAATATTTCTAGTTTTCTTGTATAATAAAAAAGGCAGATAATTCTTTGGTATTATGCTTCTTACACATAACACAATATTAGTTGTTAATTTACGTGAGTTGTTCCTGCAATGTTCTGCATTTTCCACTGGTTTCATGAGAGATTCTGTCTGATACCAGAATATAAGGCAGGGGTGTCAAACTGACTGCCCTTGGGCCAGATGCGTTATGCAGGCCATGCCCACCCCAGCTCCATAAAGAGACAAACCATTGTGATACATCACTTGATGGCAACATGACATGGCGAGTTTGACACCCATTGTAAAAGGGAAAGCAGTAGTTTGAGAAACCTGTAACTGTTCATTGAAGTCCAAGGACTTTTCTATATAGAACTTTTTATACACTGAATTAATTAACAACATTTAATAGAATAGTGGAATTATTAAATTTGAACTAAAATTAGGGTAGCATTTTATGTACTCCCTTATTCTCCGAGTTTGGGCGATAATTCCCCATTGACAAGATAACTGAATCATGGTGTCTTGTCTTGGCATAATGTTATAATAAAGTCATTTCAGTGCAGTAGAACAAGTATAGTCTGGTGGCAGCTGGATGTATCTACCTGTTGTGTTAATTGTGATGCAAGTTACCTTAGCTGCTGAACACTGTTACTTTTGTCCCGAGTTGTATTATCTCTGTACACCAATGGTGACTTCACACTTTCAGATCTCTGACTTGCGGGGTCAAAACAAGCTAAATACTAGCAAATGATATATTGTGGCACAGAATCAGGGAAGGGTAGATCGATCAATAGAAGGAAATAGAAAACCATACAAAAGAAAACCATACTTCTACAAAATGAAATCCATGTAAAAAGACCATGTTTCTGTATTATCAAGTGAACCAACAGAAATGTAGAGCCTTTCTTTTTCTCTTTCTCTTTCTCCTTTAAGGTGAGTGATCTTTCATTCCATGATTCATTAGCTACCTTTGTTGCAATACTGATAGCTCGTCAATGTTTTTTCCTTGAGGATGTTGTTCAACACGTAGCTCTCCCTTCTTTACTTACAGCAGGTGAGGTTTCAATGTGTATTAAAACAATAAAAGTCCCCACTTCTTGGGGAACAAGATTTGCTAAGATTGTTTGTAGAACAACCCATTTGCTCACGAACTGTCTCTGTGCTAGAAATCAAAGCATTTTATCTTTTTTGCATTTATCAATTGAATGTGGTTTTTTTAAATTATTCTTTTATTTGGGATGTCCTGCCATGAAATATTTATTTGGGATGTTTCTGCCATAAAATATTAATTTTGCTTTGGGCTTTGGTATAGTGTGTTGCATAGCTATTGTTTTCCCTCTCATGGTATTGTCTTACTTTTGAATTTTTATAAATTCATCCGATCTTAGCTCTTGCATTATGTTTACTTGAAACCACTTCTAAAAGTCTCACACAAATTCATATTTCACTTTTTAAATATTTTTTACATCTATTCTATATTTTCCAGTTCCTCCATTGTTATTTCCCATAATCTTTCTTCATTGTTACATCCAACATTTATGTCTTTTTACAAATCATTTTTCTTCAATCATATAATTCACATTTGTCATTTTTCTTCATATGTTGTCTTATCAGTATCTATCAAATCTTAAAATGCATTCAACACGTTAAACAATAGCTTAAATCTTTTCTTATTTCATATTAAGATGAAATATTAAGCTGGAAAATTAGATAGCCAAACAGGATCAAAATATATTTATGAAAAAATCTTTATTAATTTTTTTTTATTTTGCAGAACATTTGATTTAGGAAGAGTTTTCTTCAGCATTGATATGTGAAAGCCTTATTTTTTATTTTTGTTTTATTCAAATGTTTCAAATCATTTGAAAGGATTTTTTTCAGTTGCACTGAGGATGACAATTTAGATTTCTGTGATGTAATAATAAAGTTGTCCTCTTTTCTTAGCTTGTGGAGATCCAGATGCTGAGCCAGGGGCAAGGATGACTTGCCGGCTTCTTCTACATCTCTTCCAAACACCCATGATTTCCCTACTGTCAAATGGTAAGAACTCCACATTCATTTCCTCTCTTAAAGTAAAATAGTTTTTGTGCCACTGAAACATAAATCAGTATTCCTAAAGCATATTGATCTTTTTTTATACAGAAAAATGTTTTCCAGGAATTCGGTCATCTTGCGATCGCCGCCTTTTAAGTGCTGCTCACAACAGCATTGAAGTGGGAGCAGTATTTGCTGTTTTGAAAGCAATTCTTATGCTTGGTATGATCATGCTTTAAAGTTCTTCATATACATGTTTACTTTGAAGTTAGGCATATGGTCCTCAGAGGGATAGAGAATTCTTTATTGGTCAAGTGTGATTGGACACACAAAGAATGTGTCTCTGGCACATAAGCTGATTGATTGATTGATTGATTGATTGATTACATTTATATGCCGCCCTTTTCCCCCGAAGGGGACTCAGGGTGGCTCACAATTCAATCAGGGAAGGGGGGTACAGACAGGGGGATAAAAAAGACGAGACATAACAATACAAAATTTAAAAACACACAACAACCATACCATTCGAGAAGGGGGGCAAAAAACTCTTTAGCCCCAGGCCTGTTGGAACAGCCAAGTTTTAAGGGCTTTGCAGAAGGCCTGGAGGGTGGTGAGGGTTCGAATCCCCACGAGGAGCTCGTTCCAGAGGGTCGGAGCAGCCACAGAGAAGGCTCTCCTCCGGGTAGTCGCCAGTCAGCATTGGCCGGCGGATGGAATTCGGAGGAGGCCTAATCTGTGGGATTTGATCGGTCTATTGGAAGTAATTAGCAGCAGGCGGTCTCTCAAGCTCTGAGTATACATACAAATATACAGTGTACATACAAACATAAGTTCTCAGTGTACATATAAACAACAAAGTGATAAATCATAAGATAACCAATAGGAGAAAGTAATGGGAAAGATGAGAAGGATAATAGCAACACAGCCCTGATACATAGATAAATATCTTTAGGCAGGAGTCAGTGTTGGGGAATTCAATATTTAGCAGACTAATGGGAAAGAGGGGCGGAACGGTCCTTGTTTTTAGTTGTTTGGACATGCAATGGGATTTACTCTCAGATGTACATTTGGATATTTACTGAAAACATGATAGATTCTAAACTTGAAACTTTTCTAGGAAGTGAATCACAGTGCCAGAAACATCTTTCAGGATGAATCATAGGTTAATAAAAGAACAAATGGGACATAATATAGGAAACTGGATGAGATGATCTGGAAGGTACTGGTTAAAATATTGGGCAGACGGGTAGGCAGAACTGGGGGAAGGAGTTAAATGTGTCATCAGCTTAGAGACCTTGCCTTTCCACAAATCATCCAAGTCCAGCCCCCCCCCCCTCTTGAATTCTGTTGACCCTTATCTAGTGTCAATTTAGTGCTGAGCATTCATTGACTAGATTCTTCTGTATAGGCCTAAATAAATCTTCTGTGCTGCAAACTGCAAACAGATATGGTCCTGATCCTTTGCACTTGACACAGGCCAATGGAGACTAAGTTGAAGGCCCACTTGTCCACAGATCTCAGTGTTGGCTTTGGGCCAATCAGTGCCTCCCAGCTTAACATAAGAATTAAGTTATTGTACTTGGTAAAAACAAAGAAATATCCTCCATTTATATTTAAACTCCTAGGAAAAAAAGCCAGGATGTAAAATTAATAGCTAAATAACATAATGTCTACCAATCAGTATTCTTCCTCTACAGTGATATAAATTCATCTTTAATGTGTTTGCTTATTAAAGTATTTAAATTTGGTGTTGTATGGCATTGTTTTTTATTTGCTGTAATATATATTTTTTTAATCTTGCATACTTGTAAGAATTCTAGGGTGGTAAATTATATTATACTATAGTGTACATAATTGAAGAAATGTTTATTAGACTAACTTTTCTAAAAAAAAAAAGCCAAAAATCCTCAAATATTAAAATAATATATCAACAACAACTTCTAAAATTGAAAGTAGCATTAAGCAAAAATAAATTAAGAGGGTACTTAGGTGAAAGCCAAACTATATTAAAGGACTAATACATATTTTCATCTTTTTTTTACTTTTCCTACAATATAGGTGATGCTGAAATTGGAAGCAACAATATTCCCTCCTTGAAAAATTCAGATTACTCAGTACAGAGATTATTGGGAGATCTAAACGATGATGAGATATGGGAAGCTACCTCAAAGTCTTTGTATGAAAAAACCATTTCCATAGAAACTGCTACACTCAGTGAATATGCTAGATATGTACTAAGAAGCATTTGTCAGCAGGTAACACCTGCTTTCCTTTCCTTTATTATTGTGTACATAGATACAATTTTGCAAGTGACATTATTGCCATACTCCAGAGATTGTGAAAGTTGATGACTGCAGACTTCCTGCGGTATGCATTGGTCTGTGTGTCCATGTGGAATTGAAGTCATTATCCTTGCCAGTATATTCTGCTAAGTGTAAATAGGATCAATGTGGAGTAGGACCAAAGACAATCAAGACCTTGACTTTCAATCTCTTCAATCATGTCCAGTCTCTCGTATAGCCTAAACTAGAGCTAATAGTATTATGATGATAAAATGCCAGTGACATACATTTTAACTCTTGCAAAGAAAAGGCAAGATATGAATATATTACATGTAATAACTATAATACTGCAAACCGGTATTTTATTCAAAATTATTTCAAATCATGTATACAGTAGAAATGACATCTACAATATTTATGTTCAAGTCAGATCTTCAGTACAAGTATTGAAGTTACAGTGCAAGATGAAGTTAGACTCCTTTTTTTGTGATACAGAAGTAATATCTAGTATGATTTCATTATTTTTGAAAAATACTGTGTTTTTGTTATATACTTGAGCTACATTCAAGTTAAACATTTAAGTTTAGCTTTGACTTTTGTACTGATACTTATTCTCCATCTAATTTTTTGAGTAGGAATGGGTAGGAGAACACTGCTTGAAAGAACCCGAGAGGCTATGTACCGACAAAGATCTTATCCTGGATCCAGTTCTCTCCAACAAACAAGCACAGAAATTGTTGCAGCTTATCTGTTACCCGCACAGTATTAAAGAATGTGCAGAAGGGGACAATCCTCAGAGACAACACATCAAGCGCATTCTTCAGGTAACCACATTTAAAATGAAATTATTTAAGCTCAGATAAGAAAAAAAGTTTGATTTGCTTTTTCCATTGCATTATTGTTGCTTACTTTTTTCCAAATGAAGTAAATATTTGGAATATTGTTTCATAATTATTGATAGCACTTAGACTTATTTACTGCTTCATAGCGCTTTACAGCATTCTGTGGACAGTTTACAGAGTCAGCATATTGCACCCAACAATCTGGGCCCTCATTTTACCAATCTCAGAAGGATGGAGAGCTGAGTCAATTTTGAGCCCATCAGGATCAAACCTCTGTGGACAGAGTTAGCCTGCAATACTGCATTCTAACCAGTGCACCACCAGAAGTTGTTAAATAGAAACAGTGTGCAATGATAAAAGTGGAATAATTGATTCATAGAATGGAATCAGTTCTAATTGATTGGGAATTATCTAATCAAATTGCATCAGTCTGAGAATATGTTACCACAGACTTCCTGACCATCACGGTCCAGCCTCTATTTAAATACTTCTTATATTTAGGAAAATTATAGGACAGCCTTCTACTACTTTTTGGTTGTTGTTTTTTGGATACAATTAAGTTTCTCAGTGTCTTTGCTAAAATTTTGATGCTCAGAACTATACATTATATTCTATTGCTATTGGTTCGGGGATGGGGAGGATAGCTGCACAACACTGTTGTTATGATGCAGGCTATGATTCACCTTCTATTCGTTGTAATATGTTCTACAATTATCTTTGGATGCATCATGGTTCAAGTTGAATGGCATTCTACTACAAAGCTGTCTTTTAGGCCCAGTGCTATGCCACATATTTATACATAACTTGGATTAAGAAATAGAAGATAAGATCATCTCATCTACAGGGGTGTGGGTGGGGAGGCAAACAACATTTTGATAACAGTATACAAATCAAGAGACTCATAAAAGAGTGAAACAATTAGAAGAAACTAGCAAGTTGAATTTTCACAGGGAGAAATGCAAAGTGCTGGATTTGAATATGGAAACTCAAAAGCATATGCACAGATGGCATTCCCATTGTTAAACTAGATTTGAATGGAAGACAAACTTTGATCAAGTGTATTGCTATAAAGTCATATTCCCCTTCTGCAGACAGATTTTCTCAATTTAATCCACCCACAGGATCCCACCTGATCAAAATTAGCTGTATATAATATTCATTTGCAGCCAGTGACGTGCAGTGAGGTTTATGGCTGGTGAGGCACTGACACAATTTTTTTTAGACTTGTGGACTTCAACTCCCAGAATTCCTCAGCCAGACATGCTCAGTTCTGATTTAAAGCGACAGCATTTGTTTTTCTCCTTTGCGAAATAAGTTTCCTTCTTTCTTTTTCTTTTTCTTCTCCCTTCCCCTCCTTCCTCCCACTCTTCCCCCCTCTCCCCTTCTCAAACACACACACCACACTTGCTTAACTCTGCTCGTGTGATCATAAAACGCCTAAAGTCAGACTAGATGAGGCACATCGTTCTCCTGCCTTCTCCTGTAGAGGGCACTTTTTGGAGGCTTTTTTAAACAGTTGCACTAAGCAGAGTCATCCACTGTGACTCTGGCAGCAACTAGCTCAGCCTGACCTCAGCTCTTGCCTTTTTCCTTTTACATTTTTTTTCTTTTCATGATGACAGTGGTGAGGCTCTGCCTCCCCTGCCTCCCCTGACTGCACGTCACTGTTTGTAGCCAAATATTTCATCCCACATAATAAAACCATATATCAACTTTATTAATGAAAATAATAATTCTACAAATGTTATGAAGAAAAAATTTCTCCTCTGTTTTTTGATCCAGAATATAGACCAGTGGACTCTTAGACAGTCATGGCTGGAACTTCAGCTAATGATCAAACAGTGTCTGAAGGAACCTGTGAGTATTTCTTCCTTTCTTTTTAATTAATTATGTACCTTTACAAAATAACTTAGTGTATGAGCAAACATAACATGAATGCGCTAGTTTACTTATGTTTTACTGTAGGGTTCTGGGTCTGTGGCTGAAATGAACAGCTTGTTGGATAATATTGCAAAGGCGACAATAGAAGTGTTTCAGCAATCCGCTGATCTAAACAATAACTCTTCTAACTCTGGTATAGGCCTCTTCAATCCAAACGCTCTTGGAAATGCTGACACGCCTATTACAAGGCAGAACTGTAAAAAGACATTCCTAAGGTAATGTAACCAATCTGAATTGGTAATGATGAAATTGTGGGCACTTTTTTTTAAAAAAAATAGAAGCCCTTGAGAGTGGTCTACTCACAAAAACTGCTGCTGAATAATTGTGGTTTTAACTCTGAGAAATATAGTGTGCTGAACCGAAATCTTCACACAGTACTAATAATTTCTTCTGCCTGCAAAAACTATTTCCGCCAAGGAGTTCCTGGGCAGGTGAGAATGTCCTCATTCTCTTGATTGTTTAGTAAATACACACTAAAGAAGATAAACACAATGTTAGCTGCAGGTTAAATAAATAATTTGAGTGAATGAATAAATAATTTGATAATCCTTCTCTGATTTAGAAATAAAATAGATTGCTGAAATTAATAAAATGTCATTTTAAAAGCTTCAAATTAGACCTGACTCCTTGGTGAACTCTACTTTTTTTTTTAACTTTAAGGAAAATAATTGTTACTTTAAGATGAGATATAATGTCTTTATTTTTCATTTTTAACAAGTTTATTCTTAATGGGAGGAAATAAGAAATGTCTATCTAAGCAGTCTACATCCAGAGTGTTAAATCAGGAGTTCTAAATAATACTTAGTCAAACTGAATTTCATTCATTCATTCATTCATTCATTCATTCATTCATTCATTCATTCATTCAATTTTTATAGCTGCCCATCTCAATTAATGCCTCTGGGCAGCTTACAATCAAAAAATTGTAAACTATTAATACTGTATCCAGTGCGTGTGTGTTTTTGTGTATCCAGTGTGTGTGTGTGTGTGTTTGTATGTGTGTGTAGGTAGATAGATAGATATAGATATAGAGATAGAGATAGAGATAGAGATAGAGAAGTAGATATATATATAGAGAGATATAGACATAGATATAGATATAGATTTTGATAGATAGATAGATAGATAGATAGATAGATAGATAGATAGATAGATAGATAGATAGATAGACAGATAGAGATAGATAGATAGATAGATAGATAGATAGATAGATAGATATCCTTTCTTCCCAAAGCATAAAGTGGCACATACATAGCATTCTCTCTTTAAGTTTTTCCTCTTCAAAACAAAGCATGACTGGCCAAAATCATACAGTGAACATCAGCTATGGCTGAGGGTTAACTTGAACCACACCAGTTCTCAGTTTAATCTAAGATTTATTTGATTCTTATTTAACCATTATTTATAAACCTGTGTGGTTCTGAACTGTTCTGGTTGCGGTGTCCATTTGGGAAGACCTAGGATACTGCTGTAGGAAAATGTTCTCATGTTTCTATCTGGTGCGAAGCCAGCTCACTCTCCTGTGGCTACCTTGGAAAGCATGTGAGCGTTTTCTTCAATAGAAATAGTTTTATTCAACTTGGCAGCCAAAGTCAAACCCTAATCCTAACCCTAGCCCTAACTCTGCAATAGGATTGTGGTCACTTGGTTTATGTAACAATGCCATATGCTAATAATAATACCCTGTGCAGAACTCAGTCTTATTTAAGGCATATAGTATATTACTAAAATCTCTTGTGTCTATGTGTGTGTATGTGCGTGTGTGCAAGTATGTGTGTGTGAGAAAAAGTACTGAACATATTGATTAATATTCTGCTCAAAAATCTGATTTGTTTCATGTCTTTAGTTCTTCTGAAAGACAAGGTGTATGGTTAGTGGCTCCCTTGATTGCAAAGCTGCCGACATCTGTTCAAGGCCGAGTCTTGAAAGCAGCTGGAGAAGAACTAGAGAAAGGCCAGCACTTGGGATCATGTTCAAAGAAGGAGAGAGACAGGCAAAAACAGAAGAGGTAGAAGATACTGGAAAATATGGCTGTATTTCAAACTAGTAATCTCTGCTGCAAAGATGAGCTGTAGAATTTTATCCTTCTTTAAAGAAACCAGTAGAAACCAGATTTGATTTTTTTTGCGGGGGGAGGACACTCAAGTGTAGTAAATTCATTTTTAAGAAAATGAGCCCTGTAAATTCTTAAATGAAATGAAGTCTACTTGTGGTGCTCCCTATTACTATAAATATTGTGTTTAGAAAAGTAAACTAAATACTTATCCTGAAAACTAAGAAAAGGGCATCAAAATAACTTATTTTGTCCTTAATTTAAACGTGAAGCTGACTGCTTTTGCAGTAGATCTACTTACCACAAATATACTTTTGTAAAAAAATAAATATTAGGATTGTGTTTAGGAATTTGGTAAATCATGACATACTAAGATGTCTGTCTTTTCCTGAATACCAATTCATATTATAGGTGTTTGTCTAAATTTGGAATTTTCTCTTTCTTTTCTGTTATTATCCACATCAAATTTCATATTTCAAAATTAAATTTATGCCATTAATTAGTATTAATTTGTCTTGAACCAGTTTTAAAAAACGAATTAAATAACACTTTGATGCCAAGATGAGAAAATGCTCCTTGTTAATATTCTTTGAGTTACTTAGTAACCTAAATAGCCTCAAAAATTGCATACTATTTTTGTCACCAAGAAAGTAAAATACAAAATGGAAAAACAGGAAAAACAAGAATCTACTTCTTTACCTTGTCACTAGGATCAGCTGACTTGTCTCAAAGTACAAGACGATTTGAGATGTTTATCTTTCATAATCTCTTATTATTAGGCAATATTAAATTATTTGCCTAAACAAGTCATTTTATGCTTGCTATCCTGAAGAATCTTATGTAAATTGATTTATAGATCACTGCAGAAAATTTTAAAAAATACTCTTTCTAAGATGCATTTTTCAATAGCGGGAATGTGTACTTCTGTAAATTGTTATTTTCAGACACTGTTTATTCATGCAAAAGTTATCAATGTTTTGAAGAAGCTTCCTACTTTTAGAATATTTTATTGATTTATTTATCACATTCACAAACTGCCCATCTGCCTTGGAGAATGACTCATAAGGGAAGCTCTCTTCGCCTTGACCATAGTCCGTTTGACACATCATTTTGCTCACATGCATGAGTAAAGGCAGGAACAGTTTTGTGGTTTTTAAATAGTGATGAGAATTTATAAAGAAAACCTTTTAGAGAAATACTGACAAGGGGAAGGAAGAATTTGGAGAGAGGAAGTAGCAGAAAGACACATCTAATTCAGTGTCCATCCTGTGTTTTTTTTTTAAAGTATGTCTCTTCTGAGTCAGCAACCATTCCTATCTTTGGTACTCACTTGTCTCAAGGGACAGGATGAACAGCGTGAAGGGCTTCTAACATCTCTGCAAAATCAAATTAATCAGGTAATAACCAGACAGTGCTGTGTTCTGCATCTGTTAAAAACCAATTAAAGTAATGGACTGAGGCAGATGGGAAACTATATCTCAACTATATCTCAAACTACATTCATACCCTTTGTGGCAAAATCAGTGAAAGTAATTCATTTATAAATCTTGTTGATCTGATTTCCTTCACCATTTTTAGTATTCTACAAATCTGCTGAATTTCTCAGAAATAAAAATACTCACCAGGCCAGTGGTGGGTTGCCAATTTTTTTTTGCTATTGGTTTGGGCGTGCTCATGAGTGCGACATTTCTGCATGCGCAGAAGCGTTCGGGTGGGTGGGCGGAGACTTCCACTGCTGTTACTACTGGTTCACCCAATCCGGGCCAAAATGGGAGCAACCCATCTCTGCACCAGGTCAACAAGAACCTATTCCTTGTATTATAGTAGTAGTCTTATTCCATTTCAGTAACGCCTTCCAGATCTTTTTATAGGAATAATACAAAATTCAAATGAACTCCTACATTTACAGTATATGAACTTGGTGAGATATTTAATTATTTTTCATTGTAATCTCCTATAACACTTGTCTTTGTACCAATGGAAGCTTATATGACAAGGAGAATTGACTTTTGAGGCACTAAGACACAATTTCCACAAGAGTCCTGTCCAGAAGCTATGCAACTGTCTATTAAAACCTGTCCTACAAATTAAAGTAAATGAGGTAGTAGAATTAACAATCCCTTTTGTATTGGACTTGGAGCATGTATTAATTTTGTATTTTGTGTAAGAAAAAATTAGTGCTTCAAAATTTAACCTCAACCTTTCAAAATATTTCCTATAAGTCCTTGACTTATGTTCTACCTCAAAAAGGGGACATGCAACCCATATCAAACGTTTCTATAGTTGCCCCCCTAAGTTTGGGTGCATGAAAATATAGCCACATTTATATCCATTTGCAGAATGCCACAGTCCTATGGCCATGTTTTATGCTGGTTTTGTAAAAACCCAGCATTTTCAGTTTTTAGCAAAATGAACCATGGGTTTGTTTAACAAATGTGGCATTTACGTTTATGATTGTCACATTCATTTAATGACCACCACAAAAAAGTTATAAAACTACATAGTGAATTTACCAGTATTATGATTCATGGCCATAATCTCTACACTCCTTTATGGCTATAACTCGAGGACTACCTGTAAATGGATTGGGCAAGTGGAAAGATATCGTCAGTCTGTTCCCAAAAAAATCCAAACCCTTGTATTGTCTAGGAGGGATATTTACTATTTGCCTTGTTAATATGGGATTTTTATATAGCTATTACTAGAGGAAAGCCAGTTTAGTGCAGTGGTTAAGGCACTGGGTTAAAAATCAGGAGATCTTGTGTTCTAGTCCCACCTTAGGTGCAAAGCCACTTGGATGACATTGGGCCTGTCATTTTCTCTCAGCCCTAGGGAAGCAGCAACAATAAACCACTTCTCAATCTTACTACAAAATATTAAAATAATCATTGTTTTAACTGACAGAATATTTTACTTTGAAGAATTTCAAAATAAATATTATAATAGGAAATAATATTGTAGTTTTCCATAAATGTAGCGTTCTGTTTAAACGGTTGAGACAGAGTAAATAAAGCAAGCAGAAGTGCAAAGTGATCAAATAAGAAGAGAAGTGTACAATAAATTCAGCAGCAAATATCAGAATAATAGAGTTGGAAGGGACATTGAAGGCCTTCTAGTCCAGCCCCCTGCTCAAGTGGAAATCTTATAATATCTTAACCCCTATAACATGTTAAAAAGACGTATCATGTTATACAGGTCTATAAACAAATAGAGCACATAGGTGCAAACGTATTTTTCTTCCTAGATATTAAGCAACTGGAGGGAAGAACGATACCAAGATGATGTTAAAGCAAGACAAATGATGCATGAAGCATTACAACTCCGTCTTAATTTGGTAAGAAAGAAGAATATTTATTTACTTAAGGGGATATTTGTTTATTATTTAGAATAATGTTGTGCCTCTTCCCAGAGTGATCTTTCAGGCTGCCTGAAGCAGAAAGCGACTTGTAAGGTTTCTTAATTTAATTATTGTTCCTCATTCTTTAGAGAATAAATAATGCATTTCCTTACAATTTAGATTTGTTTGTTTGTTTGTTTATTCTATTTCTTAAATTAATTTGGCATCTTTAAAGAGATTAAACTTAGTGGTATCACAAATATAAGATTAAATAAGAATAACACATAACAATGTGATAAATCAAACATCAGAAAATAACTGGAGAGAAGAAAAAACTTCCTAGTTTCTTTCCCTTTGATCACAAAAAGTCCAGGCAAATGAAAAAAAAAGTCTTGATCACATATTAATTGCTCTCAGGTTATCCTTCATAGTCATATTTTCACCCCCTACTTAAGCTGCTTGGAATTCTGCACACCATACAATATTACAGTCTAAAACATTTCCAGTGCAGGTTTACTCATAAAGAATAGTTAGAAAATAATGATTGTACAGCACATTTGGTTTATCTTTTTTATCTCTTTTTTTTTCAATGCTTTAGGTTGGCGGAATGTTTGATACAGTGCAAAGAAGTACTCAGTGGACCACAGACTGGGCACTTCTACTCCTTCAGATAATAACATCGGGGACTGTTGACATGCAAACCAATAAGTATGTGCAATCTAATGCGTATTATATAATATGGCTTCTAGTAATTTGAGTAACAATATTATTTGTAATGCAAAAATTCATTCATTTTGCAAAAACGGGAATATTTATTTATTTATTAAATTTATATGTCATCCATCTGACTATCAAGTGACTCTGGGCAGCATATACATTTAGTAAATAAATACCGTGTTTCCCCATAAATATGACCTGCTCAAAAAGTAAGTCCTAGCTTGATTTTTACCTGTGTACCCAACATAAGCCCTACCTCCCAAAATAATCCTTAATTAAGATCCTGCCCACTCCAGGGTACACAGGTAAAAATTAAGCTAGGGTGGGGATAGAACTGCCCTACTACTTACCTTCGGACAGTTGCAGCCAGTCCTCGCACACCTAGGCCCATTTCTTCTGCAGCTGGCAAGGCTTTCCCGAAGGCCTGTCTAACCTACAACAGAGCTCCAGATCGATCTGGAATTCTTAATGTATTTTAAATTCTAAACTAATTTCAAAAATAATTTCTCCAAGTTCTATTCATGAGTTTTCTTAAATTAAGGTAACTTAACTACCTTGGATTCAGCCAAGGATATGAATGTGGTTTGACTAGTGCTGGTTACTGTTTTAGACAAAGGTAAGTATGATAATGTTTGTGTTGACAAGGTAGGCTTGGCTGCTCCTCAACATTTATAAATAAAATAAAATAGAGCATGGGAGATGATATTACTCCACAACCTGATTTGAAATATTGCACAAAGTTTATGGTGTCACATGGTATTTCTCTTTGAGAATAACAGTTGTAGATGCCTTTCCTCTTTTTAAAACATAAACTCTGTCCTTATATTTCTGCATGTGACTTTGCAATCCAAGTTTAAAAATATAGGGCTTATGTCATGATTCACACAACTAAGATGATTAAGGGCCAGGAAACTAAAATATATGAAGAATGGCTGCAGGATTTGGGTTTGGCTAGTCTAGAGAAAAGAAGGATTAGTAAGGACATGAAAGCAATATTTCAGTATTTGAAAGAATGCAAAGAGGAGGGGGTTAATTTATTTTCCAAAGTACTAGAGGGCAAGGCAAGAAGCAATGGATGGAAAATAATCAAGGAGAGAAGCAACCTGGAATTATGAAGAAAATTCCGAACAGGAAAAAAAAAAAAATTGGGTTTCTGTCTGGATGGTCTCTTGTGACGAGCCTAATGACAGAGAGTGGAAGTGTGACCTTCCTCCCATACTTGGGCATACCAGGGGTTGTGACTTTAAGTATATACCTCCCACCCTGGCTGGCTGATAAAGGAGTCGTTCTCTGTAGCTCAAAAGGTTAACTCCCTGCCTGGGAGGCAATGGAGCACAGGTTCGATTCCCAAAAACTTGGGTATGGCTAGGTGATGAGAGCTAAATAGCTTGAAATAGATCTATACTAGTCTCCCTTTATTTATTTATCAGCATAAATATAACAAATGTAACAAAAAAAGGCAACAGTAAAAAATATTGGGTTTCTGTCTGGATGGACTCTTGTGACGAGCCTAATGACAGAGAGTGGAAGTGTGACCTTCCTCCCATACTTGGGCATACCAGGGGTTGTGACTTTAAGTATATATATATATATATATATATATATATATATATATATATATATATATATATATTATATATATATATATATATATATATATATATATATATAGTATTTGTATGATGATTTTGTTGCACGTGTGTAATTATTTTGGCATTACATGGCTTAGGACCTGGATATCTACGACACCGTCTTCTGCCACATACCTCCCAGCATCCGATAAGATCACACAGGATGGGCCTTCTCCAGGTGCCGTTGACTAGACAATGTCATCTGGCGGCTCCTCGGAGTCCTCGGAAGAGGGCCTTCTTTGTAGCTGCCCCAGCCCTATGGAACGATCTACCCCCAGAAATCCGGACCCTGCCCACTCTCTCGGCCTTCCTTAAGGCTACTAAGACCTGGCTATTCCGGCAGGCCTGGAGCTGTTGACCTCATAACTGAGGTCCAGCCCCACTAAGACTGAGTGTATGATGTGTTTTTTAACCTGCTTTCTTTTTATTTTATATTTTTTGTATTCTTTTAGAGTTGTTTTTATGTAAGCCGCCCAGAATCCTTCGGGATTGGGCGGCATATAAATTCATTAAATTTACAATTTACAATTTATTTACCTTGGTTTGCTGTAAGACATGGCTACTTCATCATGCTTGAGTTGGTATAACAGTGAATGATTTGACACTTTAGAAAGAAATACTAAGCCTCTGCTTTACTATAGATACTAGTACTGCCCTTCAGAAGATAATTTGTTTTTCCTTTTCCCTTTTTAGTGAATTATTTACAACAGTGCTTGACATGTTGAGTGTGCTGATCAATGGAACTTTAGCTTCTGACCTCTCAATTGCATCTCAAATGGGATCTGAAGAGAACAAGAGAGCATACATGAATTTGGTGAAAAAACTCAAAGTGTGTTTTCATCTGACCCTTGATTTCTGTAAAATGTTTAGCAGCTAATGTGTGGGTTAGAAACCAGGAGACTGTGAGTTCTAGTTCTCCCTAGGGCTCAAAAAATGTTCGGTAATATTGGGTCTATAATTACCTATCATCCTTGCCTATTCAAAAACTTTTTGTTGTGGGGAGGCAGGAGCCAGGTATCTATGCACTTTGAATTGTCCGAAAATAAAGGTGGGATAAGATAGATAGATAGATAGATAGATAGATAGATAGATAGATAGATAGATAGATAGATAGATAGATAGATGAGAGAGAGAGAGAGAGACAGAGACAGAGACAGACAAACAGACAGACAGACTGTCATACTGAATGAAGAAATCTGAGATTGTAGTGACCCCACACATTTGAAAGATATCAAATTGGGGAAGACTGGGACAAAACATCAGCTATCTCTGTGAAATTAATAGAGTATTTTAATTTACTGCACCTGTGTAATGGTTTGCCAATTGCATTCTGGCAGATAGGATTCATTGTCCAAAGGATCATTGATTGTCCTCTCTCCTCTTTGGAAGAGCTTTATAGCTCCTGCTGCCTTAAGACAGTTCAAAACATTCTTAAAGAATGTTTTTCATTGTTTATAGTTATAATGTACACTGAAGATAGCATTTAATTTCGTTGTACCATGTGCAGTGACAATAAACTAAACTAAACTAAGCTAAACTAATTAGGAGAACATTTACATTTTGAAGTGGTTCATTTCCCAAATTTTAAATTGTCTGGCCTCAGCTGCAATCCAGCAGATTGTAGTGTTTTGCTGTAGAACCCTTTTACTAATATATTATCAAACAAACACACAGTAGCAATATACTCACTTGATTAATTAAGAGGAAGTATACATAAACAATATGATTTAAATCAACGTTATAAATATAACATTTCTTTTCTTTCAAAAAGCTACTTCCTCACATGTATTAGCTGTGCTCAATATGAAAACGCGTATGCTTATTCTATGGCTAGATAAAACATACTGTTTGAATTCCTCCAACTTTTTGCTGGAAACAATTCCTGGCTTCCCCATTAAAAAGGGAGATCAAGTAGGATGTGATGCAAAAAATTGTGATTGATACCTTGGAGATTTTTTTCAGAATAGAAGATAGTCAACTAAAAGGACAGATAATCTGACATGCTGCAGGATACATTCCCGTATTTCTGTTAGAAATATTAAGATGCTCATCAAGTAATATTGGTATATGGAAGTAACATTAAGTATAATGTAGAAACAAAAGGGCCAGATCCTTTGCATTACTGCTTTAAACATTCTTGGTAGCAAATGATAGGAAAAACATTTGCTTGAAACATTGGTAAGATTATGGTTTTCAGAATACTTAATCCTGATATCATGATTTGGTTGAATGCTAAAATAAGGATCTGATGGCCATAGTTCTTTGACTAAGATGAGAGAGAGAGAGAGAGAGAGAGAGAGAGAGAGAGAGAGAGAGAGAGAGAGAGAGAGAGAGAGAGAGAGAGAGAGAGAGAGAGAGAGATCCTGCAATTAATTTTTGTTCTAGGAAAAGAAAAGCTTATGAAGCACTTTTCAAAAACTGTGCTACACAACTTGAATAAAATTAGTAAAAGTACAAGGAAATGATTCATCTGAAACTTCTCCACTTGAACTTCATTTTTTAAAACTTTTAAAAAACTTTCACCCCCTTTTTTGTTCTCTTGTAGAAAGAACTGGGCGATAAAAGTTCAGAAAGTATTGACAAAGTTCGTCAGCTCTTGCCTTTGCCCAAGCAGATGTGTGACCTTATTGCCTGTGAGCCTATGGGATCACTGATTGATACGAAGGGAAACAAAATCGCTGGATTTGATTCCATAGATAAGAAACAGGCAAGGATAAGCATTTTTCTTTAAAATCTTCCTGATATATCAACTTTCTGTTGAACATAATTTTATAGAAACTTTAATATATTCCTTTGTTTCATGTCATGTTTATACATGTTTCAATTTGACATGTAAAATATCATTCAATCAATTGTATCATTATGTACATGATATTACTGATACTTTTCTCTGGTGATTATATGCAACACTATTTTAATAGTCAGCTCATAACTGCAATTATATGTATTTCGAAATTAGAAGGAAATTGTGATCAAGCAAACTGTCATCTTATTTATTTTGGAACAGGGGCTTCAAGTTTCAATGAAACAGAAAGTATCTCCTTGGGATTTACTGGAAGGCAGTAAGAATCCAGCTCCATTGTCTTGGGCTTGGTTTGGAACTGTTCGCATTGATAGGAAAGTCATAAAATATGAGGAGCAGCAGCATCTTCTGCTTTACCACACACACCCTAAACCTAAGCCACGAAGTTACTACCTCGAACCTTTACCTCTTCCTCCTGAGGAGGAGGAGGAGGAAGAAGAACCTACCACTCCTGCATCTCAGGAACCAGAAAGAAAGTCAGCAGAGCTTTCAGATCAGGGAAAACCTTCAGCAGAGGAAGAAAGAAAGGGGAAAGGCAGAAAAAGAAAGACAAAAGCAGCTTCCAAAACTGATGTAAGTGGTTAAAAGATCTAAAGTTTTGTTTAAAAAGTGGTCCTGCATGAATTGGTCATCTTGACAGGTACTGGTAACCATCAGATGATTTCATGTGAGTGAGCAGACATTAAAGAAATAACATAAAATTAAATATCGTAAGTTCTGTATACAGGGACAAATATACAGTATCTCATGAGATTAGTTGGTTTTATGAGTAGGGAAATGTAGGAGATGACCAGGCTGAGCCTGAGAGAGATGTCAAACATATTGAGTCCCTTCATGCCCATAAGAGATCTAAGTCCAGCCACCTTGAATTCCATTGACTTTTATGTACCATGTGTTTCCTTTGACCATTAGTAGTTCAGATACTTATAGAACATTTACAATAAACCTTTACGTGCATTTGAACTGACTACAGTTTCCTGATCTCCCATGCATGACAGGAAAGGTGTTTTGGAGATTTGGAAGGGAGATATGTTGCTTTCTGCATTCTTAAAAATGGGCTGATAAGATTTTCATTGTGATCCTTTCGAGTAATATTATTGCAACATTAGGTGACATCTTGCAGAAGGATAAGAGACAAAACTGTACTACTCAGTCCCTCCAATATGTTCATTCTAGGGGCATTATACATTGCCAAGCTTTACTTTCTTTATTTCTTTCTAATAGCTTTCTTTCTTTTTCTTTTTTGAATCAATTGCCTTTTGGATAAGGGTGATAGCTTTTCAGTACTAGTGAGTGTAGCTTTCATCATAAATGGCTTGTGGAACCATTATAAGTTTCATAAGAGCCATTCCTTTCATGACGGATTGCTTAATCTCTTGACACTCACAAATATAGCACTTAGTCATTTTTGCTGATTTAGCAGAACAGTTTGTGTGCCTTTCTAAGACTTTTGCAGAAGTGCTTGCTTCCGTTTTCATGACTGAGACAGCACTGTTTTTTGAGAGGGGGGTGGGGATGAAACCATTGGATGGACCACCACATTCAATTCTATAGATGGCTCTCATGATATTTTTAAATCATTTTTTTAATTCCCACATATTTTGGGAAAGCAAGGCAAAGTTATAGGAGATGTTTCAGGTTGAATTCCATCCCATCAATGAAATTGAAAGGAGATAATATCAAATATATAAAATTCCAAAATTAATTAACAGAACTGGCTACAATGTGGTAGCCAGTTCTATGAAATAATTGAACATTTTCTTTTCTAAGCAGTCCTCCCAGTCCTCTTGAACCATCTTCATGTAAAATCTATTCAGATATGCTTCAGTAAAGATTCTCCTGCTACATAATGCTTAATGAAGGGTTAAAATAAGAGAATTATTTTAGGACTCTAATTTCAATACATATTGCAATAAATTCATTGCCTAGTGCTTCTCAAAAATTTTGGTCTCAGCGCTCCTTTACATTCTTAAAAATAATTGAGGGCCCCAAAGAGCTTTGGTTTACTGTATATGGGTTATATCTATCAATATTTTAAAATACCGTATTTATCGGCGTATAACACGCAGTTTTAAAACTAAAATTGCAAGCTTAAACCCTGCCTGCGTGTTATACGCCGATACTGCGTGTTATACGCCGGGTCCCAAACTGCCTGCTCCAGCTGATTCACCGGCGCCCATGATACTCATAGAAGTGCAGCATCCATTTCATGGCAGCGTCGGCGGCTCTCCAGCTACCCTGCCTGATATAACCCCTACCTTGCAGCAGTGGCGGCAGCTCTCCAGCCACCTGCTGTTCGCTTTAACCCCATCATTGAACAAGCGGCGGCTGGAGAGCCGCCCGCTGCCTGATTTAACCCCATCCTAGCAGCAGCGGCTCGCAGCGGCCAGAGAGCCGCCCGCTGCCTGTATTTTTTCTCCATCATTGCGGGTGCTTACCTTCCCGCCCGCCTGCTCTCTGGTCCCAAGTGTACGCGCCGGCATTCTCCCAATCAGCTGTGAGTCCGCAGCCGCCCGCGCTGCTGTTTTAAAGGCTGCTCCTCAGGACCCTCTGAGGCCACCGTACTTCTGACGAGTGACGTCCCTGACGTTACGCTGAGGACGTTACTCGTCAGCGCAATTAAAGAGTAACCTGAGTCTGCTAGCGACACAGGCCAGGTACTGTGGTGAAAACAAAAACATATAGAAATAGGGGTTTATGTGGGGGGGGCTTGTTATGTGGCGCAGGGGGAAAGAGTATGTGATATGGGGGGTGGGGTTATATGGTACAGGTGGTATCAGGACTATGTGGTACAGGGGGATTAGGTTGTACAGGTGGATCTGGGGGGGGGATTAGGTGGTACAGGGGGATCAGAGGGGGGAAAATGATGTGACAGAAGAGGGTGGGGAAGTAATTCATGTTCTAATGTTATAAATTTTAATCCAACATTAAGTTCCGAGCTTCCAAGTCATTTATTTTTAATGAAAAAATTTTTTACTCAAATTTTTGTGTTAAAATGGGGGATGCGTGTTATACGCCGGTGCGTGTTATACGCCGATAAATACGGTACTTATTTAGGATGTTGGTTTGAACTCTGAGCTTGGCAATTTGGTTGCAAATATTTCATCACTATTCAAGGAGATGTGACAAAACTTTGCAACCAAATTGCCAAGCTTGGAGCTCAAACCAACAGCCTAACTACCAAATCCAGCTACTAATATCGAAACCCATTTCAAAATATTTATTTATTTATTTAACTTTTCCTGAGAACTTCTGTCTTTATAGCCACTTGATTTTAGGTTGTATACCAATGTACTTCCTCAATGCTATGAAAATGCAATTTCACAGTTTGAAATACATTTGAAGAAAATATACTGTCCAGAGAAGCCCAACAAAACTAAACAGTGATACTTACTGTTCATATACATCTTGTCCTTGACAATGCACCGGGATATTGTGGTTTTAAAACAAATATGGAAAGCATTTCTTGAAATTATAAAATTTAGAAAGCTTCGTTTTAAAATTTTGAATTTATTGACAGTTTACCTAATTCCTTCCTGTAATTTCCATCCCAGGAATGTTTCTAATTACCTAAATAATGATGCTTTGATATAATTATAGGTACAGTTAGTAGATTATGGTATGCAGAAAAATAGTAGAAAACTAAGCATTATGAGACAGCCAAATAATATGTGAAATAAAGCCTAATTGTAATAGTCATAAATTGCCTAATAATTCATAAGGAAAAATGATTTATAAATCGTTATCATTTGAATGTCAATAATGTTTAATGTTTCCTATTTTGCTCAAGGAATATCCTCAGAACAATGGATGTAGAATGGCTCCTAATTTTTCACCACTTTATTCCCAAATGTTGCATCATCCTCAATCTGCTTTGTGGGGTTACAATGTTATAGGACAACCACAACAGTCAAGTTACTTTGTCCAGAACCAGCCTCTTCCACCAGGTAAAGCAGGGAAATCTGTCACAGAAAATAATTATTTTTGATTATTATAGAGATTATATATATTTCCTCATTAAATCCCCATAACTTGCAGGCCATTTTCCCATATACTCTAGAGCAGGGGTCGGCAAACCTAAACACTCAAAGAGCCATTTGGACTCATTTCCCACAGAAAAAAAACACCGGGAACCACAAAGGTCCTAACCAGAAGCCCCCTGTTCAATTCTGCAGCTGGCTGGAAGTTCAGTTCTCCCACCATAGAGTCTCCTTCTAGCGCGGCATACTTTTTCCTTACCTGTCATAACCGAAAGCCCTATCAATTGTGGAGACAACTTGAAAACCCTCCTCTTGCCATAGAGTCTTCTCCTGGTGCACTGTGCTTCTCCCTCCACCCTCACCGGAAGTGCCTCTCAAAATTGTGGCACCGACTGGTGACAGAGCCACAGCAGAGGGAGGAAAGAGCCACATGTGGCTCCAGGAAGTGAAACCATAAAACTTTAGATTCTAAAGGTTAACAGTCTATACTCTAGTATACTATATACCTACTATATTACTGTAATATTTAATGTTTGAATTTAGATACTTCCAACAATATTGTTCTTTTATTATCTTTTACTTTACCTTTAAAATATATGTTGTTTGTCCAGAAAACCTTTGTTGGTTCACAGTTAACCAATCAGCTTGATTCCCAACCTGTAGCATCACATCTGGAGCAGGCTTAGTGATCCTGTAATTATTCTGTTAATCAATGTCTTTGAAGGTGGTTCCAGATTGGATCCTACAGGCTCCTTTGTGCCAAGCAACACAAAACAAGTGCTCTCTAACATGCTGCAGAGACGTTCCAGCAATATGATGCAGCCCCCAGCAATTCACACTCTTTCTTCTCATCACCAGCAGCAACAATTGCTTCAACAACAGCGGATTCTTAGGCACCAGAGCCAGGCAAGGCCTTTAAAACTGTTTTGTCTTATATTTAGAAGTTGGATGGATTATTTATTTAAACTTTTCTTCATTTAGGACAAGGAAATGAAGAAAATAATGATGGGTTCAAAGTAAGCTTAGTGTATATATACAGGACAGGAAGGTAGGAAACAAAATAGTGTCTCTCATTCCACATCCAAAAATTCACTGGATTGGAATAGTGGAAGATAATCCAATTTCAAGAATACCAAATATATTATGTACACACATTAATATTCCTATGTTCACTGCTGCCCATTGCTATCTGCCATTTGTCTCAATTAATGTGTATGGCTGGTCTGTGCACAGAAAACTGGACAGTACTTAAGGAAACAGAATTTAGACATATTGCAATCTGCCCACAAAAATAATCTCACTTAAAAAAGATCTTTTTGTCACACCAGCTTACTCTTACACTACATGTGTTTTAAGAGACTGACAGTACTTGCAATAAATTGCATGTCAATCTAACAGCCACTGCATCAAGAACTGCTCATTGTCAGGAGTTCAATCCTGACTGACTCAAGTTTGAATCAGCCTTCCATCCTTTCGAGGTTGGTAAAATGAGGGCCTAGATTGTTGGGGGCAATATGCTGATTCTGTAAACCACTTAGCGGGGAGTGTAAAGCACTATGAGGCACTATATAAATCTAAGTGCTATTGCTATTGCACATATTGCTCTACCACTTATTTTTAGATTTTTTTTATTCATTATTTTTATAACTAATTCAAGGCAGCAAACATATCTAATATCTTTCCTTCTCCTTATTTTCTTATCTTGTATTTTCCCCACAACAGCAGTGTTGTGGGGTGTGTTGAGCTAAGAGAGAACGACTGATCCAAAGTAACCCAGTTGACTTTGATGCCTAAGGTGACCATGGAATTCACCATCTCCTGATTTCTAGCCTGGTACCTTAACTATTAGATCAAACTGGCTCAAAATGAGCATGTTTAGATTGGTAAACTTTTGATATATAACAAGCAGCATTTAATTTTATTGGTGAACTGTTTTACAGGGTCCAACAATTGAACAGGCTTCCATTTTTGCTCAACAAGTCCGCCCTTCCTCTTCTCAGCTAACACAGTATCCAGGGATACAGCAATCACAGGTAAAGCATCCCTCTTAAAAATTGGCTCAGTGGGATTCAGATAAATTTGATGGTGGATATAGTAATCTTGGTTTTACAATGTTTGAAAAATAGGAGAGTCCTGAAAGTGGCCTTTCATGACTCCCTCTTTAATAAATGGTCTTGCCCAGTTGTTGTAAACAAGCAATAACCACTAACAGATACTATTTGTGGGAACTAATATTTTTATACCAAAGCTATGGGTGACACAACTGCAGAAACCGGAAAAAAATCACTATAATCATAAATAGTCTACCCATTCTCACCTAAATTGTGTATAGGGAAGCATCTACTTCTATACCTTTAATTTCTTCCACATCATCCAGACTTTATGTTAAACAAAGAAACAAAAATTGAAGTTGACATGAGCTTTATATGAATAGCTAGAACACTCAATTTAGCTTAAGAAAGAAAATGACATACGAGGTTCCTATCTCAAGTTACAGTATTTTTAAAACCAGTAAAATGCATAGATGTTTAGAAAAACTAAAAGTCCAAATCGTGTGTTTTGAACTGTTTTCCACACAGACAATTCCTCATGGCTATACAATGTATAGTACTCAGATGTCATTGCCATCTCAACAGACCGGGGGTTTAGTTCTTTCACCTACCTACAATCCTAGATCATTTCAAGCAACTCATTCTAGTCCAGTCTTAATGGAAAGGTTAAGGCAAATGCAACAGCAGCCAAGCGGGTACATTCATCAGCAAGCAGCTTCCTACCTTCAGCCTTTAGCAGGCAATCAGCGGTAAGATCCTATGATTCCAGAACTTTGTTAACCAGATGTTTTGTACTTTTCTGGGGGAAAATGAAAACAATGCATTTCTTATAAATTCAGACAGTCTAATTCCTTCCAAATCACTTCGGCTTCCAACTTAGTTTGAGGACAAAACAAATTAGAGTTGAAACTTTAAATATCTTAATGGGATCAGATTGGGGAAATCTTATACAAACAGTCAGCCCTACCTAGACAGGTATGTTATCCCTATACTATTTCCCAAGCCCCACTTTGCTTTGAATTACATGTAGCTTCAACCTGTCTTTTTACTACTCAGACTAGATAGAATTAAGTTGATGCTATATACATTTGGAATTCACCTTGTCTGTCTCTCTGTCTGTCTGTCTGTCTGTCTGTCTCTCTCTGTCTCTCTTTCTCTCTCTCTGTCTCTCTCTCTCTCTGTGTGTATATGTGTGTACGGCATAATTTAAAAACATATCATTATGTAATTTCTATTTAATTAATTTATGTGTTTTGAAGCTATTAAATGGGCTTTTGGAAATTATAAACCAAGTGGTCCTAAAATTTGCTAATCAAGAGATCCTATTAATTTATTCAGTCATTCAAAGGTATAATATTTCTGTCTAATTCCACAGACCATCTTTCTAAAGATGTAATATCAATTTTTAAAAGCTTTTTAAAAAAAATCAGTTTTTCTTTTTTAGACAGCCACCCCGAGGCAGTAAAACAAATGTTTCATTTCTGTGTTTATGAAAATAGACTTTCTTGTTCTTAGCACCATTTGAACCCAGATTTAATTATGGATGAAAAGGCAGAGTCTATTCAAATTTTGTTGTAAATCCTGCTTGTCTGTGACAAGCAGTTTAAGTAAAGTGCATGACTGATCTTAAATGGATAGAATAGAGGCATCTAATCTCTATTCTCTATTTTCCCCTTGCCAAAGGAACTGATAGGCAAGGATAAATTCAGCTGCTCCACTGGGGAATGGCAAATGTTGGACCTGTTCTGCACAAATTTCATCATTTGAGGGTATCATGAAAAGCATGTTGCAGTCTTAATGCTTAGTAGTGAATAGGGAAAAATGGTTTATTTTACAAAAGAAAGCACACATGCCTTCTCAGTTGCAAATTAAAGTTTCATCTAAATCATTACTGCTTATTTTTTTTGTACCTAGAAAATATTTTTTTTAATCTTCTGCTGAATGGAATACTAAATTCTTGTAGCATTACTGAGGCTTTCTCTTGGAATGATGTTTAAAGCACAGCCTCCCGAATTTCTTGTTATTCACATTAAATGTTTTTGCAAGCTGTAAAATGAAAAATTCACACCTTTGACTTAAAAGTTCAATTTACTAATTAATACTTGTACATCCTTATTACGCATAGGCAATAAATATAAATTATAATTGTACTTGAAACATATCTCCATTTTCCAATTATTTTCTATACAAGTCATAAATATTATTTTTAACAAATTAATTTTAACAAGGCAGTATTGAAATCTTGCTTCTCTGGCAGTAGCTGAACTCGCCAGGAATGCATATGTGAAACTTTCAAATTTTATTCAAATAATTTTGGAATTGGTACACAATATCTCAATATAACCTGAGACTAATATTTTTAACTTAATATATCATTCAGCACTCAGCTATCTACATTTAGACAAACTGATTTTTATTTCTATCTTTAGAAGAGAATATTTGTATTTCAGGGAGCTGTGAACTGTGGCTTCCTTGCTGCCCTCTGAGCTTGGTGAATATCTAGCAGACATGAAGTTATCTAGTTTGCTAATGAAGCCTCTACAGAAAGCGAAGTTCAGAGGGTATCAGGACCCCACATTTCCATCTTTAATATGAATATCAGAATAAAGAATTTTTGAGTGGAAAACTGCATGTAAAATACATTTGGGTATAAATGACTTCTGAAGTGGAATAATTTTCTATATTATCATGCGGTCTATGATATATTGCTTTTGCAGAAATCTTTTGATATAAATAGGATTTATATATCTTTTCTGAGAGAGCTATTATATCTGCAAGTCAGCCTGATTTTTCTCTATAATAGTTTAGTAAAGTAAAATGGGCTGAGAAAGTTTGTTTTCCCCCAGAATCATGTATCTAAACTCAGTGAAGCTTAATCTTTTCTTTCTAGTTTTCCATCTTAATCTAAATTGCAACTAAATTGCTATTTTGCTGAGGGTTCACAACTTTCCAGTCTCAAATGCATCAATATCTTTTTTGATTAGTGTGTAAAGATGTCAGTATCAGTACACACTGAGCAGAAAAGAGAAAACATGCTAATTTCTCAAAGCCGTCTTTATTCCATAATGATCACATTTCAATCCTTAAAGTAGACGGATATTTAAGATGGAAGTATCCTTTGCTAATATATGGTTTATTTTAACTATAGTGTATCATTTTGTTTTATAATGAATTCACAATTGACTGGATTCATGCAACATGACAATTTATAAATCATGGTCTATGAACTATAATGTTGTAGTTTACATAACATTACTAAGCTAAAACCAAAGAAATTAACTTCTGGTTTAGCATAGCATGGCAACTCACTTTCAAATGTACATTGATTGTATTTACTCCCATACTTATCAGCTTTTCATCCATGTAAACCAGGGAGTGACCCGAACAGTTTGAGTACATGTATGTTGTTATTCACTTTTAATGTCAATACTTTTTAAATATATTTTAATGTCAGTACTTTTTTAATATATTGTAAAAAGTAATGTGTATTGCTGGTCTTTGACCATAATAAAGATTTATTCATATGTGTTTCAAAAAAGTTTCATCATAGTTCTATTATGGGATGAAAATGATTTAAATAAAAGAAATTATTTACAAATTTTAGCTGAGAAGTGGAGCTTCAATATGCATCTGTTTAATTTATCAATATTTTATTAATATCCATGTATTGTTTTTTGTTAGTTGATACTCCACTGAAATTATTTCATGCTCTTATAGAACATTGGACTTATTTATTTTACAATATTTGTATAAGAGGAAAGCAATATAGTTAACAACCATGTTAAACCTATTATTACAATCAAACAATAGTTGTATGTTCAGATGTATCTTCAATATCTTCAAATTTCAAATTTCAACAATCACCCTATAGACAAAAGTAAATAAAATGGTTTATTTCATAAATTTTATTTTTTTTACTTCTATTTTTCATACTTGGAAACTCTGTATTTTTTTTTAATGTCTCTCAGTTCAGTTCACCAGTCTTTGCAGCAGAATAACTTGGTTGGAGGACCTCTGGATGCAGTTTCAGCCACATCTGCCCAGGCAAATCTTTACTCTGTCCAAGTGTCTCAGGAACAGATGAGACAGAGGCAACAGCAAATTCGGCAACAAAGATTCCTTCAGGTTTGGTGTCTTTAATTTTGGTTAGAAATGATTATTTTTATTACAATGATCAGAGTGTTCATAGGACAATATTTGAACAGGTAATGCTCCATTATGTCAATATACAGCTCTACTCTAAAATACCTATTCAGAATGGTGATGGCTCTCCTCTTAATTAGAGACCTTTCTACAAGAGCACTATCTTCAGTTACTTATCTTCATAATTCTTCATAATAGTAAATTGTAGAAGCCTGGGATCACATGAAAGGATTAAAGCCCTTACTAAGTCTACTTTAGCCTTTCAGTAGTGCAGTTTGGGAACATTATAGAAAAACAACAATAAATTACAATTATAGCAATAGCACTTAGAGTTATATACCCCTTTACAGTGCTTTACAGCCCTCTCTAAGCAGTTTACAGAGTCAGCCTATTGCCGCCAACAATCTGTGTCCTCATTTTACCAACCTTGGAAGGATGGAAGGCTGACTCAACCTTGACCCTGGTGAGATTTGAACTGCCAAACTGCAGGCAGATGGCAGTCTGTAGAATTAGCCTGCAGTACTGCACTCTAACCACTGCACCACTGAGGCTCAATTATAACCTTTTTGTGGATCCAGTTTCTCGATTAGGTCTACTTTGTAGGCTCGAGGACATTAATAACCCATTCCCAAGAGAGTCTATGCTGTCAGACCTTAAAATGGCCATCTTGGAAAAAAAATATAATATAAAATTTATAATATAAACTTTAATATAACCCCTAAGGGAAATATTGCTAAATACACATGTATCCAAAATTTTCAGACAATCTCTAAAGATCCCAACAAATATAATGTGCTTCTTAATACATTGCAATTAATTGATAAGATCCTAGTAATCTGATTTACAATACATGTAACCTGCTTCTGCATAACCAATCTGTCTTCTCCGGCTGCACCTCACTTTAAATCCTTTATCAGTCTAGTCATCTGATGGTGGTCTACAACTCACAAAAGGTTATTCCTTTTAATAAAAATCTATTAGCTGAAAAATGTATTAGCTACTCCTACCCTACTCCTGACTTTTTCTTACCATAATCTACCATATCTTTTCTTCTGAAATGTATGCAAAGCTCAGGAAATGCTTCATTGAACTATATTAGTTCTTCCTATAGGTATGTCCACATAAGCCTGAACTCTTTCCCTATCTTCTCATATCTCCAGAAGGATCTTTATTACAAGTTGAACAACTTAAAGTTGTGGAAATTTATAGATGATTTAATTAGAAAAACTGGACAAAGACTGGGAAATGAGAATTAATTCTTATCATTTATTAAGCACTACAAAGGTGGCAGCTAGGAGGAATTCTAAAATACAAAATTATTTGTATTTTGTGAATGCAACTCTTAAAAAGCAATGTTTCTTAGAGCAGAATGTTACTACAGTACATGCTCTCAAGCTGGGGAGAGGGGAAGTTAATCTGGTCATATGGCTCTCAGTCTAATGTCAAAAGCCTTCTGTAAATGATCAATCCAACTGGGGGAAAAATCTGAATCCAACTTCTACTAGTTAATTTATTGATCAACTACAAGATTTGTCATCCTCTGAAAGTTGGCATTATTATTGCCTTATTATTGCAATAGGAGTTGCAAAAACATCCCAAGACAATTTCCATATTGTTACCAGGAAAATGGATATCTTAACATGTTCAGTAGGATGAAGCTTGACTCTAAGAACTTGTAAAAAACTTTTACAACTTTTTTTAAAGGTAAACAGAATTATAATCATTTTCCCTTTTTCTTCTTCTTTCAGCTTCAGCAGCAACAGAATCAACAACAAATCATTAGCCTTCAAGCAATGCAGCCTCAACAACAATCTTTCGTAAGACAAATATTCATAATAAACCATATTCTGGACTTCTTCCACAATAGAGAAAGTCATAGGGTTTAAACTAGCATGTCCCACTAATTACTGCTATTTGTTTCCATGTTCTTGGAGAAAGGTGGAATTGATATAAGAAGACACTCACAATAATAAGAGTGAAGTGGCTTTGAATGTCTATTTCTGTCTCTTGTGTAAAAAATTAGGCTACTCTATAGTATGATCTCTGTAAATTTTCTAATGGGGTAATTATTGTTTGGAATATTACCCATATAATGCTTCCCATATTTAGGAAGTAGATATTTTTCTGAAACATTGTGATAGTAACTGTGTATATATATTTAATGCTTGTGCAAATACTCCATCTAGTGGATTAGGTATCTTTGAATTTCACTACTAGTCTGATTGAAATCAAATTTATTGCTGCTAAAAATGTGTTTAATTTGAACAATGATCATCAACCTCCTGATGAACTGTGTTATAATACTGCTGCCCTCTGCCCGCTATGCTTGATAATTTCTACTTCCACTGAAAAAGACTTATTTGTACTACTTCTTTTAGAGGGTTAGATTAATTTATTTAAAAGTTCTCAGGAGAGGTGCAGGAGACTTTTTCAGAGGAGGTCTATTTGCTTTTTCACTTTGTAAATGTTCCATGTGCCCTTATTATTGAGAGTAACGCAATTATCTTTTCTACAACTTTAGCACTTTATAGAATAAACAGCACAATGGTAAGATCCTTATGTGATCACCTGGCTATTCCAAGAAGTACTAAAGTTATAGAAAAAAAAAAAGCTAGCCATTTGTGCTCCAAATACTTAGGGAACATTTTTAAGGATCCATTCTCTTTAGTCAAATATTGTGCAGCAACATTCAACTTCTTCTATCAATTTATTGAAAATGTCTTTGTTTCATTTTGCTTTAAATTTCTCACAGAGATCTAAACAAATGAATTTAGACGCTGTGTTAATAAATTTTATTTATTTTGATTTAGAGGATCGGTTGAGAAGCATTTATGCTTCTGAATAAGAAAAGGGTAATTTAACTATAAAAATCATGATTTTGTTTTTGTTTTGCCAAAATACACATCTGGGAACAGTTGCTTAATTTCTAAAGCAAGAGACAAGTATCCACATTAACATATTGCCTTCACATTTCATAAATGGCCAGAAATTTCCTTTTTGAACTTTCCAAAGGAAATAACCTTTAGAATTCCAGTTTTAGTCTATTGGAACGAAGTCAGAAGATACTTGCATTATGGAAACCTGAATGTTTCAAAGAGAGAATGTCTTGTAGCAATAGCAATAGCAGTTAGACTTATATACCGCTTCATAGGGCTTTCAGCCCTCTCTAAGTGGTTTACAGAGTCAGCATATCGCCCCCACAGTCTGGGTCCTCATTTCACCTACCTCGGAAGGATGGAAGGCTGAGTCAACCTTGAGCCGGTGAGATTAGAACCGCTGAACTGCAGATAACACTCAGCTGAAGTGGCCTGCAGTACTGCACCCTAACCACTGCGCCACCTCTGCTCTTTTTTTGTAGAATAGAACACAAGTTGATAAGCACATCATTTAGATGATAGCCCCATTATTGCCAGAAAAGGTGGCAGATCAGAGTCTTTTTTGTGCAAAGCTGATAATGAGGTTGCTAAAACAGTACTTACTTTCAAACAGATGGCTAAACACATCTATTGGTTCTATTGGCACACAGATGGCCCTAACTAGCTATTAAAACTTGGCTCCTCTCCAGCCACTGTCCATATTAAGAGCAATGATTGATGGATGCTTTTTCTCTCCAGCAGTTAAATGAGCTATGCAGAAAACAGGAGAGAATCACTTCTGGTTTTCCCACTGAGGCACAATAAGACCACCTATGTAGACAGAGGAAACCATGCCAGCATACTATGTGCTGCCTCACAGATCAGGAAAGCATGTTAAATAGGCAATCTGGATGCACTCTTATCAATTGAACAAAAATTGCAGAAAGCACTACTGATTAATAGTGCTCTTCCAAATCCTCATCCCGCCACCCAAGTTCTGAATGTTCAAATGTTGCACCTTCTGAATATATTGAATGTTAGAGCCGAGGTGGCGCAGTGGTTAAATGCAGCACTGCAGGCTACTGCTAGATCAGCAGTTCAGCGGTTCAAATCTCACCGGCTCAGGGTTGACTCAGCCTTCCATCCTTCTGAGGTGGGTAAAATGAGGACCCGGATTGTTGGGGGCAATATGCTGACTCTCTGTAAACCGCTTAGAGAGGGCTGAAAGCCCTATGAAGCGGTATATAAGTCTACTGCTATTGCTATTGCTATTGCTAAAGATCATTTATGCAGTTTCCTTAGTATCTAGATGCTTCTGAGTTTCACATTGAGTTTTGCGATACCACATATTCTGTCACACAAAACATTCATCATTCACATCCTAAAATAATGAATAGCAACAGTCACAATATTTATTTTTTGCTGGGGTCATTTAAATGCCTGGCAGTCATAGTCAAATTCAAATTTCAATAACTAGCAACTTCAGGTAACTTTATGTTAAAATATGGCTTTAAAGTCCACAATTCAAGTATGAAGCAGAGACTGCGATTTTTCAAGAATTTTCTTCTTTTACGATTTTATTACCTGTATTAGGGATGAAAGAGAGCTTTTATCCCTAATTGAACTCTTCAGTTAGTTGTTATGTTCACTTAGTATCCTGATACACTAAATTTTGTGGAGTTTACTTTGTTTTGAGAATACCAATGTGTTTTGGCAGGCAAGAAATTAAAATCACGCTAGTGCAACACTGGGGCCTTTCTAGCCAATCTGTGGGCATGTTATCCGCCCCCCCCCCTATTTTCTGAGACCATAACATAATTGCATTTGATTTAAATTACAAGACTAGATATTATTTTCATTTATCTTAATTCTTCTATCATTTAAATATTTATTTTGATTATTCTGTAAATTTATATCTAGATTTTTATAGCTAAGCATGATAACTAGAAGTGTGTGTGTGTGTGTGTGTGTGTGCATAAAATCAACTTTCTGTTATATAAGTTTTAGTTTGACTTTTTTCACAGCAGATTACATTTTAAAAAACTAATTTAAGAATCGGGTGTTAATATTTAAGAGAAAATATTGAAATGTAGCTGAATAGTTTTGATTATTAAAATGCCTTAACCATTTAGAGCCGAGGTGGCGCAGTGGTTAAATGCAGCACTGCAGGCTACTTCAGCTGACTGCAGTTCTGCAGTTCGGCTGTTCAAATCTCACCGGCTCAGGGTTGACTCAGCCTTCCATCCTTCCGAGGTGGGTAAAATGAGGACCCGGATTGTTGTTGGGGGCAATATGCTGACTCTGTAAACCGCTTAGAGAGGGCTGAAAGCCCTATGAAGCGGTATATAAGTCTAACTGCTATTGCTATTGCTATTTAACAGGGGATTAGACATAAAGATAAAAAAGAAGGGAAAAAATAAAACTGCTATTTTTTTCTGACATGTACACCTGATAACTTATCTCAAAAGATTTAATATTTTTTCCCTATCACACTCCGAGAGCACATTTTGGCTAATCTACTCTAAACTCCTCTTAGATCATAAGAATCTATCAAATATCCTGGATAACATTGTTTAGCATTTTTTCCAGGATTTTATGAGTTTAATTTTAGTCTTTAAAGTGCATTTGGCTTTAATAAATACAGACAAGTCCAAAATGAGTTGGCTTGAGCGTTTTAGGATTTCCTGTTCATTTTCGGTTTTGAGTGTAAGGGCAGTTCTGACTTATAGTTAACAGATGCTGCTATTCTATCTATGTCATAACCTGTAATATTTTCACCTGATTCATACAGTCATTAAGAAAATAATACAAATCAAAAGTTTTACCATTTAGCACAGGGTTCACAACCCACAGGCTACATGCACTTCACCCAAATTGTGAAATGACAATATATTTACATAAAACATAGCTTCACTGCACAGTTTTGACTGCATTGAAAACATATGAATTGGTGCCAAAATTACCCTAGTATATATTTTGGATTATTAAATTATGGCACTTTGTATAAACAAACATTATTAAGATAAATATCAATTATTTGTGAGAATTCTAGCATAAAGGGTAACCATTCTAACAAATTAACATTTAAGAAATTCAAATAATATGAACGGTGCTTCTTAATATCTTGAGATGAGTTTAATGTATCAAAAAACTCTACTTTATTGGACATGCATATTTTATAAATTATCTGTCCATTTCATTATGTTGGAAAAGCGAAGTCCAGGTAGTCCTTGACTTATCACCATTATGGAGTCCGGAATTGTTGCTTTTAGTGCAGTCATAAAGCAAGATACCATGTGACTGCATCATTTAGCAATCACAAATTCTGGTTGCTGTTCTTAGGGATTGTTAACTGAGTACCACCTTGTGGATTGTTAACTGAGTACCACCTTGAACAAATGGGGTTATCTGGTAGCTTCTGCCTTTTGCAACTGTGGTGACATGCAGACAACATATGTGACAACTCCTAATACTGAGAAAAGGCGGGGAGCACATTCCATGCATACCTTCAGCTAGAGTCAGATCTCAGATTACCACAGCAGACTTGGGAGGGGTTCACCTCATTGGGGAATGTGATTTATGTGATTTATGACACAGACTGAGGGGAGGAAAGGAACAAGGGTAAAGTTCAGCTATAATTCACATAAGGCTAAGATCTGAATGTGAAAAAAGGCATTGCCAAAATGCTCCTAATAAATGACTGGTTTTCTTTTGAAATTTGACTCAAGGCTCATGAATCAATTAGGACATTTGTTGGAAATCTGACAATATGGATACTACCTCCCCTTTGTGTCCTGATCAGGGTATACTTGAGGACTTAATGGCAGCATGAAAGATCGCAATTAGCAGCCTATCATGGTCACATGACCATATTTTATGATGGTTGTGCCAGAACATGGTACTTATCTCCATTTTTATTTATTTGTTTGTTTATATCCCGCCTTTATTAGTTTCACAAATAATTCAAGGTTGAAAACATATCCGTATTTCTAGCCAGGTGCCTTAACCACTAGACCAAAACTGGCTCTTTATTTTGTGTGTGTGTGTGTGTGTGTGTGTGTGTGTTAATTATAATGGTTTCAATGAAAAAAACATTGGTTTATTTAACAAATACTATATATGTTTTTTATGACCACTGCAGACAGGTTATAAAATTGTACTATTCAATATGTTTTACAGCTGTCACAGATGGCAGTTCCATTATGGTTATAAATCAAGGACTACCTGCATTTGTGCCACTTGTCCTATACTGCTACTTCCCTTAGCTTTATTTCAACATTCTGTAGCTGTGTAACTGAGATATTGAGACTGTGTATTTCTGTTATTTTATTACTTGTTAGTAGTGATGGTGAATGAGAATGAGCAAATCTGGCAAGTTTGACTCTGTTCAGTTGGTCATTTGTTCAATAAACGATTTGATTTAAGAAGGTAAATTATAATAGCTACTAAAAGAGTTTCGGTTATCTTGAAAACATTTGATATTTATATTTCTAAAAATTCAAGTCTTCAAACCCCTAAAGACTTTGAAGAGGATCCTTAGTGGAGGAAAAAAAAACCTTTTTGGTTAGGGATATATATTTGCCAGAGAAAAAAGTCCATAGGAAATGAGCACTTTCTCATTACTTTCCCAAGAAACAAGAGATTAGGAAGACAATATACATGTCTCTGTGAGTAATTTGCTAATTTTTTCTGATGTTGAATATTGCAGTTCCCAAGACAAGGTTTGCAGCAGACACAGCAGCAACAACAAACAGCTGCTCTAGTCAGACAACTCCAAAAACAGCTGTCAAGTAAGTATGTAGCATTAGATAAAGATTCTTTTCTGCTTCTTTCCATCTGGGGTTTTGCATATTTGGAAAACAGTTAACTGCCAACTCATTATGGTTAAATAATAAATCTGGCTATCATTGCTGGAGAGTAAAAGAATGTTGTTAGTGATAAAGCCCCTATCTTACAAACTAGATGTATGGACACTGCTGTTTAGTAAGAATGTTTTAAATATTGTATTTCAGCTTATTTGTCATGGATTGGTGGTCAACCTACTTGCATATAAAATTTATTTTCATATGGTTGTTAAAAAAATGGATGGAGATCTACTCATATACATTCAAGATTATGTAGCTAACTAGCTAACCAACCAATAATATAAGGAATTAATATATTTATTACAGACCTATATACTGACCTATTACAAGGCTCTAGACAATTTACAGAAGTAAAATCTCCAATAAAACAATCTGTTACTGAACCCAACAAGCCGAAGGTTTTCCAGTTCAAATCCAAACCATCAATAGATTCTAAATGCCTGTCTAAATAAGATCATTTTTAGAACTTTGCAGAACTCCAACAGGCTGAGAGTTGATCTATCTCAGGGTCAAGCTTTTTCATAATTCCGGAGCTGTCACTTAAAATATGTGTTTCCAGTCTTGACTCATTGTGACACAGAGATCCCAAATATCTTCTGTCAGAATGTTTATACAGGATGGGTAGATTTTGACCATGGCAGGCAGTGTGTCAAGATATATAAATGACATATGTGTTAACACTAGTAATTTGGACTTGGAAAATCTATTGGCAATTATTCCTGTGAGGCAATTGTAGAGCATTCATAAGCAGCCTTATTGTGAACCAAGTTTCCATAGTTGTTTTCAAATAGTTTCAAGGGCAGTCCCAGGTAAAGAGCAATATAGTAGCCTAAGCATGAGGTAAGAAAGATGTTAGATACAGGTGCCAAGGCTATTTCAGTTCAAGAGAAATCATAACTATACATCAGGCAAAGCTGAACAATGTCCCCCCCACAAGCTGTAGGCTTTATGTGTTGCTTAAGTACAAGCCATGAGTGAACCCTCAAGTTACAGACTTGTTCCTTCAGGGGGAATGAGACCCATCAAACAAACATGCTTGGCTGTTTATACATGAAAAGAATTTATTGCAAATAGATGTTTTATTTATTTGGCAGGTGGGAGGGGTTGTAAGCTGCCCAGGATTTAGTACAAGAGGGTTGGCTATTTAAGTGTTTTAAATAAATAAATTATATTCAAGCTGGTTTTGTAACATCTAGTTGCTTATAGCTTCCAAACATTAAATAAAGATCTCCATAGTATCTCTTGTCCAGCCACAGGTCAATTTGTATCATTATCATATTGATGATAGCCTTACCTCATATCACAGGATGCTCTCACCCAAACACATATATTTTCATATAGAAGCCTAATAACATATTATCAAATGTTAAGTCCTGTAGCACTTATCATGGAGAAGCCAAAGACTAGACTATTCCCCATTAATCCATTGGAAACCATCAGTGTCCGCAACTCTTACAGGTTTTTCAGAAGGATACAATGATTAATGCTGTTGAATCCCATAGGATTAGAAAGGGTACATTCCAATCAGATCCTAATGAAGATCAACCATAAGAGCGACAATGTAGCTTCAGTCCCAAGTTCAAATTTGAATCTGAAGGAAAGGATTCAAATGGTGCATTTCATCAAGAATCCTTTGAAGCTAATACCTTACCAGATTTTCAAAATCCTCTTCAAGGAAGCATTCATCATCTCCCAAAGTAGGTGGCGAAGGCATGGATGGGTATGTTCTGTGATGGAACTACCTACCAATCAATTGGGGAGACAAATTCTCAATGACTCTTAAAGCCCTGGATTGTCAAATCTATAATATACCAGAGGTGGACCAGTCTAAATTAGTTATCCATCCTTTCAGAGATTAAAGACTCTAATCATTCATATGTTGAATCAGAAAATGACCAGACCATGACAAAAGACTTCCATCTTCATGCCTCATCTGTTCTGAAATATGGACAAGAAGCAATATATGACCTTCTGTATAAATTGGAACAGAGATCACCTTAGCCAAACTCATGCTTGCCATGGGAGTCATGAAATATTAAGTTCATTCAAAAACAACTTCCACCTTGAGAAATTCCAACAGAAGGATCACACCATAGCTTATTCCTGCAATCCAAATATACTCACACTTGGTCCTCTGGAGAACAGCACCTTTGGTTATTGCCAAATGTTTTCGTATTTTGCCTTTAGTCCTTTATTAGCCATTAGTTTCCCATAGCCTTAAGTGATAGGAGAGGTATATGAGCAGTATGAAGATTTTATGAGGTGAGTGAAACCAGAACACTGCGTTTCTTAAAAAAATAAACTAATAAAAAGAGCTTCAGAAAAAAAAATCCAGTTCCTTAGAATTCAAAATATATACATTGCCCCATACACGTGCCTTTGAATAATCATTATTTGAATTTTAGGCATGTAAAGTTCATGTCTGTTTCAAACTAAGGCTTTCGATATTTCCCCCCACAATTGTTACCTGGAAATACATTTTGACCTGCTGTATGGGATTTTAATTTGATGACATTACACCATTTTTATGTTTTTGCTCCTTAGGTAACCAGCCCCAGCAAGGTATGAATCCGTACAGTCATCTTCCACACTTCTGAAACTGAAAAATGTCAGGAAGAGAAAGTATTTGCACTGAAGAACAGGGAGAGCGGAATTTGTTGCACTAATTACTCTCACCATTTGTCTGCGTGTGTGTTGCCAATAATGTGAATATGTAAGAAATAGAAGATTTTATGTTATCATTTTGCCCGTAGCAAATTACAGAAATATAAATTATGTGGGACTTAACCTGCGGCTGCAAAATATATGGATTTGGTGCTTGACTATTTCTTTTTTGTGCAAAAAAAAGTTTTTCTAAATAATTAATACTGTGCTGGACCAAATGCTGACTAAAAAGACACCTTTATTTATTTGTTTATTTATATATTTATTAATTATTTTCCCCTCATTTGCTAATTTTTGGTTGTGTGTATATTTATATAGGAATGGCATATATTTTTTTCATGTCCTATGCTAAGCACATTGGGTTCCAAATGGACTCCACAGTTCTTGATCTGCAGCCATAATTTAACCCTAATAAAATTGCTAAATTTATTTTTCAGTGATGACATGCAAAGAATCAAAATGTGATTTCAAAGCCTCAATTATCACTGTGCATCTTACTTCGAGGGGAAGGGGAGGAATTGTTAGCTGGTGTTGGAGATGTCACAGCTGATTTCAGGCTATAACCTAGTACAGCAGTGGTTCCCAAACTTGGGAACCAACAAAGCAGAGCTGGCTGGAGAATTCTGGGAGTTGAAGTCCACAAGTCTTAAAGTTGCCAAGTTTGGAAACCACTGTAGTACAGGGTGATTACTATCCAAATCCATTCACTGCTAACATTTGTGTGATGTAAATTATGCCCTTTCTTTAAAGAATTACAGCTTGCACCTTTAGATACTGTAGGTAAGAAGCATTATTTCTTTCAGATTGCTTCCTCTGTTTTCAGAGAACATACTCCTAGGGTTTTCACTAGATAGCTCACTAGATATTAAAATGGCCTTTTGCTATTTTGTAGTCTATGAATGATCCAAAATAATTCCAAGAACTACAATTTTTCAATAGGTAATAGGATTCTGACTACCATGTTATGATTAAAGCTCTCTCTAGTAATTGGAGCATTCAACATGCCAGAGAATGTATATGTGTGTTTCTGTAGGAAGCATACATGCATGCATGCATATGTGCACATATGGACATATGCATGCATGTGCGTGTATGTGTGAAGGTATATATCTATATGCATGTTTTCATAGATGAGAAATATTCTATAAATAGGAACCCTGTCCTATATTTTAACATGTCATAGACTGTTGGTATAAGAGAAAGAGAAGGAATTCAGAATGACAGAGTTGGAAGGGATATTGGAGGTCTTCTAGTCCAACCCCATGCTCAAGGAGGAAACCTTATACCATTACAAACAAATGGTTGCCCAATTTTTGCTTAAAAACCTCCAGGGTTGGAGCAACCACAACTTCTGGAAGCAAATTGTTTCACTGATTTATTAAGTGCAGATCCAATGGAAAACCAATAACTGATGATATTTATTGCAGCTAGGGCTTTCACTACAAAATGTCTCAAATGGGGAGTTTAAAAAAAGCTGCTATATCAGGGGTGTCAAACTGTCAGTTCATGGGCCGGATGAGTCATGTGCAAGCCACACCCACCCCAGCTCTGTGAAGGGGGAAAATGTCACGATATGTCATGTGACAGCAAGGTGTCACCCCAAGTTTGACACCCATGTGCTATATAACAGCAACTAATCTATTAAGGAGGCATGCCTACAGTGTTAGCTTTGTGAGGAGGTACATTTTGTAATGAATCATCAAGTAGAAACTGATGTTATACTGTAGAATTCAGGTTTGGTTATCTCAGTGGTAGAATCTAATATTTATCCACCGTATTGATTGTTTGTAAGAACTCGGCTTTAGCGTCTGAGCCTTAGAATAATGACTTTTCATTTTGTATAATAGGTATTCAGAAGTTAAAAACATTGATTTTATTTATGTAAATACATCTGTATTTATAACTTTGTTGCACAAGCACAACTATATTATTCAACGAATTTATATCTGAAATAGAAACTATTTTAACTTTGTGGAAGTGATATTTGCTCATATTTGGGTAAAGACTAAATAGAAGAAACTGTTTTGTGAATTTTGAGTATTTTTAGAGTTAGATGAACAAATTTTTGAATGTGTTTCATGTAGGGCATATTTAAAATATTTGAGACTATTTTACCACGTATTCTGTCATAATTATAAATTTTCTTGTGATAGAATTACAGTAAGGATTACTGTGGAGGAAATAATGTCTATTAAGCAAATCAGTCCATTGATATAGATTAAAATTTGAATTTGCAACACCAAGCCAATGCATTTCTATCTTCTCATAATGATATGAGAATATTTAGGGTAATAAATATTTCTGTGAATTACTATGTACACTGTGAAAACATTTAGGTTGCACATTGTGAAAAAAAACTTTTGAAATTTCTTGTAATTTGAATGTATAACATTATTTACCTTTGAAATGAAACCATGCCTATTTTCCTTATTATAGACTTTGTTTTCTTAAAAATAATTAACAGTTGTAAATATATTTTAAAAATATTTGGTATTGCAACAAATTGCTGATTTTATATTCTTTGATGTCACTGTGCAATTATAACAAATGCAGAATAATATTTATTACTATTAGTCACTGGTTAAATATATAATGTGCAAAAGATGGCACATCCCAGCACTATAGGTGGGTGGTAGGTGTTTCAGTTTTCCTACATTTCATGTTTCATTTGGTGACAGTCCATCAAATCTGGAGATCAACAAATAGTCCTGAGATTTTATCATTGGATGGAGTCTGGCTTATCGTTAGGTGAAATTGATAAAAATATATTTCTGAAATGATAATATTCAAAAATATGCCTAACTGGCATAGAAAACCCAGTGAAAATCCAAATCAGAAACTACTATATGCTTTTTAGATATGGAATTTGAAATATAAAACTAAGAATTGGCTGGAGGTTTTAAAAAAAAGGCCTATTTTTTCTAGATTCTTTTTCCTGTAATAGTTATTCTGGAAGCTCTTAGACTGAATGATGATGAAAATCTTCTTTTTGTTGCCAGTGCCTGATAAGAATCTGGCAAATTTACAGAAATGTTGATTACTTTATTTTTATAATAGATGAAGCCAAATATGGCTGCTTGAGTCTTTATAAAGTTTCAGTTAGAATATGAGTCAACTATTCCCACTCTGAACAAACTCCAGATGTGTATGCATGCTTCCAAAATTATCAGCAGTAGCCATGCAGGCAAGCAATTTGGGCAGACCATGTCCATGCATCTGGAAAGCACTTAGGCTGCAAAAGATTGAAGTTATATTTCTGAAAAGGGAATTGGCATGGAGAATGCCTGACAGGGGCATAGACAAATTAAGATTGTGTAAATTGTGCATCATACATCAAAACAGAATATTATGTTTGGGTTTTAAGGTATGGTTATAACAATGCACTTATATTCACAAACAGGTGGACTAAATCTTGGTTTACAGGACATTTGTTCAAAATGTAGCATTTTAAATCACCACATTCCAGGTCAATTATGCCAGGGAAAATGTCAGCTTGAGATTCTTATTCATACCAGGAAATCATTTTTAACAGTAAATTTCTTAAGAGAACCTTGAAATATTGATTTTCTCCTGGTGTTACATATAACAAAATTAATGAAGTTGTCAAGTAAATGGTTGAATTTAGCCATATATAAATATTTGTTGATTCTCATCTTTTTTCTTACCTGGGCATGAAAAGTAGGCAACTCCAGTCCTTCAGCAGCTAACATATTGAGGAGAAAAATAAGTTGGATTTCTAGAGCAACAACTATAGATTTAGGAAAATTAGGATACACAGACATACATACACACAAAGTCACACACACAATCATACACACGCACCTAACTCTTGTGTAAAGTAAACTCAGCAAAAATGAATTATATCCTCCAAAGTTGAAAAAAATTAAGATGTGTAGTCTACATATTAATGATAGCAAGAATCTTGGTTCAATATTGAAGCTCATGATTGGGCAACGAAGTTATCTTATCCTCTTTCCAAACAATAGGTTTAAATGTACAAAATGTAAACTTAAACTATAGCAGGCATGAAATCCTCTTACCTAGAGCGCACATGCATAGAACGTTTGCAAATGCGTAGAGCTTTCGTGATGACGTCTGGGCAGGTGGGTAGAGCCTCCTGCCACCGCCACTACTGGTTCGCCTGAACTGGTTCATTACTGGTTCACCCCTGAACTATAGCCACTGTTTATAAAATCATAACATTGGAGAGACCATTGAATTCAATCTCCTGCTCAGGTTTTTCCTACAAATGATAGCCTATCATCTGCTTGTAGTCTTTTAGCGGACCCAGCATAAGTAAACCTACAAACAGTGATCACTATTTGTTAATTGCTTCCACTGCTGAATTACGTGATTAAGAAGATTTTTCTAAGATACAACTGCAAACTTCTTGTAATTTCAATTTTTCTTACTCTTCAATATATCACACTGTTTTCATTGTTTGAAATATTATCAGTTTTCTTCTCTGAAAGCTAAACATGCCAGTTACGTTATTCTCTCCTAATGGGATTTAATTCCTAGTTTTCTATGTCCTGCTGTCATTTTTAAAACTGGAAATTCAGTTTCTCTGAATTATTCTTATTCTTATGGTTTCCAGAGCCATACTCTAGGAATAATTCAGTTCCATCAATAGGATCTGATTAAGTTATTTATCTAAAAAAAATGCAAGCCTGACAAAATTTGTTCCTGCTAAGTAAATTGTCAGATTGGCTGTGTAAAGAATGAAGATGTGCTAGAAACAACGATTTCTTAAAATAAATCAGGTGTCTTTCAGGGTCATCAGGAGAATGGCAGGTGACCATGAATTTAGAAAGAGAAGAGGGAAAAAAGCCATTAAATATAAATCCTGGAGCATATGCCTATAAATGAGTTTGATTTTTGTGTATTGCATTGGACAATCTCTGCTTATATGATTTCCATTCTTATGTGCAATAAGGAAAGTAAGTTTGTTGATTCATGTCTTACAAAACTTCTACCAAATAAGACAATTCCTGAATAATGGGTTATCTGAGATTTATAGCCATGTCTGCATGAAGCTTGTAGCAACTATTCTTTTTCATTCCTTCCTTCCCATGCACTAGCAACTTTAGAAGTTGAATCCATGCATACTACTCAGATTTAGCAGAGCTCTTCTTTCTGAACAAAGCTGAAATGTTGCATTCAAGATGTCTATCTATATTTTGGAGATTCTGGTCATTTTGTATATGGATGCCTAAAAAGACTACCCTCTCTTTCAAAGCATTGACAAAGAGTTGTGTTTGTTAGGATGGCAGTGAGGATCATTTGTAGACAGATCCTTACTATGCTGTAGACCTAGCTGCTTGTAAATTGAGGAATTCTAGGTATTAGGGGCTGATACTGAAAGAACCACAAGTGAAGTGGAGTCCAAACAGTAATTCATGTTAGTCTGCCCACTGAGATTGACCGTGAAGTACAATTACAAGTCTAAATTCTGGCATCATAGCAACTATCCTGAAACATCTAGCATTCACAGATAGGATCTCTTTAGTTTGTCTATGTAGACTACTGGCCAGTACGGAAAATGAGGATTCATTACACAATCACTGGACAACTGCTACTCACCATCAGTACTCCAATTTTATCCATGTTCCCTGTTACATTTTCCCAATAGGCTTGTATTCAGACTCACAATCCAAACCTTCACTGACACAAGGATGTCGTCCCCTTTGATTCCGGGGATTTAACAATTTCTGCCTGTAGAACCCAACTCCCACTACTGATTGTCCCGTAACAGGTATAATTTCATATTTTGATCATTCAGTAACAGGTATACTTTCACATTTTTCAGTGTGAATATGTAAAATTCATACTATCGTGAGGTATTTAGAAAAGAAGGGGCATAGCCCCTGCCCACCCTTAATTCTTTATATAATCTGATTCCCATGAAATACCATCACACAATGCAGACTTATCCTTTCTGATGGATTAAAACTATCAAGTGCAGAGTCATCCTATCCGATCACTGCAAGAACACATTTTTAACATCTAAAAGTATAATCTATGATTGTTGGCTCTAACCAAAAGGGATCTTACTCTTTTCTATTTATTTCTGAAATCTTGGAACACTGCCGAGGACATGTGCTTTTTATTAGATTATATTTACGTGGTCATATAATCTGATTAATATGAAAGAGGATCAGGAATATTTAAGGACCTTTGATTCTTGTTACAGGAAGTTTGAATATACAGTAATAACGTCTTTCAGCTTCCAACCTAGTTGATTTATATTACATTTTTCATTCAGTGTACATACTCATGTACTGTACTTGTAGCAATGTAGATACTCATGAGCCATTACTCAAAAAATTCAGTGAGGTAGGTAATCATTAGTCATCCTAATGACTTTGACAATTTTTAAAAGATTATAATATTTGTCATGATTTTAACTTACATTGTAATATAGTTTGATATATTGCTGTTTTACCAATCCCACTCTCCGCACTGATCAAGTTCTTCAACATCTTTACAATAGTTTATGCTAAGTTGTAGCATTCATTTACCTGCATTAGATATTATACATATTTCCTTAAAATATTTCAGATAAATCAAGCTAAGTAAAATTAATTTTTGTGTGCATTCCTGCTTCCCAATCAAAGATCCAGACTGCTTTATAGAATCTGTCAATTTTTAGTATGGATTTATTGTTAATTTTGATCTTATCAGGAAAGGGGATTTCTTTTAAGTAGCCAACAAGCTATAGGCATTCATTTCTCAATCCATCCACCATCATTCACATCCCACTGAAATATTCTATTGTGATGGCTGATATTTCTAAATTTTATTTTGGGAGTTATAATTTTGTAATCCACTCGAGTTTGATAACAATCCCCTCCCATACACATTCCTTTCTAGACATCTTTGTCCATTTTAAAAGGATCTACTGTGTTTTTAACATGGCATTTTTAGCCATCAAAGATGTTCTTCAGCATTAGCATCGTCTTCTAAGAGGTGCAGAATACCCATATTAAAGAATTTGTAAGACTCGCATAGCACCAGGTCAGATGGTCAGTGGCGGCTTTTCTTTCATTTTCACTTTCATAATTATTACATTTCCACATTGGTTTACTTTGCTGTTTTCCATTTGTTGGTCATTGGAATTATTTGCAATTGTTCTTTTAGTATACTTCCTCTTTAAAGAAATTCTTACTATTTTTAAGCTCTCTTTCTTATCACTTTCTCCCTAACACAAAACCATTTTTATAATTGCTAACTTTATTAAAATCTGACTTTTTAAAAGTTGAATATACATATTTATTGTATTCAGATTTAGTTTCCTTTCGAATCAGTTATCTCCAATATTACATGGTAACTTTTTTCTGATGTCCTTGCTACTTCCACTTCCTCAGCTAAGTTTTTCCTATTAGTAATTATGTTCTTGCATATTTTAAAAATTTGCCCTGAGAAGACAGCTTAAGAACAATATGCATGTGTTTAGTACATAATACGTATAGTACTAGGACAATATTTTTGGACATACCATTTCTGTTATTTTAAGGGCACTCTGGATCATATTAATTTCATGTGACCATAAAAAGAAACATGATTTCTTGCCTTTCAATAAAGCATACTGGTAATAAATAGTATGCTTTAAAACCTATGATATATAAAAATATTTCCTCACATACAATAATTGGCAATATAATTAATATTTACATTTTCATTTCTTCACATGCAGTTTTGATAGCATTCATTGTAAAAAAATAATGCAAGCTTAATTTTTTTTAAAAAGCATTGAAATAAGTATTTCATATTTGTTCTTCCACTGCCCCCACAAAAGGACTTCTGCATGAAAGAATATTGTAGTATTACAAACAAATCCATATTCTTTGTTGTAAAATATTTGAAACTATCAAGAATTAGAAAATGGTCATTCACATCAATAATAAATGAAACCAGCAATCATGTTTTTCAAAAGCTTTACACTGTTTATACTATCAAGTGGGAAATAAAAACTAGCATTTAAAAATCCATTATTGTGCTAAATATTTTGTATTGCAAGTATCTTTAGAGAATATGTTGTCATTTTTACTGTTATTTTTGTTGGAAACTTAAGTGCCTTAAGTTTTTAAGGTTACTTTTTAATATTGTCTTAAAATCAACACTAGGTCATAATGCAAAACCTTCCCAAACCTAAATGTCTTTTAGCTTGACAACTGTAAAGTTAGAATTGTAATAATAGCACCAAAATTGAAATGCCTTTTGACTGGTTTTGATTAAACATCTTTGAAAGCCAAATGGTCCATTTTAGATTTTATTCCCATTTGAAATAACTTGAAGATATGTCACTGTGAAATCCCTGCCAAACTGATTCTTAGCCACACATTTATATATGCCTGAATTTGATGAATTTGGATTGTGAATTATTAATGTTCCTTGTGGGTGAATAGTCTCACTTCCAGATAGTTGACCTTTGATGCCTGTGAAAAATAATGAATGGTTAGGCAGCTCCCATGTAATTTCTGGATCTGGTATCCCGAATGCCATACAATGAAGCTGAATCGCCAATCCAGCCACAGTATGAATATTCCTTGGGGGTCGTTTTGTAATCCTTGGTGAATGTCCCACAATCGTTACAAAAACAACTACCTTTGAATCACCAATATAGTTCTGAGCTTTGCACATATAACTTCCTCTATCATGAATATTGATTTCTCTAATAAGTAAGGTACCATTCTCCAGTAATGAATACTTCCCATTAATTTGAGGCTGGTTTAAGACAAAGCCACTGGGGACCGTCCATATAATGTTTGGCTTGGGACTTCCAGTAGCGAGACAGTGAAGTGATAAAGATTCCCCATTCATACTTTTTATTTCCCCTCCAGAATGGAAAAAAATTGTGGGTGTTTCACCAGTTTCCAATATGATCAACTTTTCAATGTAGCCTACTTGATTTTTAGCTGTACATCTGTATTTTCCTGCATCTGCTTTAGAAAGTCTATTGATGACAAGGGTGCCGTTGCTTCCCAAATAAAACCGGAGTGTTCTAGTACCAACGTAGAACCATGTACCATTTGGTAATATCCAAATTATCTCAGGACGTGGGTTTCCATCAACAGAACAATTCAAAAATACGGCTTTTCCAGGTTTTGCTATAACTTTCTCATTAAATGGGTTCCTGAAAATTGGGCGCCTTAGAATCTCAAGGACTTCCAAATGGACTACCAGCATGCTTTCTCCCCCATCATTACGTGCTACGCAAATAAACTCCGCCGTATCTGAAGCTCTTACATTGCGAATTTCAAGAGTCCCGTTCCTATGTATGGTTATCCTACTTCCATAGTATGGGGCTGTTAGGAAAATATTATCAGGCATTATCCACATAATCTGGGGCACAGGATCTCCTTCAGCATTGCAAGCTATTTGCTTTTTTGAGTGTTTTATAGCTGTTGCTTTAATGACAGTCTTGTTAGAATACAAACCATTGATCAGAGGTGGTTTAGAGATTACATCTAGTTTATAAACCTTGGCATCATCTCCACCAGAATTGCGTGCTACACACATGTATTCTCCAGCATCTAAAAGCCTTACTTTAATGATTGACAAAGATCCATTAATATGGAGACTATATCTCTGAGTAGAAGCTAAAATCATTTTGTTAGAAGGCAACAGCCAAAATATTTTAGGCTTAGGTTCCCCTATAGCATCACAGTCAAAGAATGCATCATCTCCTGCTTTTATCTTTGCATAGGCCTTTAAATTCTGCTTGATACGAGGTGCAGCTGCAACCACTTTTATCTGCACTTTCATCTCATCTTTTCCCAGTGTATTTTGAGCATGGCAAGTGTAATCCCCCTCTTCCAGCATTCCAACCTTATTGAAATACAATGTCCCATTGTTAAACAGAGTATACTTCTTCAGCGTATGTCCACTATCATCGGCTTGCATTGCGTTATTGATTGTTGTGCCATCTGGCAGACTCCAAGATATTTCTGGCTCAGGAGATCCTGAAGCTTTACAATCCACTTTGAAGTCTTTTCCATAAGGTACCAGTTTCTTAAAATACTGCTTGTGATCAATTTTTGCAGGCTTCATTGTCACGCTGACTTTCAAAAGGGTGAAATCATCGCCCATTCTGTTTCGTGCTACACAAATATAATCACCTGCATCCTTTTCTGTGATTGACTCAACAGCTAAGGATCCATTAGGATACACGTGGATTTGGCTTCCCATTCTGGAAAAAAAGGGGAATAAACCAATCATTTATTTTCAGGTGTATGTCAAAGGTGTTGATTCTCATAGTAACTGAATAATTCTTAAAAAGCTATTCAAGAATTATAGGCTTGGAAGGAACCCAACTCAAAGTCCCTTATTGGTAAAGGAATTCAAATTAAAGTATTCCTGACAGGCAGCCTAAATACTTCACCTAAGCTTACCCACTGTGAGAAAAAAATTAATTAGCTGTCAGAGTCAGTGCTGATGAAATATAACTTATATTAGTGGGGTCCTAAAAGTGAAAGCAGTAGATTTGTATTTAATACAATGGCTGCTAAAAGAATTTTTGCAATTTACCTAAAGATATTTGTTTGTTTAGTTCTATGACTGCCCATCTTAGTCAAGTATATAACAATTGAAAATATAAAAAATAATAAAACAGTAAAATACAATGGTTTGGGTTCTTGTTGAACAGTAAGCAGTACTGTAAGTAAGAAGAGAGTCCGTTTGGTCTAGTGGTTAAGGCACCAGGCTAGAAAAGGGGAGACCACAAACTCTAATCCTGCATTAGCCATGGAAGGCAGCTAGATGATCTTGAGCCAGGGGCACTCTCTCAGCCCAACTCACCTCACAGGGTTGTTTTGGGGAAAATACGATGAGGAAATAATATTGGCTTCCTGGAGTTACTTATAAAAATAATAATACAGCATAAAAAAATTCTTTAAAAAAAGAAACAAATGAAATTGCCCTCAGAACTAGAGGAAATACTATTATTAAGTGGGCTATAAGGCAGGGTGTAGGGACGCGGTTAAGTGGCTAAGATACTGAGCTTGTTAATCAGAAAGATCGGTAGTTCAGTGGTTTGAATCCCTGGCGCCGCGTAACAGAGTGAGTTCCCATTACTTGTCCCAGCTTCTGCCAACCTAGCAGTTTGAAAGCAAGTAAAAATGCAAGTAGAAAAATAGTGGAAGGTAACAGTGTTCCGTGCACCTTCGGTGTTTAGTCATGCCGGCCACATGACCATGGAGACTTCTTTGGACACCGCTGGCTTTTTGGCTTTGAAAAGGAAATCAGCACTGCCCCCTGGAGTTGGGAACAACTAGCACATATATGCGAGGGGAACCTTTACCTATAAGGTAGGCTGCACAAAGAACATCTGACATATACATAGATAGAATTTCATGTAATAGGCAAGTTTGCTCTATAAATCAGGTGTGATACTTTCTCTCCAAAATTACAAAAGGTAAGTCAAAAAGGAGGCTAAAGAAAAAGCTGTGCCATGTGTCACATGTGTCAGAGTCCCTCAACCTTTCTGCTTTTTTTTCTGATTAAAGTTTTTTATTTTTCCATTTTCATAAGATATAATACTATTACATAACCAACATCATATTGTATTGTTAAATGTTTACATCAATTCATCTTACCAACAACTCCCAAAAACCAATTATTGGCTCTTCTGCTCTCCAGACACCATATTTGTACTTTATCCATCACTTTCTTCTCCCTCTCTCCTCCCCCTCCCTACCTCCTTTCTTCCCTCTGTCCTTTTCTTCTCAACTTACCCTTCTTCTCTCCTTCTCCTCCCTCCTCTTAACATTCTTTATTTCTCTCTCTCCCTCTTTCCCCCTTTGCCCTCTCCCTCTCTTCTTCCTTACCTTTCTGGTCTACTTCCCACTCTTCATCTCATTTACTTGGTGTATTTCTGCTTCTGAGCAAGCTCCCTTTTATGTTGATGGTATTTATAATTCTTTTTCAATATACATATTTATTTTTTCTTCTCTTTTTAGTAAAAAAAGTGATATAACATAAAAGTATACATATATAGTCATTGTGCTTTTAACACACACACACACAAACACAAACACAAACACACACACACACACACACACACAAACACACACACACACCTAATTTTGGTAGAGCTGTAGACCTGGTTACAATTCCCAGCTATTCTCATCATTATCTTTATGTAGTTATACATCCTTACATGCCCCAATTTGTGACTCTGTCTTTTTATCACAATATTTTCCCATTTCTGCTTTTGTGGACCAGCAGGGGGGAGGGGGAGAGAGCGTCCAGCAAGCAGGTGCATGCTGCTCTGTTTGTGCGAATGGAGTGCACGTACATACACTTTCCTGCTGCTTATATATGGGGTTGTGTCCATGCAAATGCACACTTGCCTACCCACTCCTTCTGAAGTTTGAATCTGAATGGCTTATGGCCCAGTAGTGGGCTGTGGCCTGGGGGTTGGGGACCCCTGTTCTATGTAATACCTGCTTGGTACTAAAAAAATGTCTACCTTCAGTTATATTTTCTCAAAGATTAAACAACATACTCAGTTCCCTCAATCCCTCTTTACAAGGATTAGTTTCTAATCCCCTAATCTTCCTTTCTGATGTTCACACTTAGATGCAACACTGAAGTAAACTTAGTGAAATTGTTACTTCATGTGATTGTGAACGTAGACTTTGAGAACATTGCATTTACCTAGTACCACACATTGCTTTTTGCTACATGGAGCAGACAAACTTTCTGATAGGACCATTTTAATGTGGAAGGCCCAAACTACCAGCGCTTTACATGTCAAAGAATTTTCTCTAGCATTAACATTTTATTATGCATTAATATTTTTGCTGTGTAAGTTCATTGCTTGAATTTTCACCAACAATGTGTTACTTTAATCTGTTAAGAAAATTATCCTAATGAATATAATATGTCATATGGTCTGCTCATCCCACTTGCCAACAGTGAGATATTCCAAAGGAAAATGTGTTTGTATTTGTGTTTGTTTTGGAAGGGAATTGCTGGGGGCTTGTAACATTTTGTAATAGTTTAGAGAGATTTCCAAATAGAAATCATCCATCCCCAAACACTGCTTTTCTCAGGACCTCTGCCACCAGTCATAAAAGTACTTCCATTGTTTATGATTTAAAGGTGGATTACTCCTTTATCTGATTGCAGGAGTGAATAAAAGTGAACTAACATCTTGCAATTATCTCATTTCCTCCTCTTTATGCATCCAAATCAGTGGTGTGTTTCAAAATTTTTTGGAACCTATTCTGTGGGTGTGTCCTCCTTTGTGGGAGTGGCTTGCCAGCCATGTGACCTGGTGGGACTGGCTTGCCGGCCATGTGTTCTCTCTCTCTCTCTCCCTCCTTTTGTCTCTCTGTCCCTTTTTTCTTTTTTTCTTTCATATTTTCTCACTCTTTTTCTTTCTTTTTTCTTTATTTATTTCTTCCTTTCTTTCTCTCTCTCTCTCTGTGTCAGTCTGTCTGTCTCAGTGGGGGGGGCAGTGGTGGGTTTCAAAAAAAATTGGAACCTCTTATGTAGGTGTGGCCTGCTTTCCGGATCCACTGGTGGAACCTCTTCTAACAGGTTCGGTAGATTTGACGAACCGGTTCTACCGAATAGGTGCAAACTGGTAGGAACCCACCTCTGATCCAAATATATGCTTGTGAATTTAATATTAACAAAATATATAACTCTACCTAACTCTTTATCTTTGTCCATCAATTGTATTATTCCTATTTCATGTTATTTCTAATAATTTGCTCCTGGTGTGATTATGGACAATAAGTAGTTATTTGGAATATTTGGTTATTTATATATTCATATAGCAGGGCTGTTCTCAGGAACTTACATGCTCAGTCTTAAATTACAGCTAGGTCCAAAGCCAACAAGTAAGCATTTGGCTAATTATTTTATTATTTTATAATTATAATTATTTCATTATTTTAAATTAGTTTCTTCTGTTATTCTCTATCCATCATTCTTTTATTTACATCCATTCTCTTTTAACTAATTCTAGCATTTCAGTTCCCCTTTTATTCTTCTATCCTATTCCACTTACACACTAAACCCCTCTACAGCTTTTCCAGTCACTAATTTTCCCCATCTCCTTGCCATCTAAGCAGCTCAAGCAACAGCCATAAAAACCTTCATGTCAGAAAAAATCAGTCAAGGCCAGCTGGAAACTGTTTTAAATTAATTTCCAAAAAAACTTACCTGTGCCATTGGTCAACCACAGCTTTGGAAGGCAATCTCCATATTATCCTGGGTTTTGGCTCCCCTATAGCTGAGCAATTCAGAAGTAACCTATTCCCAAAATTCAGCTGAGTCCATCTTTGGGATGTAGCTGCAATTCGGGGTATTATATCTTGGTGTTCCACTTGAAGTAGTACTACTCTCCTTTCTGAACCTGTGGAGCTTGTCGCTATACATTCATATTTACCGCTGTCAGAAGGAACTATATTCCTGATAAGAAGTGTTCCATTAGGGAACAAAAAACCCTTATCATTTAGATAAGGGTGCAGTGGTTTTACCTCTGTTCCATCAGGGAAAACCCAGTGAACAGTTGGATGAGGGTCTCCTTTGACAGTGCAAGGAAACTTCAAACTTCTCCCCATGGTCTCTAGTATAAGTTGCTTCTTATCTTCCAGTATAATGGGTGGTGCAGCAATGACTTGCAACCTTATTGCCATAGTATCTGAGCCAAATGGATTATCTGCTCTGCAGGTATATATCCCTCGGTCATAAACATTGACTTTCTTGATCAGTAAAGTGCCATCTGAGTGTAGAGAAACAGCCTCATTTTCCACTGAAAATTCAGAGATTTGAGTTTTGTTTGCAAGGATCCAAGTTATAGAAGGAATGGGACGGCCTTCAGAGGCACACTTCATAACTGCTGGCTTGCCAGAGTGAACAGTAATGATCTTGGAACTTTTCCCTAGAATTCTTGGTGGATAGGTAACCACAGACAAAGTGACCAGAAGCTTATCTGAACCTTGTTGATTGGCAGCCACGCACAAGTACTGTCCACGATCCTGGATGTTTGTATTCTGAATGGAGAGTGTACCATTGGGAAGAATCTTAAATCTGTTACCATATTTGTTTTTTGATGGATCAGCTCCTGTTTAACCAAAAAGAAACTAATGTTAGATTTATTAAAATGTTGCCCATTGCATGGCTTGTTAGAGTATTAATTTGCAAACAAGAAAATAAGATTCTGAATTTCTTCATAAAATTCCCTTTGGATTATTTTGTCAATTTAGCTTTTTTTCCCTTAGAACAACTATAGGCAGCAAATTAAATATCTCAATTAATTTCATATACATATACTGATTATTAGGTTTAGCTATGCTTCTTATACCCATTAATTAGGCATGTATTTACTTTACATTCAGAGTACATATGCATATACATCTATACATCTATACATCTATACACACACACACACACACACACACACACACACACACACACACACACACACATATATATATATATATATATATATATATATATATATATATATATATGTTATATTTATGCTGATAAATAAATAAAGGGAGACTAGTATAGATCTATTTCAAGCTATTTAGCTCTCATCAGCTAGCCATACCCAAGTTTTTGGGAATCAAACCTGTGCTCTATTGCCTCCCAGGCAGGGAGTTAACCATTTGAGCTACAGAGACCGACTCCTTTATCAGCCAGCCAGGGTGGGAGGTATATACTTAAAGTCACAACCCCTGGTATGCCCAAGTATGGGAGGAAGGTCACAAAAAAGACAAAAAAGGCAACAGTAAAAAATATTGGGTTTCTGTCTGGATGGACTCTTGTGACGAGCCTAATGACAGAGAGTGGAAGTGTGACCTTCCTCCCATACTTGGGCATACCAGGGGTTGTGACTTTAAGTATATATATATATATAATTTTGGAAATGTTTTTTTGTTTTAGTCTAGCATCACATAACTGCATTCATATATTAATCCAAGAATCTTGATCTAACCAGTATCAACAATAATGTGATGTTTACTTTCTCTTGTTAATACAATGGATAAAAAGAAATACTTGCAACAGCTTCACATAGAGCCAAGGTGGCGCAGTGGTTAAATGCAGCACTGCAGGCTACTGCTAGATCAGCAGGTCAGCGGTTCAAATCTCACCGGCTCAGGGTTGACTCAGCCTTCCATCCTTCCGAGGTGGGTAAAATGAGGACCCAGATTGTTGGGGGCAATATGCTGACTCTCTGTAAACCGCTTAGAGAGGCCTGAAAGGCCTATGAAGCGGTATATAAGTCTACTGCTAAGTCTACTGCTATAAACATCCAATAATGGTTTATTGTAAAACAGCAAAATTTAGCTTTAAGATTATTTATGGTTATGATTTATTTGAATTATTTGATTATTATTCCAGGCTTTTGATATAATGTGATGCTATCCCTCCTTAGATTATTTACCCATTTTGATCAAGAAATGGAAAAACAATGAACTGTGTATACTAACATAAGGACTGTTTACATTAAGGTTTATAGGACAAGATTCCTGGCTTAAAGTGCTTTCTTTTATAGTTTATTTGGAAAAATTCTTATTGGCTCCATATCTACATTATTTATACAGGCATGTTTTCATCTAGTTCAGGAAAAAGCAGAAATATTTCCTCATGGGATGAATTATATTATTCTGAACCAGAGAAAACATATTACAGTTTAATGCTTTTTATGCAAAGCTGGTGCTTTAGGTTTTTGCACAATATGCCAGTGGAGTGTGATAATTAAGGCACTGGCAAGAAAGCGGGAGACTGAGTTTCCCCTGTTAGGTGCAAAACCAGCAGCATGGTCTTAGGCCAGTCATCTCTTTCAGCTGAAGGATGCAATGGCGAGCCACTTCCAATAAAGTTTGCCAAGAAAACTTCAGGGACTCACTGGACAGTTGCCAGAGTCAACCCTACCTTAAAACTACACCTTACTGCACTAAGAGCAGGGATGGGATTCTACTGGTTTGGAACAGTTCGAGCGAACCGGTAGCTCTGAATTTCAGCTGGGCCCACCCGCCTGCTCCTGTGCTATACTCACCTATATTCCCTTTTCTGAAGCCCACCTCTGACTGGCCCTGCTATTTTCTGCCTCCGAGTCCCAGCTGATTGGGAGGAAATGGGGATTTTGCAATCCAAAGTGAATTGCCACACCTCAACTGTTTTCCTCCCTAGCAGTAATGTGGAAGGTGATTTTTCTGTAAACTGTGCATGAGGGCGCAGCGCACTTCTGGCATGTCAGGCACATGTGAGAGCAAAGCAAACCAGTTGTTAAACCAGTATGATCCACCCCTGACTAAGTGTATACATTATATACTATCCTCTTAAAATACTCTGGTTTAAGTAAGATCCTGGTTAAAAATGTTTTTAAGTATAGCTGTTCAACCTAATAGTGCAGAATTCCCTCAGAATCATTCTGAACATTCTGAGTATGGCTCTGGAGCAACAATACAGTGTCACACCATTATTTTCCATGCTTAGAGAAAATTTAGCTAAAATCTGGATTGTTATTATTGTTTGTTTTCTTTATATACATTTATTTTTCTGGCACATGTAATTCTTTTCCATTTTATGAAAGTTAGATTTGAGACATTGTTAGAGTATTAAGTCATTGTTAGAGTATTAATCTAACACTGTATCACATTGTGGTTATTCTTTCATCATTTAATTCTAGGACTGTGAACATGCATAAGAAATTAATTTTGCATGCTTCACTTAAGTCACAACTTCAGAGGCGGTATTCAGCAGGTTCTGGAGAACTGGTAGCAGAAATTTTGAGTAGTTCAGAGAACCGGTAAATACCACCTCTGACTTTCCCTGTCCCCATCTGCTTCCCAGCTGATCAGGAGGGAATGGGGATTTTGCAGTAACCTTCCTCTGGAGTGAGGAGGGAATGGAGATTTTAAAGTATCCTTCCCCTGCCATGCCCACCAAGCCATGCCCATAGAACCTGTAGTAAAAAATGTTGAATCCCACCACTGTACATCTTGTTTATGAGAAAAGAGAACACATGTACAATATTAATTTGAAAAGCTTACCTGCTGGTAACTTGGTCCAATGGATGGTTGGTTGAGGATTACCACTGGCTTCACATGGAATGAAAGCATCTGAATTAGCCAGGACGGTAAACACTGCAAATTTTCCTCCACTTATTCTGGGTTTTGCCAATCTGGTTTGATAGAATGAATTTAAACCTTCTGGATTGGTGGTGGAGGCTACATGGCCTGTTCTTTCAGACCAGTTTCTGATGTAATTGTTTTTTTCTGTCTTCCACAAAGGAGTATACAGGGTGGAGCTTTGAGGTGATTTTAATACAGTGAATGTGTTAATTATGAGTGGTTTTCCAATATCTCTGATTTTAGAAAATGGAAACTGCCGTGAAATTTTACCCCATCTGGGAGACAAAGTAGTTTGTGTAGCTTGGATAAGTCTTGCTTGGGATAGTAATGGACTAGTGGTCATGTAAATTGCATTAGTAGGAATGTGTGGATTTATCTCATTTTTTACATGAAGAGCTGTTTTTGTTATTTGTGTTTTTGGAGCTGCAGTTTGTCCCACATATGGGTAAGCTTCCTTATTCACTTGTCTAATAGTTTGTGCTACTTTAGTAAACTTTGGTCCAGTTGTTACCAAGGATATGTATGATAATGCTGTGCTTATCTTTGTTGTATCCCATGACATTTCAATCTGTGGACCTGTAGATGAAAGTTTTTCAGTTGACAGTTCCATTGGTGGCTTAATGGTATAAGCATTGTCAAGGGATTCCTGAGTGATATTTAAGAATGTATTGTCTTTTTTTATATCTGCTGTGCTAAGAATTGCTGGTTGTGGTGTAACTGCATCTATATCCATAGTGGTGAATTTTGGAAACAATTCAGTCAGTATGCGACTAGGAGGTTCAGTTACATTTTTTATTGTTTTCATAATAGGAGAAGGAATAATTTTTTTAAAGGGTATTACAAATTCTTTGATCGAAATGTTTCTATGGAAAGGCATTGACTTTTGCAGAGGTCTTCTCCTCCTTTGACCCTTCTTTCTATGTCTTCGAAATGTTTTGAGTTTGAAAATCTTGTTTGCAGAAGTGGTAGCAGGATTATGAATCAGTTGGATAGTTGTAGTATCAGTTTCTTTATTAAGATCAGTTGTAACATTGTACATAAGCCCTGGGGATGGTGATTCTGTAGTACTGAGTGATACTATTGGATTGTCTTTTAGTAATGATATATTCTCACTGATATGTGTGATATGATATGAGTCTATGGGAACATCGGTTTGATTGTCACTTTTGGAAACATCAGTTTCATATATTGGTGAATTTTTGAATGTTGGGCCTGAGGTGTGAAAATCTGTAACAGGTATTTCAGATGTGGGTTTTGTTTGTATTATCAATTGCTTCTGCAGTAGCTCTTTTTGGACATAGCTGGTAACAAAAGCATTAGGTGATGGTATTTCTCCATTTGAAACACTGGAAGAGACATCATGGGTACTAAAAGAGGGAATAGTGGATTTGATTATGAAAGGTAATATATTAGCTCCAGTAAATGTACTTTTTCTATTAAACTTAGATTTATGGATATCAGTTGTGAATTGGATGTTATCTGATGGATCTATATCAGGGATTGCTTGATGTATATCTGATTTTACTTTTCTTTGTGGAGCAATCTGGGTGCTTTTAGAGAAGAAGGGGAGAGTTGTAGAAGCTTCATACACTTCATCTGTATCTATCTTGTTACTTGAGGATATCACAGTGTGACTTGAAATTGTTGATTTTGGATGCTGAGGTTTGATCGATGCATACATAAATGTTTGTGGGCTAAATGATTCAACAGATATATTAGAAGGAGTTGGTATGCTTATTTCTGCAGGGAGAGTAAGACTTGAGCTTTCTGGAACAAACCCTGATCTAGGAAAAGCAAATCTATGCCCTGCATTACTGGGAATACGGTCAGGTCTAATAATTCGTCTTCTTCCAAAGGTTTTTCTTCGTCTGCTGTACCATCTGGGGAATGGACTATGAGTTGCAGAATCCTTAGCTACCTCAATCTGTTGCTGGGTAAGAATAGTTGAGCCTGGAGATACCTGAAATGTAATTTTTTTTCTACTGTAAATATAGCCATGTTGCGATGCATCATTAGACAGACTGATTGCTGTTGAGGGCACTTGATGGTTTGATTTTTTTGACACTTCCTTAGCATTTTCTGCCAATAAATCAGGTTTTTCAACAATTCTGTGTGAAATTATAAATTGGCTATTATTAGTAATAGCCACTGTTGGTGTTACTGTTGGCTTGCTTTTAAAATAGACATTAGCTTCTTCAGATGTTACCAATGTCTGAAAAGAATTTGAAGTGTTTCCTGCACTGTTGGGTTCTTTAAACAATGAGGGCATTGTTACTTCCATCAGGGTTGGTGGCGTAGGCAGTGTTTGATATCTTTCAAGGCTTATTCCTTTTATTTCAGGTTTTGGCTTATTTAGCCAATTCTGGTTCGTAGGTGTCTCAGACTGCATAACCACAGAACTGGTTGCTGAAGGTTCTGATTCTGTAACTGTGGCATGTGTTGCAAAGGAGCTGTAATTATCTGATATACTTCCAAATTTTGCTGTCACTACATTTCCTGATGCTTCTCTCAAGGTGTATTTTGAAGGTCTTCTAGTTGCTAAAAATATAAGTTCTTCCTCGGCTAATATATCATCTCCAGATATCTCTTCTTCATTTCCTGAGCTCTTTGAAGACAGAAATATCTTTTCGGTTGGTTTTACTGTTATATTTTCTTGTCTTCTTAACAATGTGATATTCCTTGTTTTTTCTAAAAATGTCGCCCAATGCAATGGATTGATTCTCTTGGTAGAGAGACCAAATCTCTTTTGTCCTCTAAACCTTCTGCTTATCTTGCCTCTATTGATCCTGTATACTTCTTTGTAGTTGTTTTTGGTTTTATTTTGTATGTAATAATTTGTAAATGAATTTTGCGTGGATGTTTGGCTAGTTACCTCAGCAGGAACCGAAGGAAATTTTTTAATTTGACCATTAAAGTCATGTTCTTGGTTGCCAGACCCTTCTGTTGCTTCACTACTTAGTTGAGTATCTTTTTTTATGAGGTGTTGTGACTTGCTCAAATTACTTTTAACAAGTAATTGGTAAACCAAATAATCTACACCATATTTATTGGCCATTATACACATGAAGTGGCCATTGTCTTGTCCTGTTATTGGTTGTATTTTTAATGTGCCATTGTCAAACAGAAGTTTATTTTTAAAAGAACTATGAAGAATCATGTTTCCTGGTATGACCCAATTAATAGAGGCACTTGGGCCATCTGTAGAAAGGCAGGGAAGATCAATACTTTCACCTAAAAACACTGAAAGCTGTTGTCCATTTAAAAGTTTGTGCTTAAGACTTGGATCTATCACTGTAATTCTAAAAGTTAAGACATCAGCATCTTCATAGTTGGTTCCTATACAGTGATAAAGTCCAGTGTCAAAATGATCTGCTGAATGTAGTGAGAGCTTACCAGATTTTTCTATTACTATTCTTCCATCTTCACTTACATATGGAGCCTTAACCTTGGTCCCATCAGGTAATAGCCACTCAGTTACAGGGGCAGGGTCTCCAATTGCTTGGCAATCCAATTCTACAGAACTATTGACTAAAACCGAATATTCAGTTTTGGAATTCTTGTCTCGTAAGATCATGGCCCACGTTTGTTTGGTGGGCTTTGGGACATCATCAGGAAGAATGATTTGAGCATCAATTGAATATTGGATATGCAGCATATTGAGTGTAGTTGTGGTCCTGTCCAATTGCATTGACACTTGACTCTGCATCAACCAAGGAGGCTCAGCTGTCAGTTCAGCTTCTATGTCGGTGAAAAGGTCTTCATTTTTAGAATCTATTTGTTTGTACTTGTAACGAATATAAGGCATTTCTGTTAATAAGTGTTCCTGTCTCAATTTTAGTGGAGAATCACTATAAAGAGCAAGAATACTCCACAGTTGATGAATACGATTGTGGTCAATGCTACACTTAAGAAAAGTTGACAATGATATTTCAAGTAGCGTGTTATTATCTGTTTTTGTAAATATAACTGGAGACATTTTTGAAGGTTTCTGTACATTACAAACTATGTTTGCTTGATTTCCTGATTGGTCTATTAAGTTTAATGACACAGATCCTATAGGGGCCATAAAATCTTTGGGAGACACTGAAGTGAATTCTCCATCATCTACCATAGTTTCAGTTTTCAATTTTAAATCTGTGTCTATACTTGGTTTACTACAATTAAATGAAGGTAGTGGAATTTCAGTTAAGTGTTTTTCTTTAGAATTCCTGGGGTTGGTGCACAATGGACATTGCAGTGCATCTGTAGCCTCTTTGCCTTTTTTGCATTTTACAACATCTGGAAAGAAAGAGATCAGAAAAAGTAAATTGATGTTCTATTGTAGAACAAATCAGTTGAAAGATATTTCTGGTACCAGTAAGGCAAGCATTTAGTAGCCAATACAAAACATAATTGGAAGGAGCAAAGTAGGCCCTTAAATCCAAACTTCTTATGAGAAATTAAAACTGCAAGTTGTGTGATAACATTTTTTGTTCTCAAATTGTTTCTTTTAAACACATTTCTATTTGCCACTTCAGCCTCCCCAAACTGATTGACAAACTTTGTCCCTGCCCCTTTTGTTGTCACCACATTCTCCAATGTTTTCTGTCATCACCATCACCACCATCTCTGGAAAGTTAAGAGACTGAATTGCGACTCAAACATTGCCCTGTTCTGCTTTACATGCAAACCATAGCTCAGTCAAGTGCATTTTCTCCTTTCCCCCCTGAGTGAAGAACCGTCTACGTGGCTCAGATAAATATCATTATAGTATTTTAAATTCAGTTTCATCTCATGTTGATTTATAGGGTAATAGATTTCTCACTTGGTTTTGTGTTAACTAATAAACATTTGTCTACTTCATTACTCAAGTCATTAATAAAAATATTGAAGGAAATGCGGTGACATCCCATCAGATGCTCCATCTAGTTGTGCAAGCAGGCTTCAACAATCTTATTTTTGCTGAATACTTGATGTTCTCTATGCTTGGTTATTTGTTAGCAAATATTTCATTACTTGACTATGTAACAACACCAGTGCAGGTGATTGTGGAGGTTTTTTCCTGCTTATATACAATAGGCTGCTCTGCCACTGTTGGTGGCGGTGTAGTTTTTTCCTTGTTAGTTTCTTGAACAGGCTATTGTTTTCTGGTTGATTGTCTGATGTTAATTCCTGCAAATTTGGATGTTGGCCTGCTAGAAAGGGTGTGTTTTGATCTTTTAGTTTCCTTCTTCTTTTTGCTTCTTTTGAATGATGTATAAATATAGTTTATCTATATGTGTCAGAGGTGGGTTCCTACCAGTTCGCACCTATTCGGTAGAACCGGTTCGTCAAATCTACTGAACCGGTTAGAAGAGGTTCCACCAGTGGACCCAGAAAACAGGCCACGCCTACAGAAGAGGTTCCAAAAAGTTTTGAAACCCACCACTGGTATGTGTCTATTGATGGTTGGTTTGTCTTAATCACAATCTTCCAGGAATTCCCAAGTGGTTTTGTATTTAGCTCATCTGCAAGCAAACAATACCCTAATCAATGAACTACCAAAGAGAAAACCGCACCACACTAACCATGGCATAGAAAGCATAGTTCTATGGCTGTTGAGCAAAGCTCATTAATACTGATATTACCTAACTGGGTATCGAAAGATCCCTAAGCCAACAGCCAAGCTCAGAGAGCACCAAGGACTCCATAGTTCAACCATGAATTATATATATTCTCTTCCATTTGGATATTTTTTTAAAAGTATAATATATTATCTCTGCATCCTGTCAATTACTGCAATTTTTGTGAGTGAGACCAGCAGACATTGGAGGTGTATTGTTGCAATTTATACAAAAGACAATATGTACCTGAATGCCTTTCTGCCCATTTGGCAAACCATTTCAAAGCACAATCACAAGTCCAAGGGTTTCCATGAAGATAGAGACTTTCTAGTTCAGACATATATGAGAAAATGTCTTGTGGCAGAGAAGTCAGGAAGTTGTCTGACAAGTAGATATGCTTTATGGCAGATGTTCTGAACACCTTGAGGTACCTCAAAGTGACAAAAGTATCTGGATGAAGTTGTTTAAGTAAATTTTCTTCCAAATGGACTAACTTCAATGATGTGAGACCATAGAAAGATTTTGGGTTTACAAATTCAATTTTATTATGATCCAGGTGCAAACGTACCAAAGCCACGAGACCATGAAATGTATCTGCTTGAATAACTTTGATTTGATTATAGCTCATCTTTAAGATCTGTTGATAAAAAATTGAATAAGAAAAGAAATCTAAGCTGAAGTTACACGTAATTCAAAAACTTCTAAAAAGTGATTTTCAGAATGACACAACAATAGAATATGATCTCAATTCACACATTATGCTAAATGATGTTGTTTCATTGATTTTGACTTAGTATGTTGTATTTGGTATTTGGTATTTATTAATGCTTATAGGCCGTCCTTTTCCCTGAGGGGACTCAGGGCGGCTTACATAAAATAAGGGGGAGGGTATACAGACAATAGACACAACAATACATAGAAATAAAATAGTAAGCAACATTCATTCATCATTCGGGTGGGGGCAATTATCTTTGTCCCCAGGCCTGACGGGCTAGCCAGGTCTTAAGGGTTGTGCGGAAGGTCTGGACGGTGGTGAGGGTACGAATCTCCACGGGGAGATCGTTCCAAAGGGTCGGAGCTACTACTGAAAAGGCTCTCCTCCGTGTAGTTGCCAGTCGGCACTGACTGGCAGATGGAACTCGGAGGAGGCCTAATCTATGTGATCTAATTGGTCGCAGGGAGGTAATTGTATATCCCAACAGTGTGGTTATTCAATAAATTGTGGCTAAACCATATTTAAACCTATGAATGAACTTGTAATTATGCTCAGTGAATCTTATTTTTTATCAAAGATGTTTAGGATTTATTCAATGAGAAGAATGATGAAAATGAAAGGTGAATAGAGTGTAATAAACTTAGATCTTACACTCCTCATAACCATTCTCCCCCTCTCCCACCCAACAACAGGTTTGAGGGCAAAACTTTGCCAACTCTAAACAAAATCAGTGATGGACAATTTCCAGCTTAATCTTACCTTTAACAAATGTAAATCAGAGAATGTCTTGTCTTGAATTGTATGTATCTGATTACTGTGCAACATCAACAATTCCAGTTTGTCCAGGCCAGAAAAATCTGTCTCAGTCAGTTTAACCAAATTGTTGTAACTGTAACAAATATTTCATTCCATATCTGGGTTTAGTTAGTCAGCTATAGTTTAAACATTAAACAAACAAAAATAGAATCTCTGTTCTGAAGGTGTTTAAGCAGACTGTAATTAGATTTTGTCATTTAAAATTGAAATTACTTTGATCAAAGCAATAACAAATGAAAAATATGGCTCGTGTTATCATGCACTCGGGTATGACCTAATCAGTGTTAAATCTATACATTTTTCTGTTGTTCCTCTCAAAGTGTTCTGATAATAAAAACAATGAAACACTGTTTCATATAATACATTTATAAAATTACACTACAAAACAAAAAAATACCATCAAACCACCATGAACACAACACATATAAATGGAAGAATTAGAAAAAGGCTTAGAACCTAATTTCTTAAACACTGTTTAATACAAGAAGTCCTCGACTTACAACAATTCATTTAGTAACTGTTCGAAGTTACAACAGCACTGAAAAAAAATGGACTTATGACCGTTTTTCACCCAACTGTTGTGACATCCCCATGGTCACATGATCAAAATCCAGGCGCTTAGCAACTGGTTCATATTTATGACAGTGACAGTGCCCCAGAGTCATGAGTTCCCATTTTGCAACCTGACATAGAGCAGCATAATAATGAGGGTTTAACAGGGCTGAAATTGATTAATAGCAGCAAAACACGAAGTAAACTAATACATTTTATTATACTATAATATAAATAAAATAAATAATTAAAATGTATTTTACAAGATAATAAGTAAAAATACATGAAGGCATGCTAAAAACAAGCAACGTATTTCAAACAGAAGGGATTTAAAGACGAAAAATCAATTTACCAGACATAACATGCTGTGTAAAAAGCACAAATTTTGTCCACTGGAGAATTGGATGGGAGTTCCAGAATAGAGGAACAATTTCCCAGCACATTTTCTCTATCCCACCATGGGAATGATAAAAGGCTTTCCCAGTTTCAATTCTAGGTAATTACAGTTATTGGGAACCATGAATCATATCAATTTAATAAATAATAATGATTTGTTGCAGGGTGCAGCTGTCATCTTGTTCCTATGGTTTCTTGTTTATGAGAATACTTGCATACGAACAGATTACTTGAACAGACTTGAAGAAGATTCTTATAGGCAACAAGAAATCACACGCTCTGTAATCTAGTGAATTCCCCACCTCCCGAGTACTGTATATAGTGTCTGTTCCAAAAATCCCTTTTATGGATTATGAGGTATAACACATGGGAGAATTATTCAGTGCATTCTGTGCACTATATACAGATTCAGAGTTATGTTTATACTGTATATTATTTATGAAATGAAAAGATGAGGAATAAATCTATTCCTTTCCTGACCTCTGCATCTTGGGAAATAGAGGGGAATTACTCGATACACACTAAATGCCAAAGGCATTCATGAACAGTGATCATCTTTCTTGCTGTTGCTTCATGTTTGTAAACTCCAGCCGGCCTCTGAAAGCTTAAATACTTGTTCACTGCCAAAGTTTCAGAGAAACTGCTGAATTATAAGTGACCACTGAAATATAGCTGGTTATCAAAGCAGCCTCAAATTATGGTTCACTGACAAAGATGGTTCTGTGAGCTGATTTGCATATGTAAGTTTTAAACAGATGCTATAACTGCTTTGATCTGAAACTGTTAACTATAACATTTGCTGGGGGAGATATGGGATTTAGATTTCCCTTGGTCAACATTTTAAAAATGTTATATACAAAATTTTTTAAATGTTTTATCCAAATAAAAGCTTATTGCACACTAAGTTTGAGTCTATATTCTATACAAGTGATGGCTAACTTTTTTGTCCTCAATTGCTGAAAATGCGCATCTGTGCGTGACCGCGTGTGTGCGTACCCACACCCATAATGCAATGCACCCCTCCCCCTTCTCATGCACGTTTGACCCCTGCACATGCACGTATGATCCCCCATGCTCCCACGCCTCCCACACATGTGTGTGACCCCCCCTTGCACATCCTTTTTGGGCTTAGCAGATCTCCCTGAAGCCTCCTGGGACCAAAAACAGGCACATCCCCCACAGCCCATTTTGGCAGGCCACCCTGAAACCCGCTAAAACCAAAAATGGGATGTGGCGGGGCTCTCCCCTGCCCTCCATGCACATTATCCCCTGCGCATGCACATGCCTCTCCCGACAGAGACCTGAAAGTCAGCTGGCTGACTGGAGGTGTGCACACATGCAGGATGGAGCGAGACTGGGTGACGGCTCACATGCCAAGAGAGAGGGCTTTACATGCCATCTGTGGTACGCGTGCCATAGGATCATCATCACGGTTCTATAGGATCTACTAAAAATAATCCATCATCTTCCTTCCTTCCTTCCTTCTTTCATCCCCTCCATTTTATGAGATGGCTCCAACTATAATTTGAATAGCCACATTCAATATAGCTAGGACAACATAAACATCATGACAACTATAGTTCCCAGAATCCATTGCTGATATGGATGTGTACAAGTATTCTGATTTTGTCTTCTTTTTCAAAAGCAAAATGAATGGTTCTGCTCATGGCTTAGAATGTATACTTCTTCCAAGCAAATATGGTTTATCTTAACTGGCTGCATGTCACATATAATAACTTGGCTTTTAATTATACTGTTTCACTATTTAAATCCTTATTGGACTTACATGTGAATGATTGAGTTCAAACTTCATAAGTCAGAATCAGGAATAAAAACTAAACCTGGGGTCAGGAATAGCAATAGCAGCAATAGTACATAGACATATACCCCTTCATAGTGCTTTTACAGCCCTCTCTAAGCGGTTTACAGAGTCAGCCTATTTTCCCCAACAATCTGGGTCCTCATTTTACCCACCTTGGAAGGATGGAAGGCTGAGTCAACCTTGAGCCGGAGAGATTTGAACTGCAGAACTGCAGCTTGCAGTCAGATGAAGTAGTCTGCAGTACTACACTCTAACCATTGCGCCACCTTGGCGCCACAGGAAGCTGTGGCTTTCAAGACATATGTAGCTAACCTAGATCTGACAACTCCATTCTACTTAAATTATGCTAGCTGGAGTTGCTAGAATTGTGCTAGAATTCATAATATTTAAACAGTTTCTCATCTACCCCAGATAATTTTAATCTGGTTTGTTCCATAAACTCTCCCAAGCAAGTCAAAAATTAGAGTAAAAACAAACCAGCAAACAAGATAAATTTATTTTAATGTCACATGGAACAGCACAAGGTTCATTCTTTATTATATTTGGGACATTGTTAAGCTTAATTACTGAAAATTTATTTACACAAATAAAACATTATTTAAAGCATTTTGCAAACTTAAAACTTTGTGCACTTTTAATCTAAACTGATACAATAGTTATTTCAATAGTTAAAAGCAAAACAAAAATGATTCCTTCTGCCTGTTCACCTGCCTCTTCATTGCTGACCAACCACAGAATCCTTCTCTCTTATTCGACAGTTAGAAGGTAATTGTTTCTGAAGATATCTTATATTTTTCTCTGCAACAACTACAAAAAGTAGTGGAATGTACCATACACCTATGCATTCTCTGGTGTAATGACACATAAACTTTATTATGTTTTTAAATAGAAAATGAAATCAAATTCTAGAGAAAAACTGCAGACTACAGGAGTCAAGAGCACTAATCAGGTGACTCTGAGAACACACATAAGCTTCAAGAACCCTCTAAAAGGATGCAAATGACCAGCTGTCTGCAAAGAATATAAATCCTTCCATTCCCCACTATCCTGTCAGAGCTGAAGAAGCTTCTTGGATGAGAAGTGAAACATCTTCAAAGATGTTTCACTTCAAAGAAAAAACAAGAAAGTCCAGTTGCCTCCTAAAAAAGCACTTTTGGGACAACCATGACTTGGATGACTGAGAATTTCTACAGATTTACCGTAAAACAAATTCTGGTTGAATCAATTTATGATAGATGCTGACAACACATCAAGGATGCCATCATCTTTGATGTATACCAGGCACTCTTACCCACCTGCCTTTATTGTTTTTCCTTTTTTAAATTAAAAAAATAAACCCTATCAAAATCAGCTCCCAGTCTTGTGTATCCTCTCTATTTCCAGTAATGACTCTGGAACTCACATTGTGCTTCAGACATTCAATCATTTCCAATTCTTCCTGATCCAATGCACATTCATTTACCAGGATTGCCTATCTGTAACCCTTTTGATTTCTTGTAAACTTGTGCTTGTCATGATACCGTAGTCACCTTATTTTCTCATTCTATTTTCATTCGTTTTTATTTTCCTAAGCCTCATGGGCTTCTCTGGTGACTCTTACCTTTGTTTTATGTGTACAAAATAGCTAAGGTTCAGATACATTATTAATGCTTTCAGTGAGCATCACATCTGTCTCGTTTTACTCCAGCCAGAAATGGAGGTTTAATCCTTTTGCAGTCCAAAGAATTTCCAGCAATATTCTCCAGCACCACAGTTCAAAGGCATTTGTTATTAATTTATTCAGTCTTTCTGATGATCCAATGATCACTGCCATATTTTACAACTGAGATAACCACATCTTTGGCAACATGTACGTTTATTTTATGTTGTCACAGAGTGATGTCCTTGCACCTGGATAGGTTGTTTAGATTGGCTGTGATGTTTCTCTCCAGAAGCAGATTATTTCAATGCAACAGCACCATGCTGTGACTGATCCTATGAAAATAACGTATGTTACTAGTGCAACTTCTTCTTCATCTGTTTATATCAGAGTGGCATAGCAATAGCACTTAGACTTATATACCGTTTCATAGTGCTCTTACAGCCAGAATCAGCTTATTTTCCCCAACAATCTGCGTCCTCATTTTATCCACCTCGGAAAGATGGAAGGCTGAGTCAACCTTGAGCCTGGTGAGATTCAAACTGCAGAACTGCATCTAGCAGTCAGCTGAAGTAGCCTGCAGTACTGTACTCTAATCACTGTGCCACCTCAGCTCTTCTACCTATTGATATAATTTTAGGTTTTCTAAATTATTGACCGGGAGTTCACTTTTTGCATTTTCTTTTTTTATCTTCAACAAGACATTCCTTAGGCTTCCCTCATTTCCAGAATTAAATCAGTATCACCAGCATATCTAAAGTTGTTGGTGTTTCTCTAAGCAAATTTCATTCCAATTTGTAGCTCATCTAGCTCAACTTTTTTCATGCTATAGTCATCATGAAAGTTAAGTACTGTAAATAAGGTGACAGTATACAACCTTGGTACATTCCTTGCCCAATTCTGAACCATTTAGTTGGTCCATATTCTGTTCTGTTGCTTCTTGATCAATAGGTGAATGGTTCAATAAATAGATGAGATGACACTAGCACACTCATACCTTTAAGAGCCAGCTACAATTTGTGGATAGCATTGTGAAAAGCATTCATATAATTAATAGAAGGAGGAAAAAACTTTTGAAGGTCCTTGCCTTTTCCATTGTGCACCAGATGTTTGAAATCTTGGGAGCCTCTGTATCTTCTAAGTTTATATACTTGATTTATTTACTTGACAGTTTTGATTCCATGTACTGTTGTAATCTGGATTGTAAAATTTCAAGCACTATTTTACCAGCATCTGAATTAAGAAAGCCAAATGCCCCACATATCGGATCCATTAAAGGAATGACTATATTTTTGCACCATGCTTGGAACTATATCCACTCACCCAGAAACAAGACAAAGAATAACTGGATTGATGTACATTATTGAGCAGGAGAAGGAGGAAATCAACAAACTTAGATATTTTTCTGCTGTTTAGTGACTGTCACACAGATTATGGTAATAATTTTGTGAATAGCCAGCAATCATCATTTCTACTTGTCTAAAAATCCTTAGCCATAAAGGCATACAAAAGAATTTGGATGCATGTGTTTTAATTTATCACTATAGGCAAATTAATCAATAGCTGAAATCTTCTAGATGAATGCCAGGAGGCTTCTTGCCATTAGTTGCTCTGAAAAGATTTTATAACAGTGAACATGTTAGTTGTTCTCATTACTATTTCTTATTGTCATGCAGTCATAATTTTCCTGACCTTTTTGTTCCTATCAATTTCACTAAAAGAGATGAACAAGATGTTGTCTCCAATTTTTCCAAAAGAAAGAAAACTGATGAAATTCCAAAAGAAGAGAGTTTGGTGCCCCTCCACTGTTCAATATCCAAAGTAGTGCATACCATAAAGAAAGATCTGGCTGTTTACATTTGACAATTTATAATAAGGATGAAACCAGTTACATACTGCCTCTTAGTGTGTGACACTATGAATATAATAACTAACTGCTTTCTTTTAAAACAGTTGTGACTTCTTGCATAACAAGACTTTTCAGTTACCACATTTTCCCATAAAAAGCTACTTTCGTGGTTTCTAATAGTGCTTGTTTATCCCGCAAGTTTCAAAACCATGCTCTTGTAAGGTAATTGGAAGCATTGTGTAACATTGTTATTTAGTTAAGAGGATCCAGTATCTCTCTAGTAATCTGAGCTTCTTTCAATTAAAGTAAGCAACTACTCTAGAAGGTATAAAACATTGAGTAGGAGTAAGAATGATGGATAATAGAAAAGAAAATAGCAATAGCAGTTAGACTTATATACTGCTCCAGCATTCTCTGAGTGATTTACAAATGTCAGCACATTTTCCCCAACAATCTGAGTCCTCAATTTTGCCGACTTCGGAAGATTGGAAGGCTGAATCAACCTTGAGATGGTCAAGTTCCAGTTAGCCTGCTGTATTACCTTCTAATCACTGTGCCACCATGGCTCCTAACATACAGCACCATCAAAGTATAACAAGTAAATTCAAAAATATTAAGTGAGATAGTTTGGTCTAATAGTTAAAGCATCAGACTAGAAAGTGTGGGAGTGTAAGTTCAAGTCCCATCTCAACCATGAAAGCCAGCTGGGTGACCTTCAGCCAGACATTCAGTGGTGTGATCCTACCGATTTAACAACTGGTTTGCTGCGCGCGTGCACAGTTTACAGAATACTTACCTTCCAGATTGCTGCTTGGGAATGAAAACAGCTGAGGCATGGCAATCCACTCTGCCACGTGACTCAGCTGCGAAGATAAAGGTAGATAAAGTGCAGGGGCAGGTGGACGGGCCCACTTGCAAGTGAGAGTGAACTGGTTCTCTCTCAATTGAACTTCGAAGCTACAGGTTCTCCCAAACAGATCGAACTGGTAGAATCCCACCCCTGCAGACCAGTGGTGGGTTCTGGATCCTGTTGCAACTGGTACGGTGCAATAGGCCCGGCATCCCCCACATGCACACACGCAGCATGTGCGCACATGTGTGCATGCATCCTTATCTCCGCGACACCTCTGCAATGTTCCAGCTGCTTGGTGGAGCATCGTGCAGGCTTTGTACACTCCATGCATGTGTGCGGATGTGCCAAAGAGCTCAAATACAGGAAAGGAGCTCAGTTGGGGGCCTCCGGAGCACCGTAGCGGAATGGTACCCGTTGCTCCCAGCAGGCACCGCTACACCTGTACTGGAGCGTACAGTCTGCAACCTACCACTGCTGCAGACACTCTTTGTCAGCCACCTAGCTCATAGGTTGTTTTTGTCAGGAAAATAGGAGGAGGAATTTGTTTGGGATAGATTCACCATGCCAAGTTATTTGTAAAAATAATAAAGGCAGGATAGATACAAATAAATAAATAAGGTTTGAAATAATTTCTTAAGCATCCTGAAAAAAACGTAGAAAAAGGGAAGCCACTTTCATAGGAGAAGGGAAGTTCTAAGAAGCTGCAAAACAAATTTTAGCACAGCATTACTAATTTCAGGATTTCAGCATTATCATGCAAACCTACCCTAAATTGATGCGTTCGACATTTTGAGAGATGTGCAGTGGGATGGTAGTTAGATACCGGAAGGTGCAGTGGACTTCAGTCGGGACATAGCAGGCACAAAGCTTAGGACAGGCACTGGTGCCAGGAAAGACAGCCAAGAGGAACCCAAAGAGAACTTCTACTGCATAGGGATGGTTTCCTCTTTCTCTTTTCATCTTGTGTGACAAAAGTTTTAAAATGACCATCCTTCCAGCCAAGTGAGAACAAAGAATACTCTAGAAAATAACACAACAGAGAGCATCAGATTAAGATGCCACATCAAAAGCTTGTGGCTTTGAGCAGGCTAGTTTTACTTACGTTTTTCTAAGCAGTTCTAGAGAAAAGCTACACATTTAATCTGCAGCCATTGGATGTTTTGGAGACCAGAGATTTGCGCGCTATTCTTTTACAATTATACCAACATTCTAAGCCTACATCATTCCATGCTCAAATAACGGTCCAACATACCTAAAGAATGGTGGATTGGAGAAAGCTGCCATAAGGGTTACTTCTTCAAGGAAAAAAAACAATCAGCAGTTTAACTACCCATAAGCATTAGTCCTCAATTAATGATGGTAATTGGAACACAAATACATTGCTAAGTGATATGGTTATAAAACATGTCACATGGCTACCATTGCTTAGTGATGGCAATTCCAGCAGTCCCTAGACAAGGACCCATCCCAATCCAGGCTTGGTCTTTCTCAGCCCTAAACCTCATAAAAGCTTCTTCTTCAACCCATTTGCCTATCTCTGCCGCTTTGGCCATCCTGTGCTTCCCTTGCCCTTCTGTCCTTGCTCTGCTCTCCTTGCCACCCTGAACTCTTTATGAGGTCATACATAACTTAGACAAGGCCCCATGTGGCCTTGGGAAAAAGGACTGGCAACGGCCAGCAGCTGGCTCACCAAGCATCTGGCCAGGTGCACTTTGTGAAGAGTTTGAGAAAGAAGATGGTGAAGATGCTGGGAATTGCAAGTGGAGTAGAGGGCCAGGCAAGAGCAGAGCAGCAGCTTGGATGGAGCATAAGGAAGCTCCAATGCAGACTGCAGAGTGGCCAAAAGGGGAAAAATAGGGAGGGAGATAGGTGGATGGGGAGAATTGAAGTGCCCTTAAAGCCAATAATAAGTGCTGGTGGGCTTCCGAGCACACAAACTTTGATCATGTGGCCAAGCAGGTGCTGTAATGATTATCTTTGGGGACCATGGATAAATACTATTTGTTCAGCTCTGCTGTAAGTTTAAATGGTTGCCGAATGAACGGTTATTAACCAAGGATCCCTTGTATTTCCTCTTTCCTTTAAACATTCCTAACAAGGTTTTTGCTTTTAGTGAATGTAGCAGGGAATAGGAGAAGCTGTTGACAGGTGTTACAATCTGGAATTTGACATGCTACTGAAACTGGAATTTAAACATTCTGCTTGATGAACCACAGTTTTATTTTTAAAGCAGTCGTAAATCTGCTTGTGATTGGTTTTTTGCTGACAAATACATCAATCTTTCCCTGCCAAGCAAATTAAGCCTCAAAGAATTAGGAGTTTAAGAAGACAACCGTCCTGGTGAAAAAAGCTAGAGAAGCAATAGTGAAAACAGTTAAAGATTTTCCTACTTTCCTCCACCTTTATAGGGAATGAAAGCTATGCCTCATCTTGTTACTGCGGACTTCTATTTCATTCTGGTTTGTCTTTTTTTATTTTATAATGCTACATGAATAGATTAGAATTAGTTTAATGGAAAATAAGAGTGCCATAAAGTTGCAGGTATTATCCTGCAAATCTCCATGTTCTGTTTGGATGAGTTATTCCCTTGATACAAATATTTTAAAAACTAGACCTTGCAATTCCATGACCTCAAAGAGCTTAATCAAATAGAAGAGGCAGATTAAGAAATCTTAGCTTTTTTTTAGCATTCATTTCTTCAGAATGTTTTCAGAAATGTTTGCTTTCTTGATTTCCCTTTTACTACTGTCAATGGGATGTACTGTATTTATTGAAACAATAACTAAATTGCTTAAAAATGTAAATGCACCTTCTGTTCTAGGTACGATAAATTGCAAGGTGCAGAAGTTGTGGTTCCTTCCTTCCTTCCTTCCTTCCTTCCTTCCTTCCTTCCAAACTATAGGATTGAGGGGTCCTTGGTGCTCTCTGAGCTTGCTTGTTTTCTTGCAGGCATTTCATTATCTTAACTAGGTAACATCATCAGTGCTATTGCTGTAGGATTATAGGATTCTTTTCCTAATAGTATTTTGAAACTGAAAATATTTAACATAGTAAAAAACTGGATTTTCCATCAAGATCATGAACAGGAATTCTTGGTGATGCTAATTCAAGAGTTATTTGAGCATGGAATGATGTAGGATTAGAATGTTGGTATAACTGTAAAATAATAGAGTTCAAATCTCTGGTCTTCTTTGAAGTCTATAGATGTACTAGGTTGTCATGAAAAGGAATATTTATTTAACCCAAAGTTATTTGGAGAAGTGATACTAAATAAATAAAAGTACTAATAATGATTTTTAGATTTCAATTTCTCTTCCCAAACTCAAACATCAGGTACCATATCATGAAATACAGATGTTATTTAAATCAGTGATTCCCTGTTTCCCATGTCTTGCATCATAAAGCACTAACTCAATGTCATATTTGTAATTAATAGACAACCAATCTTTTAAGGCTGATCAGCATATGTGAAGATTTTAGATTCATTCTGAATTTGTGTCACACCCTCCCCCCCCCACACACACTTTTCATTTATCAGGACTGTCACATATTGCAGCTGATGAAGATAGTCTTAGGGGATGAAAAATAAAGGTACTTTCAGATATCCTTTGAAATTACTGTAGGGTTATTTGGAAATTACTCTTCTGTCCAATTGGATCTTCAGAGATAGCTACATTTTTTTAAAAAAAAAATGCAACAAACCAGAACAAAATAAAGATCCACCCTTGAAGAAATTCAGAGGCCAAAAGTCCAAATGTAATAAAAAGCTTCTGTGCAGGGTGTTTTGTTTTTAAACGTCTTGTCAACTCTTTTCAATGAATCTGACGTCTGCCAAGAAATTACAGCCATGTAGTTAAGCGCCTTACTGACAAGAATTAAATATGCACTGTAATAAATAGCATTGCGGTTGACACCGGGAAATGCCTCATCCATATCAGCTCACTCTCTGGCAACCAAACCAACGGAGTGTCTGCAATATCTTGAAAAACCGAACGTTATACATTTATTACTATAACATATTTTCGAGGATTGGCGCATACAACAGGGAATCAGCTGGTGTTTTGCAAAGCAGCTAGTTTTCATCTTTTTTAAAAAGTCCCCAAACAAAATTTGGCTGGAGGGGGGGGGGGGGAGACGCCACGGGAGCTTTCCAAAATATCGTTCCAGGAAATAAAAATAAAATAAAACATAAAAACGTACCTGAACCTTATTGCTCTCCCTCCCTAGATGGATCCGCGTGGATGTTTCCTCACGCTCCTGGGTGTTGCACGTAAATAACCGCGCTTGATGGAGGATCCGAAAGATGCGCGGCGCGCGAGGGAAGCCGCTGCACGGGGCAGGAGTGGATCCCAGTTTGGGAGGATCAAAACACGCCCACTCGGATCTGGAGCAGGCGTGGTGGGGAGCCGGAGTCTCCACGCGTGCTCTCTCCTTCTAACGCCGCTTCAGTTCTCTTGCCCGGTCGCCTTTCGTGGGAAGCTTTCCAGACCTCCCGGCTTCCCCGGATCGCCCAGCGTTTCAGAAAGTCTTAGCCGGGTGTGGAGGTTGCACCGACGACCCATTCACTTCCCTAGATATCCCGCTTGGTCTCTTGAGTTTGGCTAGGACGCGCTTTTCCAACACCTCCTGGAGGCAGAAAAGGGAGGAGGCGCAGTTGAGGGGCCGCCTGGATTGGCAGGTCCTCCAGCTTCCCGGGGAGCTTAGCTGAGCGAGATTCGGACTCTTGTCTGGTCATATCAAAAGCGGATTTTTCCAAACGTAACTGGACTTTGTTTCGTCCTTGAAGACGTTTTGCTTCTCATCCAAGATCTTGTTCTTAGATAAGAATTGAAACGTCTTCAAAGAAAAAAAACAAAGTCCAGTTGCCTTTTGAAAAAAAAAACACTTTTGGGGTAACCATGACCAGGAAGACTGTGAATCTCCATAAGTATCTGTCTGGTCGTAATTCGCTGCTCCAGAGGGACTTCTTCCGCTGTGGCGCTTCCCCGCCACCACTCGGTTCTTAAGGACTATCTTCCTTCTTAAAGCAGGGAACTCCAAACGTGGCAACTTTAAGACGTGCGGATTTCAAGTCCCAGAATTATCCAGCCAGCATGTGGAGACTCCTGCCCTAGAAGGCAGGGCATCCTTCAGAGGCTTCAAAATAGCACCATTTCGCCACTTTGCTCCTTCCCTCCCTTCCTTCAGCAGAGCGCCTGAGAGATGGAGTTGCACGATTGAGAAAGTAGGAAGTACAAGGTGTGCGTATCTCCCTCCTGGCGAAGAATAGACAAAGCTTCTAAAGCATCAACTTTTCAGGTACAGTCTGGAGGAAAAGCTGAGTTGGTCTTCAATTCAGCATTCTCAGTTAGCCCTTGCAAATTTCTGGATTTGGCTTTGATACAACTCTATGGTGCTAAACTAGAGAAAGTGGGGTGAGGGGTGGGGATACTGGTCTGTAATGGATGGATACATTCCTATATTTTTCTGAATGTCATTCTCCCCCTCCCCCCAAATCACTTCCAGCATAACCACATTTCCATTGGTAAAGATAGCGCTTTGCAACGGAATCTTAAATCTAAAACACCTTTCTTAAAAAGACTAAATTGCAAGGATTTTTGGTTCTACAAAATGTTACATCAGGCGAGATGCATGAATCACACTTTCCTGTTCCAAATTATTTCCCATTCTTCCCAAGGCATCCTATATTTAGACTTCAGAACTTTGAATATAAATCCTGTTGGAACACTATTAATTTGTACATCCAACTCTGGTTATTCTCATTTTTTTTCTTTGCTTGGTGAAAGTCCTATTTTGGCTTTCTATTTGATGTGCCAAATATTTTACAACCACTCCTTTCAAATTGTGGTCACTATTGTAGTTCTTGCAAGGATAGTTATTATGAGATTTCCATTGGTTTTTCCCTTATATTTGTAATTTTATCAGAAACTTAAGGTTGAGGTATGAAAAGGATTTTCCCCTAATGAGAAATCAGGTTATTTTGAATTCATAGTAAGTGTTTTTCTATTTGAGAATAATAACAATAATCTATAAAGCTTACATCCCGCAACAATACCTTTAACACTATCAAAGAACATCTGCCTATTCCAGGTCCTTGGAAGGGGCCTGATAGGTGGATTAAAATGCCAAATCCAGTCTAAACAACTGGCTGACTGCAGTAAACCATTTTAAAATTGCTACATCCAATCTAAACATCTGGTGGACTGTGCAATGAACCATAATTGTAGTACCTGGAGACATCAAGAAAAAAAACTGGATGAAAAATCAAAATATACAAAGGCCTGCTAATAGAAGTAGAACAACTATGACAAAATACCATTAGTAATAGGCACCATGGGTGCAATCCTAAAAAACTGAGGTGCCACTTGAACACCATCAACATTGATGAAACCACCATCAGACAATTGCAAAAGGCAGCTTTCATTAAAACAGTGATACATCCTGTGACACATTTGATATTATCAAACAACAACCTCTGCCTATTGTAGCTCCTTGGGAGGGCCTCAATAGATGGATAAAATACCAAATCCAGACGAAATATCTAGATGATTGTTGACCAACCGTAATAATGGTACAGTAGCTTCTTAAAAAAAAACATGGGTTTACCCATTCTCCTTATTCAATTGATTTGCTTAATATTTTTGAATCTCATATGGTGCCATCAATTTGAACCTTGTTTTTAAAGAGATCAAGTCCTTTTGTGTTGTTGGAAGAAAAATCCAGTCCAATTCCAAGCCAAGAGAAAGGCACCAGAAATAAAATGGAGACTGAATGGAAAGAAGGGCACTGTTTATTGATCAGCAGCATGCAGTTCTGGGACAGCTGACAAAATGATTGAATGAGTGGAAGGATTTTTATAGATTTCTATGACTTTGAATTTGAACTGTTCCTGGGATTGTGCAATGAAGGGAGTTTTGTATATTTTTCTATTTCCATGGTGATGGTTTAATCTTATTATGTCCTAAAGGTCATGTCCTGCTCTTAGAATTTGTGTGGTGTGTGTGTAAATTTTAATCCCACCAGCTCCAACCTTCTGTACATTTTGTTTATGAATAGATTGACCCAGTCTGTCTTAATGACCACAAGATATCCATCTTTAAGGCTTCTGCTGGAAGCTGTTGGGGCTGCTTTCTGCCTTTGTTAAGTTTTTTTTCCATTTCTCCTTTGTGGAAATATAATATTCTGCCTCTATTCCAAAAAATATTTCACACAGAGGAGAGGCTGTTTCCTACAGTGTATTTAGATATATTGTTTTATTAAATTACATGTTATATTATTCCTAGTTGCTGCATTTGAAATGGGTCCTGTCAAAAATCAATAAAGCATATTGTCAGCAATTATGTGTATAGAACAGGCATGTCAAGCTTGTGGCCCGCGGGCCGGATGTGTCATGCACTGGCCATACTCACCCCATTTTACCGAAGGGGGGAAAAGTCACAATACATTGTGTGATGACAATGTGATGCCATACGTTTGACACCTCTGGTATAGAACGATAGGGTTATCATGTATATGGAGAACTATTTAGGGCAGTTTTTCCTCAGTAGAAATCAGCTAGGACAGCCCTTTATGGTAAGGCTGCACAGTTTAGCAGAGCTGCTAGATGGAGGGCAGGACAAAAAACACATTTTTTGTAGGGATAGAGGAAAGGTTATGGAGAGGCCGTGAGCAGCAAACTGCTATGCACCTTAGTAACCGATTACCTCAACTGTCTATGAGCTCACCTAATTAGCAGAACTAGGCACTACTAGGAACTATTGAGTTATGTGAGATTTTACTCTGGGTGGCATGTTCTTAGAGATTGACAAGGAGAATGTGCCAATTACAATGCTGTTGCTATATACTCATTGCTTTGCTTGTAAAAACTGTATAAAAAGAATAAACCCTCCAAAGGAAGGGGGCATTTTAGAATGAACCCCTGTGATGTCTGGACTCTGAATCCATCAATTCTTAATTTCTTTCAACGTGTTTTTCATTCAAGATTTGCAGAGAGAGAAAGAGAAACTGTTCATTCTGATAAAAGGGTGCTGAAAAATAGGATGAGGAGCCATCCATAATCCCTGCAGGTGAAGCATTCCTTATCGGTTAAAGCAGCGGAATGCAAAGATGCAGGATGATATTTAGGTGCTATTCCAGAGGTGGTATTCAGCAGGCTCTGACAGTTCTGGAGAAGCGGCAGCTAAAATTTTGAGTAGTTTGGAGAACTGGTTAATTCCACCTCTGACTGGCCCCGACCCCATTTATTCTCTGCTTCCCGAGTCCCAGCTGATAGGGAGGGAATGGGGATTTTGCAGTAACCTTCCCCTGCCATACCCACCAAGCCCACCAAGCCACACCAACAGAACTTTTAAAACTTTTAGAATCCCACCACTGGGCTATTCTGATACTCTTGCAGGCATCTGAGAACCAGCTGAGGGGGTTTCTCAGGCCTAGAAGGACAAATGATGACCTTTCTTTTACCTTAGACTCCTACTGCCATTTTTTTAAACTGAAGTTTAATACTCATATGCTGAATGTGGGTTATTGAAATTATATCATCAATTAAACTATGAATCAGATTACAAAATAAAGAGGACATAAATTATTTTTTATCTAAAGAGACAAATATTTAACATGCTAATGCTAGAGTGCAAGTATCTCTCATCCAAAACTTTTGCCGCACCCATATCAAGCAGGACATTTTTAAGGAGGCTTTAAAAAGTTTTGAGTTAATAATTCAACACCACAGTGATAATTTCCCCTTTATATTGATACATGCAACTTTCACTAATGCATAGGCAATGAGAGGAATAGAAATATTTTTCCATTCTGGTCTTTACCTTCCCAACAGCATTCCATACTGACAGGGGCTTTCTTTCTGTTAAAGGTAAAGGTTCCCCTTGCACATATGTGCTAGTCATTCCCGACTTCTGTGGGGGGGGTGCTCATCTCCCTTTTAAAGCCGAAGAACCAGCGCTGTCTGAAGACATTTCTATAGTCATGTGGCAGGCATGACTAAACACCAAAGGCACACAGAACGCTGTTACCTTCCCACCAAATGTGGTTCCTATTTTTTCTACTTGTGTTTTAGCTTTCGAACTGCTAGGTTGGCAGACGCTGGGATAAGTCACGGGAGCTCACTCCATTGCGCAGCACTAGGGATTCGAACCATTGAATTGCCGACCTTTCTGATCAACAAGGTCAACATCTTAACCACTGAGCCACCACATCCCACTTCTTTCTGTGACTTCTTACCAAAATTCAACAATCAAAACAAGCAGCAGCCATTTAGCTTTAGACTGCAGAAAGAAAAGTATAGACAAAGATTGAATAGGGCCAGACATAGCACTAAGCCATAGTTTTTAAATCATCATTTATTGAATAAACTTGAATTAATCATATTTATATAGCATAGAAAAACACAAATATATAAATCATATTTTAGCTTTATCCAGTTATTGAATTGTAGAGTATGGATTTATTTGTTCATTCATTGCACTTGTATACTGCCAAATCCCACAAAACTCCAAGCAATTAGCAGTGATGTGCAGGTAAAATATCTACTTTTGTAAAATATTCATGGTAAAAAAAAATACCCACTAAAACACCTAAAACATCCACAGTGAGAACTAAATCCTTGTGCAAAACCTTAGTTTGAAGCAATAATAGTAATGAAATCAAAATTATTTTTTAATAAAATCAAAGTAGCCTCAATTGAAAGGGTAGATCCAAAGGACCACTGTAAAATAGTGGTTCACCACTTCAGTTCTCCCAATTTCATAGAACTAGAGCACAACTAGAATTGTCTCCCAGAAAATCCTGATTCTCTGATGGATTGTTAGAGGACGTAGTTTTTAGTCTGCTTACTTTCTCCAAATATGTGGCAATCATGTATTAGGTGATACCTAGTCATGGGTACCAGGCACAAGCTGGTACAAAAAAAAAATATTTTGAAGGGTTTAACATTATCCCTAACCTATTTCTTGTTGAAGCTGTATTGCCAATACTTTTGGAAAACAGCATAGTGTGCTGTCAACCATATCTCATTAATCCAGTTTAGAGGCAAATAGATTGATTCCTGCCAGCAATCCTTTACCAATCTCAAAGAATTCTGGCAGTTGTACTTCAGCATCTGGAAACACAGTTGAACCACCCATGGCATGATACTGAAGTAAATGAATGTCAACCTCATTGTTGACATTACATTTACAATTCAAAAAAGCCATTTTAATAAAGATACTTTACATAGACATTTACTCTGACGGAACATGTTTCCTAAGGAATATAGCTTTGGCTGTGATAATTCAAGTTTAATGATATGCGGATTAGATGTGATTTCCTTTGAAAATAACTCAGAGATTTTATCTGAAATACTTGCTTTTGTTCATTTAAAATTGCATCAGAAGTCTAAATATACCTGGTCAAATCGTATTTTCCAATGAATTTATAAGATAGCAAAATTTGACATAGTATGGTATAGTAGCAGGTTAAATGCTACTACTTCTTTCAGCAAAATGATAACTCATCTGAGGAAAACCTGTTTCACATAACAGAGCATGAAATGGCAACACTCCTATGTCCATTAGTCAAACTTTCTGGTTTACTATATAAAGTACAATATAGCTGTTAATGCTATTATGTTCGGAATACGTATTCAAGAAACTAATGTCTTTGTCTGAATTTCATATTGTGGAGTTTAGTTTTCATGTTAGGGTACATCTTGACATGCCTCTGATTAGATCTTCCCAAAGCCTATTTCACTCATCTTTCTGGCTGTCATTTGAAATGAAGATCTTCATTCATTTCTACTTGTTGTCTTTTACTGGTATAAGTTTCCAAGACTTATAGCTAATTCTATTACTTAGAAAAGCTCCTTCAAAATGACCATGAAGTTTGCATGTACAGCTTTAAGTAAAAAAGAGACAATTCATATTCCACTTCCCTAAGATCCCATTTACAACTCCTAAATATTCTAGGGGAACCATTTTGGACTTTTCTTAGTGATTTTTAATGGATTTAATGGTGTCTTAAGTCTCTATTGAGACTTAAGACACCAACCTTGTCGCCAAAACACTCAGATTCCCCCAAATTCCTCAATGATTAAAAAAGTCCACTCAGTCCAGTGCTGTCACAAAGCCACCAAGCATGTTCCAGCAGTCTTGAGGCAGAATAAGAAAAAAAAACGGCTTATTTCAGCCTTAAGCCAAGGTCTGCAGGCTTTACTGAAATTTATGTGTAATTTTCCTGTCTCTTTCTACATGGTTGTTTTCCCTGGGCTGAATTTTAAATTTTGAACCTCTTGGCTTTTTGACTATAAACTATTGGCACAGAACTATTCTTATGTATTTTGGCTTCATACAGAATAATGATGCTATATAAATAATCCGTGGAATTATTTCAACATGATGAGAACTGCTTTAATACAAGAAACCAGACTAGTAAGCATGTTGGTAGGGATGTTCTATCCCCTAAAAACAGTAACCCTTTGAAGGAGTATCTTCTTTCCTCTCCCAAAAGTGATTCTGGCAGTGGGTTCCAGTTGAAACTTTGTATTTGTCACTTATTAATTCTTGGATTTCAGTGGAAAGAAGTAAGCTCCATACATCATTGGGTGGTCTCTTTATATCCAGCCATGTTTCCAGTGGTTTCAAGATTATTAGTGGTTACTGGAGAAAATGGACCATTGAGTGCTTTGGTCCGGGGGCCAGTTATTGGTCTGTCTATAAGGAAATCTGCCTTGTATCTACAAAACCTTGAATTAAAAAAAGTAATTGAATATATAGCCGAAAACTAAATTGTAGTTCTTATAGAATCAAATGATAGAAAGCTTAAAAGTCACCATTATAAGAGCTCTTTCAAAATCATGTGCTTTGACTATGATTGAAACGTAATGAATCTGATTCTTTGAAATCGCAAATGCTTTTAGACAAGCCCACACTAGTGCACTGCTTTGCCAGAAAATCTTGGCACATTTTAGTTATTAAACAATGGTGATTTGGATGGGATTCATTACTAAATAGAGGGAAGGGAATTTTCTATGTGAAATTAAACTGTGCTTTGGCTGGGATGATTGGCCGCGATGATCTTTGTCAAAACGAAAAGAAAAGAAAGGCAGAGGCTTTATGTGTGTTTCTGCAACTGTGTATGCATACAAATTCTATTCTATTTCATCTGCTTTGGTACTCAACCAGGAGTTCTGCATCTTGTGAAGCTTGCTCTGTACTGTCTTGCAAGTGTTGTTGAAGACATTTTTCTTAGCTGTTGACGATGGGTTGTTTTGACACAGAAGTCCTCTCCAGAGCAGGACCCTGCCATCAATTCACACCCTGTTGATGAAAGCCCAGACATACTGGGAAGGCCATGTTGCAAGGATGTCCGACCATCGCATCCCCAAACAGCTCCTCTATGGTGAGCTGTCACAAGGAAAGCAATCTCATGGGGGACAACATGGGGCAAAACAAAGACATGTTGAAAGCCTCCTTCAAGTCCTTGGAAATTGACACCACCTCCTGGGAAACCCTGGCACAAGATCGATCGATATGGCACACACTGATCCACCAAGGCTGCCAGACATCTGAGGACAGAAGAACAACCACAGCACAAGAGAAGCGAGCACTCTGCAAAGGCAGAGCTGCAAATGCTGCAAAAATGGTGCCCACACATGTCTGCCCGACATGTGGTAGAATATTTCATGCCCGTCTAGGCCTTACCAGCCACCTGTGGACACATCCTGGACAGCCCACAACCTGTTAAATGTCAAAGTCCTCTTTGAACACGATGCACAAACGTCATGCATACAAAGAGAGTGACAGTGGAAATTATTGAATTTTATGAATGATTGGTGATTGTTGGATTTATGTGGAAGAGGGAAATCAAATATGATCTAGTAATGAAATTATATTGTTGGTGATAATGGGTTTCTGGTCATATTCCAGATGGAGGTTGGAATATCAATTCTTAATAAAAATATGGAAGCCAATATTCACCCTAATCTAAGTGTCAAAAGTCAGGTTTTTAGCATATCAAGGAAAATCCAGATGCATGGGAAGATGAAAGATTGCCATTAAAAAAACCCACAAAGGTTCATACATCATACTAAGCTATCATTGACTGATTTATTACTTAGCATGTTTTGTGAATTCTACCACTATGACCTATGACATCATAATATGTCCGCTCAGTCAATTGCAGCTCACTCAACAAACCATGATTAAACAAATAATATCTTCCCACACTGTGACAATTCTAGAAATTTTATTTCTAACAACCAGGAGCCTAAAACTGAAGCATTTTATTCAAAGCTCCAACTACGGCTCATCTGCAGGTCATTATAGAAACTCTTCTAAAGTTTCCATTCATGAACAAAACCTTATTTCAAGAAGCATCTTCACTTACTGTTTTTTCCCTTCTTAAATGTGTATGTGTCCATTTGGCAACCAACCTAATCCTTTGGCCACAAGCACTCCCTAATATTGGGTGGGGCCATTATTGATTTCTTGGAAATGGCAGAGAACCTGTTGATAGCTACTCCTCAATTTACAACCGCAACTGATTCCAAAGTGAGACAGTTGCTAAGTGAGTTTTGTGCTGCCAAGTGCTGCTAAGTGAGACAGTTGTTCTGTGAGTTTTGCTCAATTTTATGACCTTTCTTTCCACAGCTGTTGAATGAATCACTGCAGTTGTTCAGTTAGTAACAGGGTTGTTAAGTGAATCTGGCTTCTCCATTGACTTTGTTTGTCAGGAAGTTGGAAAAGGTGATCATATGATCATGGGGACACTGCAATGGTTGTAAGTGAGAAAAATGGTCATAAGTCATTTTTTTCAGTGCTGTTGTAACTTTGAATGGTCACCTAATGAACTGTTGTAAGTTGAAGACTTCCTATACAATAGAATATATTTTCACTTTTTACTGCTGGTTTAGGAACCCTTTAGGGATTGTATTTGGTAATGAGACAGAATTGATTGACAAGATTATCAGACATACATATATAATCTTTCCCCCTTTATCTTCAATAGACCCTCATCTTCCACATATGTATTGCATTTCACTATTTGCCTTATACAGCTGCTGGGTGTTGTTTCTCTGCCTAAAGGAAACGTAACATGTTTAGACTTTTTACTGTAAAGCCATTAAAAAAAGGCCATTTTTTGTCAAACTATTGGAGGGAAAAAACATCTGTTTTTAATCATAACTCCCTTTAATGGGAACTCTGTATTTCCAAACAAAATCCGATATCTAATTGTAAGTTTTTGCATTAAATAAAACTAGGCAAGCCCCTTTGAAGTTATTATAAATGCTGTGCAGTGAAGGCTGGTTCTTGGGAAACGAATCACAAAAAAAAGAAGAAGCATATCAGTACATGCAGCTTTTAAAGAAGATGTACTTATCGTGATTATGTGCTTGAAAGATAAAATCAAGGCTGGGAGATTTTCCCATTTAGTTCTGGCCTGTGACCTTTCTCCATACTGTATGTCCTTAAGTCTTGTTTCTGCGTTGCTCTTTAATTGAAAAATGTTCCAAATCTACATTTACATTTTGACTTTCGGGAAAGATCTCATTGGATGTTATATATTTTCTGACGTTCTTTCTATGTGCTTTGGATGTACATTCCTGTGAGGAAGGGAGAATGATTTATAGGTTTACAGTGCGAAAAAGTATTCCACTGTTCCTTGGAATTAAAAAAAAAAGTCAAATATCTTATACAAGCAGTCAGAATAGGCTCAAAGGAATGTCATAAAGATCAGTGCATGGAAATAAATGTGTGGGAGGAATACTAAGGAAATACTTATATTTAGTTTCATGAATAGTCTCCTTTTTTAACCATTTTATTGTATTGTTTGTCGTTATTGTAAAATGTGAACAAATGCAGGTTGTCCTCCACTTATTTATCACAAATGGAATCAGAATTTCCATTGTTAAGCCAGCTGGTGTGTGAGTGATTTTTGTCTGATTTTATGATCTTCTTTTGCTGTGGTTGTAAGACAAATCACTGTAGTTGTTAAGAGAATCATATGGTCATTAAGCAAATCTGGATTCATCACTGATCTGATACTGACACCAGCTCGTAAGGTTGTAAATACCCATCACATGAACCTGGGATCCTGCAGCTTTTATAACTTTACGCTGGTTTTGGTCATGTGATCATGGCAATGCTGTGATTGTAAGTAGCCATTATTACTTTCAGTGCCATTATTACTGTGAACGGTCACTAAACAAATGGTCACTAAAGATAAGGACTGCCTTTAATGTTTTTCAAAGTTTCTGGAAACAAATGAGGAAATGTTGGTAGGTAGGTAGGTAGGTAGGTATGTATGTATGTATGTATGTATGTATGTATGTATGTCAATAGCAATAGCAATAGCAATAGCAATAGCAATAGCAATAGCAATAGCACTTAGATTTATATTCCACTTCACAGTGCTTTTACAGCTCTTTCTAAGCAGTTTACAGAGTCATCCTATTGCCCCCAACAATCTGGGACCTCCTTTTACCCACCTGGATGGAAGGCTGAGTCAACCTTGAGCCTGGTGGCAGCCGGCAGTCAGCAGAAGTAGCTTGCAGTTCTGCATTATAACCACTATGCCGCTGTGATTTATTTTATTTATTGGCTACCCAGCTAACCATAAGGTAACTCTGGGTGGCTTACAGACATAAAAAAATAGATCTACATTAAAACAATAAATTAAAACCACAATTAAAATCAAGGAGCACATGAGGAAGGTGGGGACAGAATAGGGGGAGATGGGATCTATTATTACTTGATCACCCACCTTCATTGTGCTGGTCTCCCCCTGGGGCCACAGGCCAACTGGCATAGCCAGGTCTTTAGGCCCTTATAAAAATATAGGAGAGTTGAGGCCAACCTCACATGAGGGGGCAAGATATTCTTGTTCCAGTAGAAACAAGAGCAGACAAGGTCCTTTTCCTGGAAACCTCCCCCTCCCCCAAGCTGGAATAATCAGGTTGACGGAACTCATAGTGTGCCTCCTCTGGATGCATGAATGGAAAGAGCCAATCCCAGTGGGGTGATTTTATTTATATCAAGTAATCTTATTTAATCTAAAGAAGAGATGATTTAAGGGATATTTTAGCAACCTTCCAGAACCAAAAAGGCTGATCCGCTGGTACAGGCAAAATTGTGTTCCAGTGAATTTAAAAAATAGAAGCAGATATAAGGGTCTCATATTATAAAACGATAGATTTTGGTTGACCATTATAAAAACATCCTTATGATGAGAGCAGATGAACTTAAAGGGATGGTAGGATCTTCTTCACTGAATACTGCAGTTGTAGCCAAAGTGATGCCCATGGGCTAGTGGTGCTCTTCTTTGGCACACAGTATAATAAATCAGGGCTTTGGGAGATATTAAACCAATCTTAGAGGTTTTGGATGTCTTTCCCAGTTTTAAAGACAGCTTGTTTTAAAAGGAAATGTTGGATATTATCAGTATCTAAAAGGAATCTTGCCTTTGCTGGCTTTTCAGAAAACTGCCTCTCTACCACCACAGATATAGTGACCATTTATTCAATAAATACTTTCAATAAAACTAAGAGGAACTTGATTAGATTCATCTTGCACATTTCTAAGCATTGTACTAGGGCTCATATACATTTAGAGGAAATCTAGAAACAGTAGCACTGCTGAGACTCCAGAGATCAGTTTTACAGGAATGTTTCACAAGATAAATAGGTCAGCACAATGTTAAAGCACCATGTAGTGGACTTTCTGAAGAAAACCAACCACATAGTTTAATAACATTTTTATTACTTTGTTTTATAGTTAGGTCCCTGGTGATACAAACCTCAAAAAGAGAAAGCGAAGGCTTTTTCCCATTTTTCTGTTTTTTTAAAAAGTCATAAAAACATAATTTGCTGAACTTTTCAAAGGAATGGAGAGTGTTTTTGTTTGAATGAAAGTGATATAAGTGAAATTTCCCATTAAATGCTTCATTTTATTTAAAATGTTTTAGGAATAGCTTGTACAAGTAGGATTGTTGTTAAATGTAATAGTGTACCAAAGGAAAGAAAAACTCACAGAAAATTCTTCTTATATGTGGATTATTGTATTTCACAGGAAAAGCATGCAGATTTTCAATGCATAAAATAAAATGAAACTAATTGTGTTGGCATACAGTCCACTAACCACAGATTTTGGTCTGTTTACCAGCTCCATTTAGATCTTCATTTCATTCAGTTACACAAAGAATACAGTTCATTGATACTAAATTACTGATTCATTTTTAAATCCTGAATAAATCAATGTAACTGGACAGAAACCACATTAGAGTTGTAAGTCTTTGGATTCTAATGAAGTTTATCCTATTTGCTTTCATTGTGTTAATATCATAGTTTATGCAGTATATCCATGTAGTTTAGTAACTTCGGTTTCAAGCTTTCAGAATGCAAGAGTAGATTCCTGAAGTGGGACAGTAAGGAAACTTCTTGTTACTAGAATATCCATTTACATATTGTCAAAAAAGAATGCAAACCATGGAAGTCCCATGGTGACTTGGTACTACTCATGACTTGTCAGCCTATCTCACAAAGTAGTTATTATGAAGAAAAGTGAATAAAGGATTGTTTTATATATGGTCCTGAGCTCGAAAGGAAAGGCAAATTTGTTAATGTATTAACAAATTAATAAATAGGACAAAAGATACAGTGGGTTAAATACACGATAAACAGGGAAGACAGATACCTTGAGCTCCACTGCATTTCCATGTGCTGCCCAATTTGTACCATGCCTTCAACAAACCTGATTGTGCAGGGTACAGCTGTAAAACATCTGGATGACCACTAGATAGCAGCAGTACACAAGCAGCAGTTACTGTTTTGCTCTGTTCTGGGGTGATGATGGTGATATTTTACTTCTCATGCTAATTTACCACTCTGGAATGCCCTGATGCTTTCTCATCAGAACAATGATTCTGCTTAACATTTTTAAAAACATAAAATATTGTCTAGATATTTAATATTCTTGATAAATTTAGGAAGAGACCACATGATTTCCATTTAGCAGACCTTGTTGTCTGCAGTGAGCTGGCAAAAAGAAATAGTCTGATCAGTATAAGACAGGGTATTTGAAGAACTGTCTGTCCCAATTATATCCACATGTCCCACCTAGTCAAGCAGTGGAGAAGTGGGCCTTCTCTGCTGTTGACTCTGCCCTTTGGACTATCTAATGCCAGAGGTGAGAGGCCCTCACTCTTCTGATTTTCAGAAGAGTGTTAAGACCTGGGTCTGCCATTTAGCGTGGGTCTAAGAATGGGTGTGATTAAGGTGACCAGACGTCCCGATTTCAGTGGGACAATCACGCTTTATAACAATTTGTCCCGTGTCCCGAGCCGTCTTAAAAAAATCCCGATTTTCTGGTTTCATGTTGAAAGCCCAGTGGATTTGCTTAAGAAATCCTAACCGGGGCAAGACAAAAGACACTCTGTCTAACCTTCTCTCTCTCTGTCTCAGTACTTTCATTGAAAATATTAAAACATTAAAGCAACAAAACGGACCCCCCCCCCCCATGCACCTCATTTTATAAGAAAAAATGACCAAGTACCATAGAGCTGCAGGAAACACTTGGCTAGAGAGGTCACGAGTGTTACTTCCTTGATTTTTCCGGAGGGGAGGGGCACGGAGGTTGGAGGTCTGCTCGTGTAGAAAAAATGGTGGCAAAGTTTCTTTGAAAAATATTTTTCTGACTAATTTCACCATTTCAATTTGCTCACTTCTTTGTATTAACATCTACATCATTCTGGGTTCACTTGGAGTGCAAGCCTGCTGGTAAGTGAGCTGGGTTTTTTTCTTTTATTTTTAATGTATTTTAAAATAATATTTTATTTATTGTGCATAAGATTTTTTAAAATTCTGTGTGGATTCTTTTTAAAAATTGTCTTAGACTATTTAAAAAAAGATTTTATCCAAAATAAATTGAAGTGAAACCATGTTTAAAAATTCTATGCACAATACTTTGAAATATATTGTGCATAGAAAGAATAGTTTGAAATGTTTTACTTAAATTTATTCTGTGTGGATTCTTTTTTTAAATTGTCTTAGGCTATTTAAAAAAAGATTCTATCCAAAATACAAAATACCAGCTGCAGTTATTCATTTAAGAACTGTGGCAAGAAAGGTGGTATAATGGGCTTAGTGACCAAAGTTATAATGGCATTGAAAAAAGTGACTGATGACCATTTTTCACTTAGCAACCATTTTCACACTTAGTGACCATTGCAGCATCCTCATGGTCACTTGATCAAAATTTTGATGTTTGGCAACAGTTACAATTTATATTTGTAAATTGTAGTTATGTTGAAATAAAAAAATATATTACAATACTATTTTTGCGTTGTATGAAAATTTTTGTTGCTCCGTATAAAAATTTTAATCAACTCCCCCGCCCCTCGGTCAAAGGTGTCCCTCTTTACCAATCTGAAAATCTGGTCACCTTTAAGTGTGATGCAACCTTGAAGATGGCTGGTGGCTTGATTGTAGTCTCTCCAGCTTGTTAACCTTTTAGCCTTTTAAGCTTTTTAACTTTAATTTTCATGTTTAACTTTTAATTTTTAACCTTTTTAATTTTGTTTTTAACAGTGCTTTTAGTTATGTTTTATATTGTCTTTTGTTGTTTCTAAACCACCCAAATCCCAATAGTTTTCTCCACTATCTAAGGTAATATGGCTTTTGCAAAAAGAAAAAGATAGGAATGAAATTTAGGGAAAATATGTCAGTTTATAAGTATGCATACTATTTTACTTTCACATAAAAGTAAAACAGCAACCATATATGAACTACAAATTTGGAATATATTGCTTTGCCTTGTAAACTGCATTCCAGTTTTGTGGTAATGGCTGCTATTTGGGATGATGGTACATTACCTCTGGTATCCAAAGTAATTTTCCAGCTCATAGGGAACACAAGGAGAAGGATGTTATTGTTCTTAAGCCTTACTTGGGGGCCTCCCATAAGCTATTACAAAAACACAATGAAGTTATAGGTGAACCTGGATTTAATGTAGCAGAGTTGTTCTTGGAAAATCCTTTAGAATTTGGTCAATGGCTTCATTTAAATAAGCTCATTTATTCAAATGGAATTGCTACATAGTTTAGCATAGATGGGCACTGCATATATTTAATTTTGAAACAGCAGAAATAATCTTGAATCATTTTGTTGTACTGTTTGGCTTCAGAGAAAATATTTTGATGCAATAACTATCCAATTTTCCCCTACATTTTCATGGAAAAAAATGCCTATTTCACAATTCAGCAGCTTAAAACGTTGAAGCTAAAACACCACATTTAAAACCACATGCATCGAATTCAAAATATGTTTGCAAGCAATTAGTCTCACTCCAGTTTTGCCAATACCATGGAAACCAAATAACTAGTACCAAACATTTTATCTTTGATTTATTATGTGCACATATGGCATACAATGATTGTTGGAACCTCAACACAATGAATATTTCACTTGAGAGTTCTTCAGACAATCTAGCCATGTAATGCTTCATTTGCATTAGTTATTTCCTTGCCCCAAGTTGGAGAGGATATGTATTTGCCCACTGTCTCCATAATGGTTTCTCCCCAGTTTTCAATCTTGATTATGTTGCCTGGAAAATCTATGGTACAGCAAGTACAATTCTGATGAGCCTGCTATTTACCACAGCATTTCCCTGGTTCATTGTGTATCCCTGCATCCCTGCACACAACCTGTAAAAACTGTACAAACTTTCTGTGCTTTATCTTATTAAGATGTTACTTGGCAAAGAAGACAGTTTAGATTAAGGTGACCAGGCGTCCCGCTTTTGGCGGGACACCCCCGCTTTTTAATGCATTTTCCCGCGTCCCGCACGCTTTTTTAAAAAGCACGCTTTTTTTGGCGCTGGCAGCTCCCGCCCATCAGCTGCTAGCTTGCTGGGCTGGCTCATCGTTCTGTTCTATCTGCTACCTACAAATTTAAGCCAGCCCAGCCTGCCGCTCACTGATTTAATTGGCCAGGACTCCAGCCAATCAGTGAGCTGGCTGGGATGGAAAATTTTCCATCCCAACCAGCTCACTGATTGGCTGGACTCCTTAGCCTGAGGAGTACTGCGCAAGTCTCCATTTTCCTTTCGTCTTTTGGGGTTGCAGCTGCGCTTGTTGGTGAGTAATCTAATCTAATTCTAATCAGAGAATTTTCCGCTCGCCGCGGCAGGAGGAGAGGGGGGGGCAGCGGCAGCCGCCCGCAGAGAACCTCCTCTCGCTTCCGGGGCTCCCGCCGCCCAGCAGAAGCCCGTGAAGCGCGTGGAAGTTCTGTGCGGGCGGCTGCCGCTGCCCCCACGCTCTCGTTCGTGCAGAGAATTAGCCTCGGCTGCTGAAGGGATCGGGCTGCCACTTTAACTTTCTCCTCCTCCTCCTCCCCTTCCGCCCTCAGCAAGAGAAACGGCAGCCCGCCCGGGAAACGGACACTTTGGCAGCGCTTGCACAGCGCTGTGCAAGCCCTGTCAAAACGCACGTTTCCCTCCTCGGCTGCTGAAGGGATCGGGTCGCCACTTTAACTTTCTCCTCCTCCTCCTCCCGCCCTCAGCAAGAGAAACGGCAGCCCGCCCGGGAAATGGACACTTTGGCAGCGCTTGCACAGCGCTGTGCAAGCCCTGTCAAAACGCACGTTTCCCTCCTCGGCTGCTGAAGGGATCGGGCCACCACTTTAACTTTCTCCTCCTCCTCCTCCCGCTCTCAGCAAGAGAAACGGCAGCCCGCCCGGGAAATGGACACTTTGGCAGCGCTTGCACAGCGCTGTGCAAGCCCTGTCAAAACGCACGTTTCCCTCCTCGGCTGCTGAAGGGATCGGGTCGCCACTTTAACTTTCTCCTCCTCCTCCTCCCGCCCTCAGCAAGAGAAACGGCAGCCCACCCGGGAAATGGACACTTTGGCAGCGCTTGCACAGCGCTGTGCAAGCCCTGTCAAAACGCACGTTTCCCTCCTCGGCTGCTGAAGGGATCGGGTCGCCACTTTAACTTTCTCCTCCTCCTCCTCCCGCCCTCAGCAAGAGAAATGGCAGCCCGCCCGGGAAATGGACACTTTGGCAGCGCTTGCACAGCGCTGTGCAAGCCCTGTCAAAACGCACGTTTCCCTCCTCGGCTGCTGAAGGGATCGGGCTGCCACTTTAACTTTCTCCTCCTCCTCCTCCCCTTCCGCCCTCAGCAAGAGAAACGGCAGCCGGGCTTTTGCCACGCCCCCGCGCCGCCGCTTTTTCTTCTTCCCCGGCCTTCCCAGTTAGCTTGCTTGAAGCTCCGAGGAGGCTGGAGGAGGGTAGCAGGAGTGGAAGTGGGGGGAGGTCTCCCCGGCCGGGAACAGCTGAGAGGCTGCCGGCCCCTTTCGCAGGAAAGTTAACTTTTCTTGGCGAAATCCTGCCCCCCCCCGCGTGGTTGAGTGGTCGGCTGTCCTCTTCCCGTAAGCCGCCCGGAGTTACCTGTGTGTGAGGTGGGCTGCCCTATGCATTTGCGTGTGTGTGCTGGAGAGAGAGTGAAAAAGAGAGGGAGAAATAATTATATTAATTAGATAGATCAGTCTTTCTCCACCTTGGAGACTTGAAAGTGTGTGGACTTCAACTCCCAGAAAGGGAGTTGGGAGAAAGGTTGAAAGGAGGAGAGAATGAAAGGATGATGGAAAGAAGAAAGAGGTAAGGAGAGGAGGATGGAAAGGAGAGAAAGAGGGGGAGAGAGGGTAGAAAGGGGAAGAGGAAGAGCAGGAGTAGGAGAAAGGTAAGGGAAGAAGGAAGGGAAAGGAGAGCAGGAAGGAAGAAAGTAGAGAAGGGAGGAAGGGAGAAAAGAAAGGGAAAATAAGGTGGTGTTATAACAGGAGGAAGGGATGGTAAACAAAGCAACCCAAACTGTATATTATAACCTATTAAATGAAATAATAAATGTATAAGAATGATAAATGTTAAAACACTTGTAACCAAATGACATGCTATATGTGATGATGGGTTTTTTTCTTTTTGTTTTGTTTTTATTGTTGTGGGTATGTGTCGTCTATGTAACAAAAAAAAATAAAAAAAGTTGATAGGCAAGAGGAAGGAGGAAGGAAGGAAAAAAGAAAAAGAGGGAGAGAGGAAAGAAGAAAAGATGTAACTAGAAAGCAAAGAAGGGAGGGAGGGAGGAAAGGGGAAGACAGGGAAAGAGTAGAAAGACAGAGAAGGTGAAGGTAGATAGGCAGAAGGAAGGAAGAAGGAAGAAATAGGAAAGGAGGGAAGAAGGAAGGAACAGAAGCGAAGAAATGGAAAGAGCAGAAAGACAGAGAAGGTAGATAGGCAAAAGAAATGAAGCTGAAAGAATGGAAGGAGGAAGGAAGAGAAAAAAAGAGGAAGGGAGTGAGTGAGGAAAGAAGAGAGGATGGAAGGAGAAAGGAAGGAAGAGAGGGAAAGAGCAGAAGACAGATAAGGTGAAGGTAGATAAGCAAGAGGAATGAAGGAAGAAGTGAGGAGTCTCGAGGAGGGGGAAAACATTTAGTGACCAAAGTTACAATGGCATTGAAAAAAGTGACTGATGACCATTTTTCACACTTAGCGACCATTTTCACACTTAGCGACCGTTGTGGCATCCTCATGGTTACGCGATCAAAATGTTGATGTTTGGCAACAGATTCGTATTTCTGATGATAGTTTGAAATGGTGACAGTATAAATTATTGCTGGTGTAATACTTAACAATGGTTTTTAAGGATTTCTTTTATTTATAGAATACCTTTTTTATTATTTTGGGGGGATTTTTACTTTTAAATTGTTTATAAAATGTATTTACTACAAGAAATGTTCCTTTTTGCAAATGTGATCTTTGCAAATCTTTGTGATGCAATATGTTCAGACCAGGTTTATGTGTCTCAAAGTGGCTGCTATTCTATGGGCAGGCCAGGTTGGTGCAAGGCAGCTTTGCCAGATTTGGTGTGTTTCACCCTCATTGAATTTTATATCGTATAAAGAATGGAAGGAGGAAGGAAGAGAAAAAAGGAGGAAGGGAGTGAGTGAGGAAAGAAGAGGATGGAAGGAGGGAGGAAGGAAGGAAGAGAGGGAAAGAGCAGAAAGCAGATAAGGTGAAGGTAGATAAGCAAGAGAAATGAAGGAAGAAGTGAGGAGTCTCGAGGAGGGGGAAAACATTTAGTGACCAAAGTTACAATGGCATTGAAAAAAGTGACTGATGACCATTTTTCACACTTAGCGACCGTTGTGACCATTTTTCACACTTAGCGACCGTTGCGACCATTTTTCACACTTAGCGACCGTTGCAGCATCCTCATGGTCACGTGATCAAAATTTTGTTTGGCAACAGATTTGTATTTATGCTGGTTTCAGTGTCCTGGGGTGACCTTTTGACAAAAAAATTTTTTTTAATCAAGCCCCCCCCCCCCCCCTTGGTAAAGGGTGTCCCTCTTTTCCAATCTGAAAATCTGGTCACCTTAGTTTAGATGCTAATTGGATGTAGTGCTAATCAGAAAAGGAAAGGATATCTGTTACAGAATTGGCAAAATCTCTCTCTCTCTCTCTCTCTCTCTCTCTCTTTCTCTTTCTCTTTCTCTCTCTCTCTCTGTTTGCGTATGTGTGTGTGTGTGCTTGTGCGTGTGTGTGCAGATACAGTATTATGACACAGTGGAGTCTTGAATGCTTAGGGTGATTCTGCTAATATCAGAAAGGGTTCTGAGGAGAAAGAACTAAGCAATGCAGGTAGTAAAAACAATAGCACTCAGACTTGTATATCATTAATTATGCTTTACAGAACTCTCTAAGCAGTTTAAAAAGTCAGCACAGTGCCCCAACAATCTGGCTTCTTATTTTACTGACTTTAGATGGATGGAAGGCTGTGTCAATCTTGAGCCAATGAGGATTGAACTCCTGGCAGTGAGCTGAATTAGCCTGCAATACTGCATTCTAATCACTACGCCATCACAGCTCCTACAAAAAGGTGCTATAATGGCTTTTGTGGCCTTCAAAAGCCTACACAAATTGAATAGTACAGTGGCTGATTCGACTATGGCCTGCAGTTTCTATCTTAGAATAGAATATAATAACAGAGTTGGAAGAGAGCTTGGAGGTCTTCTAGTCCACCCCACTGCTCAGGGAGGAAATTCTATATCATTTCAGACAAATTATTGTTCAATCCTTAAAAACTTCCAGTGTTGGAGTATTCACAACTTCTGGAGGAAAGTCGTTCCACTGTTTAATTGTTCTAACTGTCAGGAAATTTCTCCTTAGTTCTAGGTTGTCTCTCTGATTAGTTTCCATCTATTGTTTATTGCCCTGCCTTCAGGTGCTTTGGAGAATAGTTTGACTCCCTCTTATTTGTGGCAACCCCTGAGATATTGGAACACTGCTATCATGTCTCCCCTAGTCCTTCTTTTCATTAAACTAGACATACCCAGTTCTTGCAACCGTTCTTCCTATGTTTTAGTTTCCAGTCTCTAATCATCTCTGCACTCTTTCTAGAGTCTCCACATCTTTTCTACATTGTGGCGACCAAAACTGAATGCAGTATTCCAAGTGTGGCCTTACCAAGGCATTATAAAATGGTATTAACACTTCACGTGATCTTGATTCCATCCTTCTGTTTATGTAGCCTAGAACTGTATTGGCTTTTTTGGCAGCTGCTGCACACAGCTGGCTCATATTTAAATGGTTGTCCACTAGGACTCCAAGATCCCTCTCACAGTTACTACTATTGAGAAAGGTACCACCTATACTGTACCCGTGCATTTCGTTTTTCTTGCCTAAATGTAGAACCTTAGCCTTTTCACCATTGAATTTCATTTTATTGGATAGTGCCCAATGTTCAAGTTTGTCAAGATCCTTCTGTATCTTAAACCTATCTTCTGGAGTGTTGGCTATTCCTGCCAGCTTGGTGTCATCTGCAAATTTGATGAGTTCTCCATTTATTCCCTCATCCAAATCATTGCTGAAGATGTGGAAGAGTACTGGGCCTAAAATAGAGCCTTGGAGTACTCCACTGCATACTTCTCTCCATGTAGATGCAGTTCCATTGAGGACTACACGTTGAGTGCGGTTGGTCAGCCAGTTATGAATCCATCTGGTGGTGATGCTGTCTAATCCACATTCTTTTATTTTATCTAGTAGTAGGTTATAGTCCACCTTATCAAATGCCTTACTGAAGTCCAAGTAAACTATATCGACGGCATTCCTCTGGTCCACTAATTCTGTCACTTTGTCAAAGAATGCAATAATGCAATAATGTTCAATTTAGCAATTTTCTGTTTTTGATTCTTCCCACTCCCGTCTTTTCTCTCTTGTTTCTGCTACTGGTCTCCTAAAATACTACACTACAGGAATGGAAAAGCTAGGTCAGGTATGAAAGGGAGGCAGATAGCCTGAGGTAAAAGCTTGCAAAATACAACACATGCACAGTAGCAGCAGAAGATGGTTCTTTGCCAACAATCAGCTTGGCTCCATTTTGACTGTAATAGAGATACATATAATCCTCTCCCAACCCAATTTTAAAGAAGTGTTCCAGGGCCTGCTTCCTTTACCAGCAACTGTGAGCCAAACCACTGATGAGTCTGACTTCTTCTGCAGATCAGTGAGAGCTTGGACAAAAACTAAGAAAAGTAGAAATGACCTCCCTCTTCTGTTAGAACTGGCACTGCTGAAACAGCCACTGAGTCAAAATTATTCTTTGACAGAGATTTAGATTCCCCATCAACAAATGTGTCTTTGATTAAACTGTTTTTTTTTAAACTAATGAACACAAAAGTAACTGTGGTAAATGTTTTTGTGCCAAGATTTGAAGATTTGTGATATGACAGATATTCTCTGTCTTTAAATTATTATAAAGTACTTTGCCTTTATTTGCAAAATGTCAGACCAGTTTTCTACACCTAATATGTGAAAGCAACAACACTTAAGCCTTGTCACCTTTTAAATATTGAATGTTTGAAAAACAGCTGAAACACTCTCTCTTTTCCTCCCTCCCTCCCTCCCTCCCTCCCACCCTCTCTCTTCATCACTATAACAATCCATTCCTCTTATAACTTTGTTTTCCTTTACTTAAGAAGGCCAAGATCTGCTATTAAAATGAAGGTTCATGTGCTTAGCATTTTCTACTAATTTCTGGATAGAAACAGCTGGTAAAATAAGAATTATGAGTAGTATTTCTTACTCCTTCCTGATTTCTTTGCTAAGCAATCTGATAGTATTCTTAATAATAAATGTCTGTAATATAAATAGGACAATAGTCCCTAAGTTATCAACTGAATCTCGCTGATTTATGAATAGCCAATTAGAGAAGAGTCAGTTTATTATATACCCTGGTTGTTCAGTTTATTATATACCTTGATTATTCAGATACTGATAGTGGAGGAATGGATTGTGAAGATAGTAGAAATGGCAAAACTGATCTGTTTAGTAGATATAAAACCTCAAGTACTTTTACAAAAGACTGGAAAACCTTTTCCTGAAAATGAAAAAAAACTGATCATTTATTAATAATTGATAAGGAATTAAATAAGAGTCTGAAGGGGTGTTTTGGGATTAGAATGGAAAGTTGGATAATAAGTTTATAACTGCTGAAAAGGTCAGAAGTTTTTTCCCCCTGATTGTTGATGCTTGAATTAGTTCTTTTTCTTTTCATTGTTTTTCACATCATTTTAATTTTTTTTCCTATTTTTTGTTTCTAGTCTTTTTTCTATATTCTTTCTTTTCATTTTCTTTTATGTATCTAAAAACTTTCAATAAACATTATATAAAAACACCGAATTCCTTGATGTTGCTTTGTGTGCATCTCTTTAATTGAATGATTGGTTTTAGAAAACTGAACTGAATATATTTGCACAACGAAGTTAATTCTTCTTTTGTACTACTTACTCAATGGAAATTTCCCTCATTAAGGATGGAAAATTTCCTGTGACCCCAAGATGTGTGTGTGTGTGTGTGTGTGTGTGTGTGTGTGTGTGTGTGTGTGGATGGATGGATGGATGTATAGACAGACAGACAGACAGACAGACAGACAATAGGCAGATAGGCAGGCAGGCAGGCAGAATAGGTGCAATATCAGCAATCCTTTTCTCAGCCTGCCTTGAAGAAGTATTTTGCAAACTAAGAGTGGGCAAAAAATGGAATTAAAATTAATGACGCCTATTTAAATCACTTAAAATTTGCAGATGATGTTCTCTTCTCAGAAGACCTAGAAGACACATACAAAAGCTGAACCAAACAGGAGAATCATGTGGCTTAAAAATAAACCTGAAAAAGACCCAGGTTATGTTTAATAAATTCATCAAACAAAGAAAAAAATATATGTCTGAAGACAACTTATATATAGTAAACTACTAGGTGTACCTTGGCCAATGAATTTCAATGGAAGGTGATATTATAAAGGAAATTGAATGGTATGTTAAATGTGGTTGGCAGGCATTCAGCAAGCTAAGCGTAATTTTCAAGAACAATCTCTCCCTATGCCTGAAGAGCAAAGTTTTCGATCAGTGTGTGCTATCTGTTCTAACATATGGTGGTGAAACATGAACACTAAACTCACAATTAGTTTAAAAACTACTAGTGGTGCAAAGAGCCATGAAAAGACACATGCTCAGCATTACAAAACAAGATAGAAAGACATGTATGTGGATTAGCGAACAAACGAAAGTTTTTGATACCATCAAGAGAGTAAAAAAAATGAAATGGAAAAGGGCTGCCTTGGTCCATAGCAAGAAGAACTGATGGCAGGTGGACCAAGGCAGTCATTAAATGGATCCCACTTCATAAAAAGCATACACAAAAGAGATCTAAAACATGATGGATCGATAAACATCACTAAGTATTGTGGGCCCAATTGACAAAAAAAAGGCTCAGGACCATGTTGGTTGAAAACATACGGAAGAGGCTTTTATCCTTCAGTGGATAGACAATAACTAAAAGGATGATGATGATGATGATGATGATGATGATGATGATGATGATGATGATGATGATGATGATAGAATATAATCAATATATACAGTACATGTAGTGAAAATATTTTTGGTCTTTTATAACCAATCATTCAGTGATGAAAAACTAGTGAATACAGCTTAGTGTAACTCACAATTTTATAATCAATTTTCAACAATTGGTCCACTATTTTATAAATAAAAGAAAGGTAGAAAACATTTTTGAAGCAACTATATTAGGTTTTTTCAAAGCTGTCATTATGCCACTACTATTTATTTTTTAAAAAGCTGTTACAAATTATAACAGAATAGTTGAAATTTCACTTTGTGGTTGTAATTAGTGGGCATTTTTTGTAATGCTCATTATTTTAATTGTTAAACATTTTATTATTTCTTTTAATAGAGAAGGGCAAGAACAATTTCCTTGCTTGAAAGAATGCGTTCTATTAAAGATCAGTATTTTTTTAGGTCTGTTTTCATTTTCATAACAGTAGCTGCAAAATTTAACTGGAAATAAATATCGAATTAAATTGAAAGAAAGTGTTTTTTTTTAACATTGCCTAATAACAATTGTGAACTCTCTGTAGAGATGTCCTGCAAAAACCTTGAACAGATATGATTCAAGATTAATTTGCTAATATTTTTTCTGTACATTTGTCTTTTGATAAATAAATTGAAGAATAGCTGGGTTATTTTACCTCTAGTAGTAGAACATTTATTTTTTCAGAAAAAGGCTTGAAAAAAGCACACAGAAAATATTTAATTACCATGGCATGCATTATCATAAAAAAGCAGAAAAACAGAACCAAATTAAATGAATATATTTTGCCCTTCATCATGAACTTAGAACCTAGACAGTAATGTAATGGTCATATGAAGTCATATAAGAAATGTCCAATGATTTCCATAACTAGAACAATGCATATTATAGCTTAGGTTATATTCCAATTTGGGGACTAGTCATAAGTGGGAGGAAAAAGTCTTGGGGTACTGGAGAAAAGAACAATGTGCTGGAGAACAATGCTATGTTTCCTTGAATTCCTTAGTTGGACTTTAAAGATCAAGAAGAACAAATGGTTCTATACAATTACTTGTGTTGAAGTTCTATTTTTATATATGGAATGGGAAATAGGTAAGCTTTTAACAGTTAAGGCAATATACCTCTGGCAGCTCAAATTTAAAAAATAAAAATCAATACAGATGGAGAAAGCAACTCTAAAAATCTTAACTACGTTTGCTATTAATCTTCAATTTACCTTCAATTTTGAGTTGGATCCTGATTACTTTATTTAATGGTATTTGATTTTTTTTAAAAAAATCCTTTGATCTACGCTGAAATCATTATGGCAATATCAGCCTACTTCCCCCTTTTGTATGAAACAGAAAATTGGATTCACGTAACTTCTGGACTTTGGGCATCTTGGAATAAGGAAAGCTGTGATCAGGATCAATGGTCAAGAGATCTATACCAAAAATTAAAGTGATGGGGAAGATGGAAATAAAATGAAACAGAAATGAAGGCAAAAATAGAGTTACATCATAAGTAATAAGACACCTGTATGGATTTAACAGTCTCAGAAGCTAGACAGAGAAGAACCAGTGACAAGTTCAGGACTCTAAGGTTTTAAGTCTATATTAATGTACTTGGGAATAAGTTCTGCTTAATTCAGCCAGCCTATTTCACCCTTGAGTCATTTTAAAGTGATGTGTTTGAATCAGTCGTCCCATTTTCCAAGACAGCAGCTCTTCATTGAACAAGCTTTCAGGTCTTCCAGTTGCTGTATAACTTTCCACTCCAATGCTCGCTGAAGTTGGAAAAGGAAACATGCATTCACCACTATTCTAAATTTAAAAAGTACTTTTAAAATAAAATACAAGCAAGACAAACTGGCATTCTCTAAAGCCTATGGAATAAGAATCACAAGAAGTTCCTTCAAAATTGAAAGCAAATTCCGGCTTCCTGGGGGCGTGGCCTGTTGCCGAGGAGGGCTCCACCGAGCTCCTCAGAGATCTGGTCTGTATATCTAAATAAGATCATAGATAGCACCCCTTTTTGGCTAAGAAAGGGGCAGGGAGGATAGCTCCGTAGGCTAGGGTCTATTCGTAAGCCACAGCCTTTTTCTTTTTTTGGCTGTGGAAAGAGATTAGATCCAACCGGAGCGGAGCTTCTATCTCCAGCCAGTTCTTCTTAGCTGCCTTTTTTTTTGGCAGCCCCAGACAGGCTAGCCCCCCCCAGGACAAAACAAAGTTTTTTCAAGCTAGAATTGATACGGGAGGGTACCACCCCTGTGAGATTTATGCTTTTATTACTATCTTAAATACCAGCACCATTCGTCTTAGAGACTTCTTTGTCTAAATAGACCTCAAAATGGCGATTTCTCTCCGTGGATGATTGATACTGGATGTACTCAGCCGGTGTTATCTTCCTGCAGACCGCTTCTTAACAAAATAAACTCTTCTTCTTTGGAAATAGAGGGGAGCGAAGCGCTGCTTACTTGTTTATTTATTATGGCACCCAGATCAAAGAAGCGTCTTGCTACAAATGTGTCTAAAGAATTTAAAGAATCTTTACTGGAAACACAGCCTTTGTCTCCTACGCCCTCTACTGGAGAATTTTTAACACAGGAATATCTCTTTAAAATCTTTAATGCCTTTAAGCAAGAAATTAAGGAATTTGTATTGGAACTTTATGATGATTTAAAATCTAAAGTTAATCAAATGAAGGCGAATACGTTTGCAGCCATGTCTGCCCTGTCAGATTACTCTGCTGAAATCGAGAACAAATTGGAAAGTCTGGAGAAGGCTAATTTTAATTTGACTACCAATATTCAAATTTTACAACAAAAAATTAGAGATAACGAAAAACAGCTTATGATGATAAATTTTAATAGGAAGGCATTTGCAATAAGAGTCAGAGGATTCCGTGAAAAGGAGCAAGAGAATTTGAAAGAGACCTTTGCTGAAGCCTTCAGCCATGCGGTGGGAAGCCCGGGACTTAACTTTGATTGGCAGATTCGGAAAATCTATCGCCAGAACTCATTGATAGCGGAACAGCGACAGCTCCCGAGGGACATAATTATACATTTCTCTACAAAAGAATCTAGAAATGCGATTGTGCAAAAGCTTTATAATAACAGTTTCCGAGTTGACGGCCAGGACCTGATTGTTTTCAAAGATATTCCTTTTCAGATGTTGAAGGCAAGAAGGGACTACACCTTTTTAACTAAGGAGCTTAGGAGTCAACAGATTCGATACAGATGGGAGGCCCCTGCCGGTATCACGGTTACATTTGAGAATCAAAGATTTCGTCTTAACTCTGTTTCGGAGGCTCAAGATTTCTATTGTAGGATTCTGAAGGCGGGACTTCCTGACGCGCTTGGAAGAGAGGAGAGACAAGCGGAAGGAGAAGGCAAGCGGCCGGCCATGTGGCTGCAAGATGGAGGGGGTAGCCCCTCCTCCCTCGGAGAAGCAGAAAAACGGAGATCGAGAATTTAGACATTTCAAAATGCTTGAGGACTGAATGGGGGTTTGAGACCTCTCTCCGGTAGAAAAAGCGGACTAATTTTTATCAGAAGGGAAAGCTGGGTGAAACTACTTTAAGCTAGATTCTAAATTAACGTTAGCATAAATTTGATAGTGGTAAACATCAGACAAGCAAGGGATGAGGGTAAAATTTACGTTGTTTAAAGTTTATTAGAACAGAAAGCCGGTTGGGATTATTTTAAGATAAATGTAAAAAGAATGCGGAATGATTTATGTTGTTTAAACTTTGTTAGATGGGATTATTTTAAAATAGAAGGTTAACTGACTTTTGCTGAAAGTATTATTTGAATATGTGGAATGATCCATGCTATTTAACTTTTATTTGAAGGGAAAGTTGGTTGAAATCGCTCTGAGTTACATTTTAAACAAATGTTAGTATAAATTTGATAGTGGTAAATATCAGACAAGTAAGGGATGAGGGTAAAATGCATGTGGAAGGAACTACGTTATTTGTGGTAAACATCAGACAAGCAAGGGATGAGGGTAAAAGTTACGTTGTTTAAAGCTTATTAGAACAGAAAGCCGGTTGGGATTATCTTAAGATAAGTGTAAAAAGAATGCGGAATGATTTATGTTGTTTAAACTTTGTTAGAAGGGATTACTTTAAAATAGAAGGTTAACTGACTCTTGCTGAAAGTATTATTTGAATATGTGGAATGATCCATGCTACTTAACTTTTATTTGAAGGGAAAGTTGGTTGAAATAGCTCTGAGTTATATTTTAAACAAATGCTAGTATAAATTTGATAGTGGTAAATATCAGACAAGTGAGGGATGAGGGTAAAATGCATGTGGAATGAACTACGTTATTTAAATCCTATTAGAAGAGGAAGTCGGTTGGAATTATCTTAAGATAGAAATTGATTCCTGTGTAAAGTAATATTTGATCTACGCTGTTTAATCTTACTAAGTAGGGGATTTTGAATTACTGTTTGAAAAGGGGGTAAAGAAAGATCATTTACGCTGTTTAAATTTTACTAGAAGGGAAAGTTTGATTACTTGTCTGTAAAGTTATATTTGAATATATGGCATGAACCACGTTGCTTAAATTTTATCGGAAGGGATCATGAGGTTTAGGAAGAGGAACGGGAGAATCTACAGAAGGTTGGGGTAAATAGCAAAGAAGTAAGAGACGAGAATAAAATATAGATAGAATGATTTATACTATTTAAGCATAGATAAAGATGGGGGGCTGAGATCAACACAAAGAGTGGTTTCTTTTTTTTTTCTTTTTTTTCTTTTTTCTCTTTTCTCTTTTCTTTTCTCTTTTTTTTTTCTCTGTTTTTTTTTCTTTTGATATATTACTTTTATTTTTTAATCCATATGTATACAAGATATTTTAGACAGAAGGTAGTGCCAGGTGTGGGCCCTGGGAAGTCGGGAGGATTAGGGATGGGGATTTGTGGGGGGTGGGGTGGGGGGTGTTAACATAGTCTTAATAAGAACAAGAATGTATTTATATACGGTGGTTCTTTTTTTCTTTTATTTTTTTTATTTCTTTTTTCCTTGGTTCATTTTACTTTTATCAGATCAAACAACACTCGAATAAAGGCATACACCAAGGAGGGAGGTAGAGGGAAAGAAGAGGGAGGAGTAAGGAAGGAGTAAGGGGAATGTAAGGAGGGCGTGTGGGGAGTAAGGGGAGAAGGAAGGTTTGAGGGGAAAGGGAAGTAGGAGGGGAGTGTTAGAGGGAGAAAGGAAAGTTGGAGGGGGTAGATGGGGTGTATGGAGGATGGAAGTGTTAGGTGGGGTTGTGAATGATGAGTTGTGTTTTCTTTTTATTTTGTTTTATTTCATTTTTTTTTCTTTTCTTATAGCAAATACCCTGTATATAAGTGATTGCAAAATGGAAAGTGAAAATGAATAAAATATATTTAAAAAAAAAAAAATTGAAAGCAAATTCCCAGCTGGCATATGATTAAGCTTGCAATATAGCTATAAATTGAACACAGACTACCATATGTAACTAAAAAGCAAGGCAGGGGAGAAGGAAAAGAATAATAGGCATATACTAGAAGTTTAAAACAAAACTTTAAGACAAGAACAGTCAAGACCACAGGCTTAGATTTTTTTAAAAAATCACATTTGGTGGATATTATTATCTTTTTAATTATTAGATTTTATTACCGGTAGCTTGAGATAATAAGGACACAAGTAATAATTTACCAGATTAAATGTGTTCCCATTCTTGTAGATGAGAGGATGAAAAGATGAGTTACTTTTTACTGATAATTCTTGGTACCCAGCACTTATATAAGTATCAAAACAGAACAAACTGAATACATGATTTTCATGAAATGGAAAGATTGAAATTATCTGGGGGAAAATGTTGAGCCTACTTGCACAATCAATTTATTCCAGATCATCCCTTCCACTGCACTTTTCCTAGAAGAGAAAAAAAAATCTCAAAACATTCTACAGAAGAGAACATAATAGAATTTTTGAAACTACAAGTTGGTGTCAATCAGAGCAGAGATCTAAGTGTGCCATTCTAGAGGCACACATAATTGTTTTGCCACCACATTCTGCACCAACTGAAGTTTCCCGATACTCTTCAAGGGCAGCTTCACGTACAACGCATTACAATGAATTGTAATTTGAGCATTAATCAAATTAACGTAAGTAACTGGCCAGGGTGTTTCCTCCCTTCTGCTTAGCTACTGTTTCCATTGTTTGGGGAACAGTTGCTAAAATGGCATTTGTGTTTTACTCCTGTCACACCTAATTAAAGCAGGCTTATTAAGAGGTAGAAAAGGGAATAAAAATATCATGCTGTTTTCTACAATCTGCAAATGTTCAGTCTTAGTTTTCATGTTTATCAAGAAGTATGGTCCCTTTTAGTCTCTGTGTTTGCTTTATCCACAGTAATAGCTTTGCAACTCTTTATTTCTTTCCCCCAGTATTTTAAAATTTCAATTTTCTTCCTTCTTCTTATCCCTCTCTTATTCCTGAACTGAGTGAGTGTTTCACTGAATGAAATCTAAGATTGTGTACTTTTTGTTAGATAATTGTGCATAATTCAAACTATTTATGTCTATCCTATTGTCCAATACCTATAATAGTAATAACAGACTCATATTTTTTCTCATGTTTCTTGTTTTAAAATGTTGCAAAGACTACATATAATGTATTATTTCTAGGAGATGCTAACTTTGCCAGTCAGTCATGCCAATAAGACTGCCAGCTCTATTATCCACTGTGGAAACAGGCTTCTGAATAGATTACTGGCATGATTCTAAATTCTCTAAATTATGTTCTTATTTTCCTTCTTTGAGTAGTTCACAATAGTTTGGTGGGTTTCTTCATGCTATGAAGCACATTCCAGAGGTCACTGAAGATTCCTTCACTGTGACTAACCCTGGTATCTTCTGAAATACATAGAAAGCATGTTAATAGAGTATTATAAAAATAACATATCTTTTCTCAATTTAAACAGCTGTCCTTAGACAAGAGTAATAAAATCTATATTCTAGATATATTCTTTTACCCAGACACTAATCCAGGAACAACATGTTCATATAAAAACATAACTAGTATGTCAAATATAGTTAGCTCTGATTTTATAGTTAAGCTTTCAGAGTTATATAAAATAATATTGTATAAAAAACATTGACTAGAAATCCTAATTTTGAAACAAATATTCTTAAAAAATCCCTTCAAAAGGCTAGTTGGCGATGTTTATTTATATTTCTACTACAATATTTTTAGTTTTAAAATTGGGAAATATATTAAAAACTAAAAGTTGGTTTTAGAGACTTCAATTGCCTATGGGTTGCCAATTGAACATCCCTTGTCTCATCTGAATAGCCAAATCTGATTTCTTATTCATGACTGCTGCCACGAAGAAATCATGAATTCCATCCTTCTAAGCCACAGCTGATTTTCATCATAGCAACACACAAGCTATATCTAGGTCTCTGGGGGGCTTGGTGTGTAATTTCAATGGTATAAAAATCTTTAAATTTTAAAAAGGAACAAGAATAGTTTCTTCTTGACTTGTGAGAATACTAGGATGGGGTTATGTTATATATGTGGGACGGCTCTTCCAAAATGTACATAGGTCCCCCTATTTTAAAATGCAAATTAATTCCCGCCTCTTCATAGTGAAAAATGAAAAAGGACGTAACGATGAATGAGAAGGAATAAAATCCAATCATTTCATAAGTAATAACCCACACCTAAATAGAAGATTGATTTAATTTCAAACAAATAAAATGGGTTTTATCTATTCAGAATGTAATTTATTATGTTATTTTATTCTGAATCTTTATAGAACTTGCCAGTAAATGAAAAGGTCCATGATTAAGAAGAAATGCATATGTAAATTCATGGGTAGCATTACAAGCTTTTCCTGATTTGACTCAGAGGTGGTATTCTTCCAGTTTGCCTCAGTTCGGGCAAACCGGTAATCGCGGTGGTAGGAGGTTCTGCCAACCCACTCACCCAGACATCATCATGTGCATGTTCAGAAGTGCCATTGCAAGCAAAGTGAGTGCGCGCATGCACACAAATCCCAGGTATTAAAACTGATTTACTCCTAAGTAACAGCAATAGCACTTAGACTTATATTCACTTAGCTCATAGTGGTTTACATCCTTCTCTAAGCAGTTTACAGAGTGATCATATTGCCCCAAACAATTTGTGTCTTCATTTTATTGACCTCAGAAGGATGGGAGGCTAAGTCAACCTTAACCTGGTGAGAATCGAACTGCTGGCAATCAGCAAAATCAACCTGCAATACTGTGTTCTAAACAATGAATCAGTAGTGAAAGTAAGAGAAAACAATTACCGTATTTTCACGACTATAAGCCGCACTGAAAATCCTAAAATTTGATAAAAAACCGGCAGTGCGGCTTATAACCCGGTGCGCTTTATATATGGAAAAAGATCGAAAATCTCTCCCTCCCGATTTTACGCTCAAACTTGAAGTTCGCAAGCGAATGACCGCGAGCAGGGACGCACACGTCCCTTGGGTCTCTCCCTCCCGATTTTACTTTCGCTCAAACTTGAAGCACGCACACGTCCCTTGGGTCTCTCCCTCCCGATTTTACTTACGCTCAAACTTGAAGCACGCACACGTCCCTTGGGTCTCTCCCTCCTGATTTTACTTACGCTCAAACTTGAAGCATGCACACGTCGTATGCAGTATCCTACCCCTGGAGTGGGGAGGAAATATGGATTTCATAGTATCCTTCCCCTGGAGTGGGGAGGGAATGGGGATTTCATAGTATCCTTCCCCTGGAGTGGGGAGGAAATGTGGATTTCATAGTATCCTTCCCCTGGAGTGGGGAGGGAATGGGGATTTCATAGTATCCTTCCCCTGGAGTGGGGAGGAAATATGGATTTCATAGTATCCTTCCCCTGGAGTGGGGAGGGAATGGGGATTTCATAGTATCCTTCCCCTGGAGTGGGGAGGAAATGTGGATTTCATAGTATCCTTCCCCTGGAGTGGGGAGGGAATGGGGATTTCATAGTATCCTTCCCCTGGAGTGGGGAGGATTTGGGGATTTCATAGTATCCTTCCCCTGGAATGGGGAGGAATTGGGGATTTTGCAGTATCCTACCCCTGGAGTGGGGAGGGAATGGGGATTTCATAGTATCCTTCCCCTGGAGTGGGGAGAATTTGGGGATTTCATAGTATCCTTCCCCTGGAATGGGGAGGAATTGGGGATTTTGCAGTATCCTACCTCTGGAGAGGGGAGGGAATGGGGATTTCATAGTATCCTTCCCCTGGAGTGGGGAGGAAATGTGGATTTCATAGTATCCTTCCCCTGGAGTGGGGAGGAAATGTGGATTTCATAGTATCCTTCCCCTGGAGCGGGGAGGATTTGGGGATTTCATAGTATCCTTCCCCTGGAATGGGGAGGAATTGGGGATTTTGCAGTATCCTACCCCTGGAGTGGGGAGGGAATGTGGATTTCATAGTATCCTTCCCCTGGAGTGGGGAGGAAATGTGGATTTCATAGTATCCTTCCCCTGGAATGGGGAGGAATTGGGGATTTTGCAGTATCCTACCCCTGGAGTGGGGAGGGAATGGGGATTTCATAGTATCCTTCCCCTGGAGTGGGGAGGAAATGTGGATTTCATAGTATCCTTCCCCTGGAGTGGGGAGGATTTGGGGATTTCATAGTATCCTTCCCCTGGAATGGGGAGGAATTGGGGATTTTGCAGTATCCTACCCCTGGAGTGGGGAGGAAATGTGGATTTCATAGTATCGTTCCCCTGGAATGGGGAGGAATTGGGGATTTTGCAGTATCCTACCCCTGGAGTGGGGAGGGAATGGGGATTTCATAGTATCCTTCCCCTGGAGTGGGGAGGATTTGGGGATTTCATAGTATCCTTCCCCTGGAATGGGGAGGAATTGGTCATTTTGCAGTATCCTACCCCTGGAGTGGGGAGGAAATGTGGATTTCAAAACATTTTAAACTATACCTTATAACCTTCCAAATGGAATAATAATAATATAAGAATAGCAAAGAAAAAGAATAATTATGCTTTATATTTTTACTGTCATTTATTATCTTACAGGCAGGCAGGCTAGGAAATGGAATGCAGGCGGGGGGGGGGAAACGAAATGAACGAGTGGCCAGGCAGGCTAGGAAATGGAATGCAGGCAGGGGGGAAACGGAATGAATGAGTGGACAGGCAAGCTAGGAAATGGAATGCAGGCAGGGGGGGAAACGGAATGAACGAGTGGCCAGGCAAGCTAGGAAATGGAATGCAGGCAGGGGGGAAACAGAATGAACGAGTGGCCAGGCAGGCTAGGAAATGGAATGCAGGCGGGGGGGGAAATGTTGCAAAAAAACCGTGCGGCTTATCGTGGCACGACAAAACCGCGCTACGCAAAATAGCGGAGATTAAATCGTGTCACTAAAGTCGCGACGTCATCACCGCGCATCATCACCGCGGGGACAACAGTGCGGTGACAGAAGGGTGTTCTACATACTTCGTTCTTTGCCTCCAAAGGTAGCCCTCCTCTTCCAGCTGACAGCGGCAGCGGGCACGGGGCAAAGTGGGCTGCCCAGCAGCAGCAGCCTGCGGGAAGGGTCCAGCACAGCCATGGGGAGCAGCAGGAAGCCCGCGGGGGGCCCGAGCAGGGCTGCTGACACTGGCGGCGGAGGAGGACGCAGCAGCGGCGGCGGCTGAGGCTCTCCCGGGTCCGGCGAAGCAGGCTTGCCCGGCAGAGGCCGGCCTCTTCTTCCTCAACAACATCTCCTTGGATGGGCAGCCGCCGCAACTGGGCAAGCCCGCTTCGCCGGCCCTGGGAGAGCCTCAGCCGCCGCCCGCCCTGCCTCTTCCTCCGGGGGAGCCGCTGGCGGTGGAGGCCACCCGTTCCAAGGAGATGTTGTTGAGGAAGAAGAAGAGGGCAGCCTGCCTCCGCCGGGCAAGCCCGCTTCGCCGGCCCGGGAGAGCCTCAGCCGCTGCCGCGTCCTCCTCCGCTTCCTGCTGCCCCCCGCGGCTGAGCTGTACCCTTCCCGCGGGCTGCTGCTGCTGGGCAGCCCGCTTTGCCCCGTGCCCGCTGCCGCTGTCAGCTGGAGGAGGAGGGCTACCTTTGGAGGCAAAGAACGAAGCATGTAGAACGCCCTTCTGTCACCGCGCTGTTGTCGCGGCGGTAGGGTCATTTTTTTTCTCAGCGCTTCGGACGACGCGGATTTGCCTCCGCACTTATGTCGGCGCGGATAAGGGCATCGCGGTTTTGTGGTGGAACCGCGGCTTATAACCCGGTGCGCTTTATATATGAAAAAAGTTTGAAAAATTAACGTTAACTGATACTGCGGCTTATAATCCGGTACGCCTTATGGTTGTGAAAATACGGTACTGGTCTGACTAGACAGGGCAGCCAAAAAAATTCCTGGAAAAAGGCAATGGTTAACAACTTCTATATTGCTGCCAATTGACTATTGTCCAATTGACAGAATTCAAGGTCAACCTGCATGGATCTTTCCCATTTATTCCAATTGTTGCCAAACATGTAATGAAAAGATAAACACTTGACTTCTTGTGAAAGAATTATATCTTTTGCAACTAGAAATACAATTTTCAAACAAAATGTTGAGAATTATACATTCACTACACTTTATATGCATGTTAAAAATACATTATAACATTTACTAGATCCCCAAATGTCACCTTAATATCAATATAACCGCAGTGCTGCGGTGACATAATGATTAGAGGGCAGTACTGCAGGCTACTTCTGCTGATCATGGACTGCCAGCAGTTTGGCAGATCAAATTGCACCAGGCTTAAGGTTGACTCAGCCTTCTATCCTTCCAAAGTGAGTAAAATGAGGACCCAGATTGTTGGGGGAAATATGCTGACTCTGTAAACCACCTAGAGAGGTCTGTAAAGCACTGTGAAGGGGTATATAAGTCTAAGCGCTAAGTGCTATAACATAAGAGCTAAATCAACTTTGGTACAATAGTGTCTATGGTAATGTATTACCACTGACTGCACCAGTAAAAATCTAGGATAAGAAATCCAAGAGTTGCCATTACTAATAAAGCTGTCTCTAATGTCTCTTTATTTTACAATCTAGCATTGCCAGAATAACGTCATGGCTAACGATATCTGGTATTCAATGAGAGGCAGGGAGAAGATCGTTGGTGTGAATATATGCTTTAGTACTATTCCCAAACCAATCTTAAACTACATTTTTATTTTCCTGTGAAAAAGAGGCGAGGTTGCTTTTCTGGAAAAAAGTTAAAAACTGCAAGATTTATTATTCATTTTATACAGGATGATATATTTGATAGAAACTATTATATCTTAAAATCCTAGCAGTATTTATGACTCATTGTCCTTAGAATTGTATCCATTTCATATGGATTTACTTTTAAAAGTCAGCTTGTCCAAAGGCTGTCCCTTATTTCATTCTTCCAAAATAGCTATCCACAATTGTAAGAATAGTTGCTACACTTAAGAAGATTCTCTACCTATCAATAGTTAAATATTTTCAAACAGCTCTCGAGTTGCTAGGATGTGACTGTTGAAGTTCCAAGTCAGTAGAATTCTTTACAGACCCCTGGCATAAGTAGATGCAATTCTGTTTATTAATCCCAATTTATTTCAGGCTTAAGGCACTAGCCAAGGAAGTTGAATGATATCACTGATAACTCATTTACTTTCCTGGCTATGATGGTAGAACATGTTCTCTTTTCTGACTTCTTTCGGTGGTGGTTAGAGAGCTGGCAGAAAATATTGCTGCTGCTGCAAAAGCATTGAGCTATGTAGATCTGGTTGGATTGTCTGTATGGAAGCTGTCAGGTTAAGTACCATCTCAAAAACACATGTGTGTTAGACTGAGTTTATCCTACGTATTCCTCACAGTTTAATCACTTGCAGAACTATTTATATAAGAATTGTGGGAGAGAGGTATTGTAAGAAATAATGAACACTTGTTACATCTTGCTAATTAGTAAGATAAATGGAGTGATGATCAGAAAGTGTTCACAATAAATAGGATTGAATGGTTCTTTTTCTAAAATTCCAATAATTTCTAAACATTATTTAGCAAAAATACTTCCATGCTATTGCTTATTCTTGGTTATTAAATATAAAATAAGAATAAGCAATAATCTGAAAGACTAGGTTAGCAACAGATTATGGACAAAATCTATATTGTTGCTAATAGTTGAGACCTAACTTAATGGTACAAAATTAATTAAAAGGCAGAGATTAATGGGAATGGGGAAAACCTTTTCTTTACTTAAAGCATAATTCTGACTTATGGAATCTGCAGTCTTGATATGGAATAAGAGCTTTTCAAATGGTTAGACAATTTACCAACAATTATTAACTATCAGAACTGAATTTAATGGCAATAAGTGCCTACTGCAGGATGCAATCAATGAAAATAAACATTACATATGCAGTGTGTTTGTGGGAAGTACCTAGTAGGCCATTTCTAGTATAAAGAACATTAAACTTGGTGAGTTTCAAAATGATCTAGTAAGGTGGAAGTGGGGAAACTATGACCTTTCAAATGTAACTGAATTATACTTTCCAGTAGCTGCAACTAGCAAGTCTGATAAGATATGTTATCAATATTGGTACCTTCAGTTCATTATAAATCTCCTTTTTCCTATTAACTGGCATTACCAACTAGGATCACTTAACATTATAGACTGACATCCCAATGGAAGCTGATGTAGAAGCCGAAGCTGTTATGTATTGAATGTATATAGTAGTGTTAAGTGCTGCTAAACTGAAACTAGCCTCTAGATAACTCTAACTGTTAACTACTAAAGTGAAACTAACCTTTAGATTACCCTAACTGTTAGCTCCAACTGTTTTGGAGCAAAACTTAGAATATGCATATTTGGGGAGGGTTTTTCATGTACTATGGGCCCAGAGTATAAATTACTGGCATTTGCCTACAGTTCCCCAGTTCCATTTTGAATCAATAAAAGCAGTTGCAGCTATGCTGATCTGGTTCTTGCCTACTGAAGCCCACTGGAATTGGAGATTAGGAAGGGATAGGATTATAGAAATAATATGGACTATTGCTAATTTTAGAATAAGAGTTTGGTGTATTTTTATCTATTATCTGTAGCAAAGAAAGTCAGGAATTATTTCTATTTTCCTTACTTTTTTGCTCCTTTTATTTTCTGTACTTCTGTATTGCTTTTTTTCTTGACTTTTATTTTAATTCTTTTTGCTTGTCTATTTTTGTTTTTTGAAATTCAATATAGGGGTATATATGTAGAGATAATACCCAACTTACAACCTGTCCTTTAACAACCATTTGAAGTTACAATGGACATACTTTGGGGCCAGTGATGTGTTGTAAGGATTACGGTTGGTGAGGCAAGAGCGTGGCAGCAGCGAGAAGCAATGTCCCCGCCGCTGTGTCTGACAGGCGTCTCGTGTTTATGTCTGCCATAAACGTGAGATGCCTGTCGGACACCAGGCAGGGATGGAGGAGGGGGGCAAGGCAGCAGAGCATGGCAGCAGCAAGAAGCAATGCCCCGCTGCTGTGTCTGACAGGCATCTCGCGTTTATGTCCACCATAAACGCGAGATGCCTGTCGAACACAGCGGCGGGGACGGAGGAGGTAGGGGGAGCGAGGCAGTGGGCGGTGGCCATGACAGCGCCCGGCAGAGTGACATGCACCGGGCTAGGCTTCATCAGCTTCTCTCTGCTGGAGGATGCGCAGCGGGCCCTGAGTGAGATCCGCATTTTCAGCGGCCGCCGGGTAAGCCTGGTGCTGGTGCGGCCCAAGAAGAAGCAGAGGGGGGCAGGAGAAGGTGGCGATGGTGGCAAAGACGCCCCCGGGAAGCACCAGAGCTCCCCAAGGCCAGGGGGGCCCTCCAAGAAGGCCCCGCTGATCGTCCGCAACCTCAGCTTCAAGTGCACGGAAGAGGAGTTGAAGAGCACCTTCGCTGCCTTCGGGACAGTCCTGGAAGCCTCCCTGCCCAGGAAGCCTGATGGGGAGGCTTTTCCTTCATGCAGTTCAGGAATGTCCTGGAGGCGGGAAAAGCCCTGAAGGGGCTGAACATGAAGGAGCTCCACCGCCTCGCCCCCCGCCTCCTCTGACCCCATTGCTGTGTCCAACAGGCGTCTCATGTTTATGGTGGACATAAATGTGAGATGCCTGTCGGACACAGCGGCGGGGATGGAGGAGGCGGGGGGGAGAGGTGGCAGCTGGCAAAGAAAGGGGAGAAGAGGAGGAGGAAAGGGAGAGGAGGAGGAGGATGGGGCTCCCGATGGGGGGGGGAGAGGGCTGCACTCTCTTCTCAAACAAGGCTGTCCTCCCTGCCTCTGCCCCTTCCCTCTCTTCTGAAACAAACTCTCTCTCAAATTGAGACAGAGTTTGTTTGAGTGAAGTGAAGAAAGAAACACACGCACGCACGCGCGCGCACACACACACAGAAACTCACATTAAAAAATTACTTACAAATTAAATTACAATAATTTTGAATTCCCCCCCTCCCTCCGTCCGACCACATACCTTTTCCAGTTGTGTCACAGAGGATTTCAACTCTCCTCTTGTCCGCCCGCCATGATGAAAATGTAAAAAAATGTAAAAATAAAAAGGCAAGACCTGCTGCTGCCAGAGCAGGAGGCGAGAGAACCACATGCCTCCTTTGCATAAGGAATTTTTCACCTTTTAACCCTTGCTCAGAGTTAAGAAAGAGTTAAAAGGCGAAAAATTCCTTATGCAAAGGAGGCACGTGGTTCTCTCGCCTCCCCCTGCAGTTAGCACTAAGCAGAGTTATCCACTGTGACTCTGGCAGCAACTACCTTAGCCTTTTTCCTTTTAATTTTTCTTTTCATCATGACACTGGTGAGGCCCTGCCTCCCTTGCCTCCCCTGACTGTATGTCCCTGTTAGGACTACTCATAACCCACATTTATGGGTTTTTGCAGCATCTACTCATTACATGGTCATGGCAGTTTATGGCAGTTTTGCTGAAAACTGGCATTTACTCTTGGTTTTTGGCAAAACCATTCTCTATAGCAAAACATTGGTTTGCTTAATGATTGCTTTGTTCAATTAATGACTGGTGGCACTTACGTGTGCCACATTTACTTAACAATTGCTTTTTTAAAAAGTCTTAAAATCAGGTTGGTCATGTGACCTACCTATATTATGACTGTCACGCTTTACAACTGTGATGGGCAGTTCATCTGATGGACAGATCATTAAGGCTAAGATACACTGCCTGCTCAGAACTCCTTATCTTGCTGACCAAACTGGTAACCAAACTGATAGTAATGGAACAGTCACCTCTGCTGCATCTACAGCAGAACAAAGTGCATCCACATTCAAACAACTTGCCATAATGCTATCTGCATGAAACAGTCAATTTTGTCCATAGGCAAAGGAAGTCTTATAGAAGGGAGGATGTATTTATACCTTTCATGTAAATGGAACCATCTCCAAAGGTCATGTAGGTAACTACAGCAGTGCTTATGTGTGAGTAAAAGGAAGCTTTCAGGAATACCTTTATGAACTTAAAAAGGATTGGATGCTTATAGAAAAAACACAATGTTGTCTTTTGCAATACACACACACACACACATATACATAAATACAGTTCATGTAATGATAAGTAAAGCTTCTGTGGGTGTATGGCACTGGCCTCATAACTGGATGTCCAAATCAACTATCTGGGTGATCACCTATGGTATTGCTTCATGCAGATCTAGGCAACCAGAGAATGCACACATAATGGGCCATCTTCCACAATATGTGTAAAATGTCAGCATCACAATCGCGACAAGGGGAAGTCCTACTTCATTTCTGAACTTTTCATGTTCTAAGCATCTTAAGAGCATCTGCTTTTCTCATTAAGAATGTTCTGTTTAAATATTTTATGGCAGACAGTTCGGTCTTATTCCTTTACCTAATTTTATCCCCAGTTGGCTTCCTTGTTTGTTTGTTTGCCTGCCTGCCAGGTCTAAGAAAGGAGTTTATAAAAGTTCTGAATGTATCACCAAATGATCACTTTACAAACACATACAGAATTTTATGCAGTTTTAGGCATTTATTCTCCTGTATTTTACACCTCTTGTCAAATAAGTCTTAACATAAAAGACCTCTAAAAACAACAAAATCCTGATAACTCTGGAATTTATATGCCCCTGTTACTAATAAAATAGAAAGATATGTTTCTGTATGACCTAGACTTTGTAATCGTCTTCAAAATAAATTTGCTGTAACAAAAGCCAGCAGTTTTCCTTTTTTCTAGGCCAAAAAAGAAATCTGTCTCTGGAAAAAGAAGGTTGTTTCATGCAGTGCAAAACACTGAGGTGTACATGCATACATACTGCAAACCTATCCAAAACCATCACAATTTTTCATGAATTTCGTTCCATTTAGTAAGAAGGGAAGGACATACTATTCACATGTTGGTGGATTTCAAAGAAATCATTTTAAAGGCCAATTTTCCACTTTACTGTTTTCAATTTTTAGAATAGGTTTTTTTTTAAAAAAAAAAAATCCTCCAACATACAAACACAATTTTCTACTAATACAATTGTTTCAAGTGTTTTTAGCAACACTGAAACAAAAGATCATCTTACTTGACATACCATACTTTGTGTGCTGCCAATATCTGACACATCGACCAATAATTAAATCCAACTAATGGATCTTTTCTGAGTCAAAACAAGTTAATCATTTAGATACTAATTCGTTCATATCTTCTGCTAAAGTGTAAAGCCACATATGGTAAGAAAACACTGTGGCATTACTATGCTATTGCTACTGAATGCATAAAGGCAGATGATACTTTCACTGGAAGAAACCAGTAAAGCAGGGGAGGCTGCTGGAACGTCATGGAAAAAATAATCATTGTTTGTTTCCGGCCTTGCACTGTCACACTGAACTATGGGTAAACTATGCTGCTAAATGACCTATTAGATATTTTGTTCAAGAATTAAGTTGTGCCGTTCTCTATAATCACAGAATCAGCATTCAAATATTTTAGTGGGAGCACATATAAATGATTTATTTCAGAAGCAGGGTCAATACTGCAGCAATATGATGCACAATGGAGCTTTAGAGAGAAAGACTGAAAGATAGATTCAGGTGATATGAGAGAGTGTCAGTGGAGGGAGAGCTGGTGTGATAGACTACAGTAAAGTGGCAGTTTGGTAGGGAGGAGGAAGCACAGTCAGGAAAGGAGTGGTCGTGGTGAGACAAAAACAATGTATAGTCTGGAATTGCATAGGAAGCATAGGAAGAGAGTAAGGAGAGCCACTCCCTTGGATCTCCCAGATTAGTAGAGAATTAGATGTTTTAGGGTCAGAGTAATAAAAGTTTAGTCTGGCAAGATTCTGTCTATTGTATAGAAACAAATAAAGAACTCAACTTCGGATAAATTTCTCTTGGTTGTTCTTCTTGGCTAGCCTGACAGGCAATGGATGGATGGAGAGATAGATTATAGTTCCTATTGATCTACAAAACCTTAAAACCTTGACAAGAGGCAAATCATCATGCTTTGAACTGATTATGTTTCCCTTTCTCTACTGAGTCTTCCCTATTTTTGATCCTAGGGCTTCTGGACTACACCACTTTTTCCCTCACTCAACAGCCTGAGGCTGATCGATCAAAACAGCCTGAGGCTGATCGACTTGGCACTACTTTACGAATTCTATAGGTAGGGTGTTCCCTTGAATATTTGTTCACTTGATGAATATTTGTAATTCATTCATATCGTAATTAATATTGAGATAATCTCCATGTAGGTAATGCCAGATCCTCCCTTTGTAACCCGATACTATTATTGTTTGTACTGTTCTTGACATTCTTCATTCTTCTGAAGTCTCATGTTTCAGTTTTAACCACAGTTATCAAAGTTGGAATCAAGGCATGAAGGACAGATACATACTGTATAATGACATGTAATCAGGACATAATATGAATATTATTCAAAAGAATTATGTAAGACACAAGTATTACAATATCTTCTAATAGCACAAGCCAGGATTTCCAAACAAATATCAAAAATCAAAACATCTTTGTCTTCAGCTTTTACGCCACCATTTAGTACAAAAATACACATATTAAAAAATCCTCTCTTTTTCTGGCCTTCCTGGATTTTAAACAGGCCTTTGATTCAATATCCAGGATCACCTTCTGGGAGAAATTAAAATGCACCACTATCGATAAACGGCTCCTCTTCCTCATACAAAAATTGTATGCCAATTCCACCCTGAAAGTGAGGTGCAATCCCCAAGGGAGTTTAACTGGCTCAGTAAGGGTACAAAAGGGGGTACAGCAGGGTTGTATCCTGTCCCCCTCCCTCTACAACTTCTATATTAATCCCATGATTGATCTTTTACAGAACCCGGATTTCCATCCTCCTAACCTAGCACGATGCAAAGTGCCAATTCTCTTATATGCTGATGATGCCGCTATCATTTCACAAACCCCCATAGGACTGAAGAGAGCAATTAGGGCAACACTTGGCTATTGCAGGCAAAACAAACTGGTCCTTAACTTCAATAAATCAAAAAAATTAGTTTTTGCTAAAAGACCAAGCCAATACTCCTGGAAAATAGAAGGATATAGTTTGGAACAGGTTAGAACATTTAGATACCTTGGTGTGGTTTTCTACTTGCTAGGGACATGGAAGGCACACCTGGATCACACATTGCAAGTAGCCATTAGGTCCTCAAATGCAATCAAACATTTCTTTTATACAGGTGGAGGTCAGTTAGTACCTGCTGCCTTAAAACTTTTTGAGGCCAAAATATTGGCACAAATTTTTTACGGGGCATAAACAGGAATCCTTGCAAAGAGAGACTTGCTAGAAACAATACAAACTAAATTCCTGCGAGCCATCTTAGCTGCACCCAATGGAACTCCAAATGCCCTGTTAAGAATTGAGACAGGCATGCCTCAAATTCAGGTAAGAGCATGGAAGACGATGATCATTTATTGGCTTAAAATGCATTTCTTTCCAGAAGGACTGTCCCCACTAGTGTTGACTGACAATTTCCCTTCCCCCTGGAAACAGGCAATTGATCACAAGCTGGGCTCTTATGGGCTTTCACCATTATTCTTAATGTCCCTAGGCTTTGAGCAAGCAAAGCAAGTAGTAATTAATAGAATGAGGGACATAGAGTTCCAAGAAGAACTAAATAGGTTGTCTCTCCACAGTAGGGACAGAATCAAACAGAGTGTGTGGGAATCGGTAAGATATCTAAATGACCTGATCTCCCCAAAACAAAGAATTTGGAGCCAGATTTAACATTCTTCCTTCAGCACTCCACCAGGGCAGGTATAAGAAAACACCTATAGCAGAACGGGTCTGTATATGTGGTAAAGGAGAAGTGGAAGATAATTCACATATTCTATTACACTGCAAGCTATACAGAGCTTGTAAGTCTGCACATATTCTCCCCTTATTAGAGAGATTGCCAGGGAGGGCAGACCATTTTTATGTAGACTTTCTCCTCCAGGACACTAACCCGGTTACCACGTTTACACTGGCAAAGTTCTGTGCTGCTGCAATGTCCATAAGAAAAGAAATTGGCTACAGAAGTATAGTACCATCTTGTACAAATTATCTGGACATACCTCTAACAACCTTTGGACCATTATGTTATTATTCACTTTTAATGTCAATACTTTTAAATTATATTTTAATGTTAGTATTTTTAATATAGTTTAAAAATTAATGTGTATTGCTGGTCTTTGACCGTAATAAAGATTTTACTTACTTACTTGGCTACAGCTTTTGTAATGGGAAAATGCAGATGAAAGCATGCCATTAATGTTTACTTTATATGCAGGAAACATATGTAAATGTGGATTGGATATATTCATTCTTTAGAAAAACTAATTTTAGCTAGAATTCTAAGCAAAAGTTGCACATAAATTTGGTCAAATTTTGACTTTTTCAGTATCCAAGAGATATAACTGCAATATGATCACCTACTTTGATTTGCAGTTATTGTGTTGTGGTCATTTTGTTTAGCACCCTGTTTTGGTAAAAAGATCTTAATCTTTGTCATTGTCATCATAGTCATTACCATTGTAGCTAAGGTGGCTGAAGGGTTTCCTGCCTAGGCAGGAGGTTGGACTAGAAGACCTCCAAGGTCCCTTCCAACTCTGTTATTCTATTCTATTCTATTCTATTCTATTCTATTCTATTCTATTCTATTCTAAGGATTGATGTTATCCCCTAAGGTTTTACATTCCCTTTAATATGTGAAATGAATGCTGTTATTTATTTTCCTCTGAGAAAAAATGGATTGGTGAGTGTGAGCTAGATAGACTTCTCTTTACTTTCTGGAGTTGTAGCAATGAAACTCTGTAAATCCAATGTAAATATCTCAAGACTGTATTTTCTATGGCTTCTTGAACTTTGATTCTGCGTTCTATGGATAGTTTGACTGCATTAGTTATTTAATTTTTGATATTTTAAGGCCAAATGCCTATTTTATTACTACAATAAATTTTTATTATGTGTTTAATATGAAATACTTTTATTCTATGAACCACTTAAAAGGGACTTTCTTTCCTAAAAGGCTGCATAAAGATATCTAGATATTAGTAAATTTCTCATGGCATTTCTTCATTTGTCTATTTATACCCTCAAGTTAGCCCGAATGTTCATTATAGTGCAACAATTATTGAATCAATGTATCTAACAATTATTGAATCAATGTATCTTATGTCCATTAACTTAAAGAGTTTGTAAAATATCCAGGATCCTTTATTCCTGCAGAATTGAAATTTTCACAAAATCTAGACCACTTTTATTTGCAGAGTTGAAGCATGCCCGTGGTAATGTGATAGTGATTTCCTGTTTTGATAGCTTTTCACAAGCAAAGTCAATGGGAAAATTGGGAGGAAGTTTATTTATTTATTTATTATTAAATTTGTTTGTCACCTGTCTCACTGCAAGGGAGAGTTGGATGTCATTCTCACTCCCACTGCTTTTTTGTCTGCCCATGATGTTTCTGCTTTTTTTTTTTTTAGTAAATAACTGTTGAGTTATTATTGAAGGGTTTTTTTTAAATACTACAATTGTTTTAATGATATTCATTCTCATTAGATGATCATGGGACTATCCAGCATTGGGATAAAAAAATATGATCATGTGTGCCAAAATGGATAAACTAACTAAAGAAATACAGGAAAAGGAAGAATTAGAATTCTACCAGATATGGGATAAATGATATAGGTGGATGGAGGAAAGAAACAAAAATCAATGAAAGAATATGACAAAACTCAAAAATAATAGTTATGAGTAAAATAAGAGGGTTACGAATGGTGAAATCTAAATGAAATACAATTGAAGGGGAAATAATATAAGGTGAGTGATATCGATTGATGATTGCTATTATAAAAAACAGGAAGTTCCTGTTTGCACTGTATTGTATAAATGTGATGTACGTCTAATTTGTGTGTGTGTGTATTTTACATGTTTATTAATAAAAATTTTCTAAAAAAATTAAAAAATATATGATCAGACTAAAATTTAATATTTATTTTGGTCATATCATAGTGCACTACCGTCTCTCAAATGATGACCCAATAAGTCACAGGGTTTCTTGGTTTTAAATGAAAATGACTCCTTGTGTAGTCTGTGAACTAAGGTGCATTATCTGATACACCATCTGCCAAAGATAACATAGTTTTAATAAAAAGTGAATAAACCTGGTTGTTTGGGATTATCCTAGTCAGTATAAATAATGATCATACACTTTGAAGGCATGTGTGGCTTTTTCATCATGCAGTTCTTGTATATTTTCCTCAAAATAGATGAAACATCCTTAAAAATCAATCCACTGATCTATAGTACCAGAAATGTGTTGATGGCTTTAAGTTGTTTTAATTGAATCATCCTTTACTTTTGCACCATGTGGCAATCCAAGTTATTTATTGTAAGAATGGATAATTCCTTAATTTTCCACATATTGCTGGAAAATCTATAGGCTGAGCTTGGTGGACAGATCATAGAAGCCAAAAAGATTCTCATGAAATTAGCCCTAAATTCACTTTAGAGTTATTTTCAAATAAAACAAAATAAGTCATTTCAAATTTATGGAAAGATCATATAGGGTCACGAAAGATTCTGCATTAATATAATCTGTATGCAATATACACAAACATGCTTAAGAATTGCAAAGTTAGCAGATGTTTATAATTTAAAGAGAATATAACATTGCTTTGATGTTATATAAGTTGCATAATTAGGGCTCATACCTAAAAACAAGGCATACTTTCATTGACTTTTGGAATAATGATGTTCAGTTCTTTTAAAGTCCAGTGTACAAATGAATTAAGAGAGAGTACCTAGACTGCAATGGATCTATATACATAAATTCTGCTTTTTTATTGTGGTAGGGAGAGAGATTATTAGCATACTAGGCTTTACAAGTCTACATACAAGCTCCCTTTTTAGGACACTGTAATCATTTAATTTGGGGTAAAATCAGGGTGACTGGAGGAAACTGAAAGTTTGGCTAGATACCCTTCCTGATGCCATGCAGAGTTCATAGCAGATTGTTTTTTTCTTTGCATCCTAGGGTGAAAAAAACATTTTCCACTACCTAGAATTGAACCCTCAACCTACATTTACATTGTATTTCCATAAAGCTGATGATTTTTTCTAAAAAAAGAAGTTGAGTTTGAGAAAAAGAAAATGATAGTTTTATTCATTCCTACCAGGCATAACCTGAGAATAATGTTGTGTGGATTATTTTACTACTATACTACTATTACTATTTTACTACTATAAAAGTAAAAATCAGGTCACCTGAATGCTCAGATAAATAATAAAAATCCTGTATTATTGTGAAGTAGAGAAGGGTCTCTGCAGTGATTGCTTTTTCTGTTATACATTTTCTCATCACACTGAGACTTCCATGATTGCCCATACTTCCTAGTGTAGAAAGCCTGGTTGGAGCAGTTCTTCCCTGGGGCCTTAAAATAAAATTCCATGGATGTTTTATCTGAAGAAAAGCAGAGGGCTTTTTTCTTGGACCTCTTAGAAGTTAGAAGTGCAATATCTTGATAATTTAATTGAAGAAAAGTGACAGGTTTGGCAAAGAGTTTCATGGTCTCGTCCACAAATAATTATTATGTTTTCAAACCATTCTGGTTTCTTTTCTTTTTTCTTTTTCCATTTCTGTGTTCTTCAAAGGGTGAGAATTTGTTGATACTATTGATCATCTATTCCATCCTTTGAAATACAAGTTGCTAAACAATAACTAGTTTTCCACACAGACGTGACAGTTGCCTTTGAGCCACAAAGACTCTTTACTAAAATGTGTCATTGGGGGGGGAAAAAAGAAAGATTTTATTTAGGTCAACCAAGGATGAATATCCCTTTCTGGATTTTTTACAAGCAATGTGCAGATGAGTAATAGGCTCAATGCCACCAGGGTCTCTTGGCGTATTCAGTATATATTTCTTTTGGATGCTGTTTTATCAGAAATATTGTCCCAGATGGATTCCGGAAAACAAGCCCTGAAACAAGGCTGAATCATTTCAGGGAAAGATAAATTTTCTTCATTCAAATTAGGCTTCTCAGTGATGAAATCTTTTCTTGTATTCCAGTGGAAAAAGCTGCATCAAAGACAAACAATAAATTTAACCTTTTTTTAAACTTCAGCTTAGTTGTGCAGTCTGAATAAAAACATATATGATAAAATTCAAAATAAATTCACCACTTAAATTTGGCAACACCAAGGCAGTTATTCAAAAAACTATTTTTTTAAAAAATAATAAGGAAAGGACAATTTAAAAAATCAGTTCAAAGGCTTAGGAAAACAAAAAGGGCCTCACCTGGCATCAAAATGATGCTAATGTGAGTCTCACTTAAACCTCTCTGGGAAGAGAACACCCTACATGTGTGTGTATGTGTGAGGGGGGGTGTTAAATATGGAAATATATATATTTTATGTAGAGTCCACCTCACTCTTTTGATGAGGTGATCTGAAAAAGACCTCCATTAGGTGATTTTAACTTAGGAATTTTCCATGTAAGGCACACTGAAAGGTAGGAAAGATGGAAGGATATTAACTATTACATGAGTTTTGTCTTTTGAATTTTGTGATAGATTCAGATATTTAAATCTTGAGTTAAATAACTTTTGTATACAATCTTGTGTTTTAAGAATGGTAACCTGAGGTCTATTATTGGGTATTACCATCTAGTTTGGTATAATATTCTTTACTAACATATCAACACAACATCTTCACACTTAGAGCCAAATCCTTTGTAACAGGACAGAATACATCAAAAGAGTTGATTTATTTTTCTGGTTTCCGTCTGTATAGCAAAAATTCAGTTCTGGAATTATAACATGTTGTTAATTAGAAATTTCATTCAACCTTTTTACATTTTTAAAAATAGCTCCACAATTAAACATTTGGTTTCAATCAATGTTCGTTCCTATGTTTCTGAGAAATTGCTGCAATAGAAACAGAGATTTCTACATGATCCAAATTCATCTTAATTTAATTGAGCAGACTTGCTCACATTAAGAAGAATAGAATCAACCTTTACGTAACAATCTCTGGACAACATCAGGAACCTGAAGCAGTTGGAGTTAACTCTATTGCAACAATATTCACACTGATCTACAAGTGTGTAGTGTTAGATCAGGTAAAGGAAGACACACAAAGGCTTCAGTAACAACAGCTCTTTATTGCAAGTGAGGTAAACATCTGGCTGAGGAAGTTTCGGACAGCAGCCCCTTTTAAAGGGATCTGTCAGACTCTTTGACCAATGGGATTAAGCCTCTGTTCCCGCCAGAACAGAGGACCTAGGTGGAAACCACTGTCAGTGGTGGTGGTGGGGAATATCTAACATGTAGTATACAGTAAAAAAAACCTGTGGTTCTTGGTTATATTTCAGTGGTTTTTTGCAAGTAATTATTCTGTTAAAAGTTATATGATTATATCCCTTCCTTGCATCCCACTATGGAAAGAAAAACAACTATTTAAAAAATGGCATCAGAAAGAGAGTATGAGAGAGAGAAAGGTGCCATAAAAGAAAAAAAAGTTCTATCTTTCACTTTTGGAGCTAAAGCTGTCAACTTGAACTTAGTCTAATATATTGGGTTCATGTAGTAATAGCTTTTGTATGGTATGCAATGTGAATTGCATGTTTACGAGAAAAAGTTTGTTTGTAATAGTCTTTTTTGTTCTACCAAGATCAGCTAAGAATTTTTGATAGTCTACTGCTGTAGATCAATCAATGTGATTTAACATTAGATAGACAGGATTAGATTATGTCAAAGCCATTGCAACAAATGAAGAAATTTTTGTTCCTAAAGAGCTTCAGTAAATAGCATGTGTTTGAGGAAGAAATTTATTATTTTTAGCAAAATTAATTTCTTACATACACTTAAAGAGCTGTCACTTCTTAGAATTGAAATGGATCTTCAGTGAAAGATGCATATAACATTTACCACTCCAATCAAGTTAGCTATCACTAAATACCACTGAATGATAATATCTTTAGTAGGTTTCAGATTTTTCATCACCCAGAGTCTATGGAAGTGGGGCAGCATATAAATTAAATAAATTATTATATACACAGCAATGTGAAAGAAAACCTTCATAGTATACTAGCTTCACTGCATTTCTTTCACTGTTCTTCAGATATTCTTCCAATGCCCTTTTTTCAGCTGTCTGGTATACCTGTAACATCCCATGCTCATTTATATTCATTGGTGTCTAGAGTTTGTCAACATCACTGTATGAATGTAGAACTTGTTATCAACTGTGGTCAACTAGGCTGTTAGACTAACATCAGCTACCATCCCAGTTAGAATTTGAAAGTTGTTAGTAAGCAAGTAATTGGCCTGTAGTTGCCTAGTGCCGCCCCTTTTCTTGGATCTTTCCTTATTAAGTAGGTTTTGTCAGATTTTAACTAATCTTCAGTTTCTCATCCCAGCTGTATGTTGTTAAACTCTGTGCCAATGAATGCCAGGTTATCCCACCTCCTTTAATCATGTATTCTTTGGCCTTCTTTTTTAGCTTATTTTCTTCCCTCTGTTCTAGCTTTCTTGAAGCTAATCTTAGCATGCATGTTTTATTTTCCTTGCAGCATACAAGCCCTCATAAGATAATGCCTCACTGGGGGGTCAAATTATTATTACTATCTGTTCACAACAATGTGAAGTCACAGCTGCCAGGCCTTTAATTGGTGTTGGCTTTTATTCGCATCCTGTTTTTCCAAGAATCCAGGATGTCATAATATGTATCATAGTAGTTAATATGCAGATTTGCTATCTTAAGATGTTCTGGACACAGTTGCAATTAACTTGTTAACATGTTTCAATGGGAGACAATTGCAAGGTCTGTGACTAATATCAGTTGGAGTAGAGTTGAGATCTCAGCAAACAATAAATTGTACTTCTCTGATCTTGTTGATATTTCTTATCTGTATTTTGCTTGTTTGTTCCCTTTCCAGAAAAATGATTACAACTAAAAAATATTTCCTTAAATCATCTGATGATTTTTCCCCTCTTGAGGATTACAATATATCTTATAAGATAACCTTGTGATACATTCTTAGTCCAAGAATTAGCATAGGATTCCTTGTGAACTATGAATGGGATGGAAGCTGGAAGAAATACGTAAAACCAGTTATGGGTAATTAATGACTTCACAAGAAATATGTTTGCCTAAAAGCCAGTAATAATAGTGAAACTAAGACTTTTGAAAGTAACCCAAAGTCAAATAAAGCAAGTGTTTGTTTTCTCATTCTCTCTCTTCTATTTTCTTATGCTTCTCTTTCCCATTTCACCAATGCCAAAATTTGTATAGGTGTTAGCTCTTTTTCAGGCATATATGGACAGATTTTTCAAATGTGTAATCCATCTGGAAATATGGTTAAAGGGGTTAAATGCTTGATTTGGCCATATGGACAAAATATCCTGAGAAATGCCTCCTTTCATGGTTAAAGAATTCATAAGGGATACATTTAAGGAGCTACCACATGGGAAGATCCTGTTAATTTCTGTCCATCCCAAAATTCTCTGCAAAATGAAACTCAGGAAGAGTTAGGATTGGTTGAAGTTAGGATCAGTCATCATTCCATCCTAACTTCAACTGATGATATTTTACGTCTTATTCATCAGTAACAACATTCTTTAATAAAAATGTATGGACAAGTACATCACCAATAAATTTTTAGAAGAGGTTCTAAAATTTTTGAAACCCACCACTGATACATATATAGTGGTTTGATAAGAATTAAATTAAATTTTCAGAGCTTTCTATTCATTGGAATAAGTCTAATATATTTCCTGTGGGTTCCTACTTGAGATGAAGAAGGAGGAGCTGACGTTGCAATGACACGACCTACGATCTCGATGTCCCGAGACCACAGTCAATACTTTTGCTGCTCAATGGTTGCTGGACCTAAACCGTCCCGCAGAGATAGTGATCGGGAACAATACGTCTTGCTGATCTCAGGGACCCCGCAAAGTCCCTGATTGATCCAAGAGAAGTTCTTCTAGCCAGCGACAAAAGTGCAACCACAAACTGATGAAGTTGGGACAGCTCCGGAACGGAAGGAAACGGAAAGCGAAAGTGTGTACAGCTTGTGGGGAAATTTTACTGTTTTAAAAGAGACTGCCCCCAAACACTTAAAGCTAAATTAAATTTGAGAACAGAAGAAATAAGCGGCGAAATAGCAATAGCAGTAGCAATAGCAGTTAGACATATACCGCTTCATAGGGCTTTCAGCCCTCTCTAAGCGGTTTACAGAGTTAGCATATCGCCCCCACAGTCTGGGTCCTCATTTCACCCACCTCAGAAGGATGGAAAGCTGAGTCAACCTTGAGCTGGTGAGATTAGAACCGCTGAACTGCAGATAACAGTCAGCTGAAGTGGCCTGCAGTACTGCACCCTAACCACTGCGCCATCTCGGCTCTTAAGCTACATTGGATTGCAATGGACAATGTGTTATCTTGACAGCTTCAAGACTTGCACACTTCAATGCCAGAGTTCCTGAGCCAACATGAGTGGAGGAGGAATTCTGGGAGTTAAAGTCCACAAGTCTTAAAGCTGTCAAGTTTGAACAACCCTGGGTTTTTTTCTAAAGGGTTAGGGGTGCAAGGGTCTTCTAACTTGACAGCTTTAAGACTTGCGTGCTTCAAATGCCACAGTTTCTGAGCCAACATTTTGGTTGCTAAGCAAGAGCATTGTTAAGTGAGTTTCACCACATTTTACAAGTTGGCCATGCCCATCCAGCCACATGACTGCCAAGCCATTCCAACTCAGTCACATGGCTGGCAAGCCACTCCCACAAAGCAGGCCACATCTACAGAAGAGGTTCTAAAAATTTTTGAAACCCACTACTGATGCATATGTAGTGGTTTGATAAGAATTAATTGGATATGAATGGTAAATGGTGACTATGAAAGGAAGAATAGAAATTTTGTTATGACATAAAAGCTAATAATAAAAAATTAAGTTAAATCTAGTTAAACTTTGAATATTAGGTCAAAAATGTTATGATAATGGACAGTCAAATAAATGATTGATAATGATTATATGTGTGTGTGTGTGTGTGTGTGTGTGTGTGTATGTGTTTGTGTGTGTGTGTATGTGTATGTATGTATGTATGTATGTATGTATGTATGTATGTATGTATGTATTGGCTTAATAAAAGGAAATTGTATATAAATTGTAAACAGTGATTTGGAAAGGAGGACTAGAAACTTGGTTACTAAATATTATTGATTTTTATTTAGAATAGGTTATAAGGATTTAATGTTATTGGATGATATTGGAAATAGCTAACTAAATACCATTATGTGGTTACGTTTTAAACTTTGGAATATTCTGTGCAAAAGACATTAAAGTTAAATGAAAATTGAGGTATGATGATAGCAATATCTATAAATATATTTGATTTAAAATATATGATTTGATATGAATTATAGGTGATGACTGTCGAAGAGATGGACAAAAGCTTTTAATAACTTTTAATTGACACACTTTCTATAGTATGTAAAGAAAGAGGATTCTTTGTGTTGTGTTTGTGTTTATTCAAAAATAAAAAAAATCTATTTGAGATAATATGGAACTGTAAATGTTACTTCAAGGTTATCTTGTCGTAATGGGTCTCATCTGTCAGAAGGGAGGAAGCTATTTTTTTTTGTATCAGCTGAACCTTCTGCATTGTTTCTATGTCCAGCCTTTCAGGGCCATGCAATTCAGATTGTAATAGTCAAAATGCAAGATGATAAGGTTTTAACAGTGGTGGGTTGTAGGCGGTACATCCTGGTACGGGCATACCGGAGCCTGTCTGGAGCACTGGATACCATTCTGGTACGGTGCTCAGGAGGGCCCACCTGCCCGCCTGAGCTCCTTACCTGTCTTTTAAGGCTTCTATGCATGAGCATGGCACATACAGTGCCTGTGCTATGCTCCGCGGAGCAGCGAGAGCATGGCAGAGATGCTAAGATGCATGTCCATGTGGACGCTGCCGGAACCTACCACTGGGTTATAAGCATCTGTTAGAGTTTTCCACTCAAATAAAGGCTGCCACTACACATCAATTGAATCTGAACAAAGAGTTTCCTAGCCTTAATTTCTGCCTGTTGATACGTTCCAAATCACAAAACCAAGAGAAAATAAAGTGAGTGGGATTTCTACAATGATATTCTTATAGGCTTCTGTTGAAGAAACCTCTTGCTTCACCTGCCTTACAGTATCTCATGAACCTGCAGTGAAATAACCATTGCTTATTGGGGGTAGGAGGAATATATCAGAACAGGGAATCTATTCTTCATCCCAATGTGATTCGTAATTGTTTATGCTTTCATATTTCACTAAATTTTTCATAGTGATGTAGTGATGAAAAAAATAATATTTACCATGGCAAGTTTCATCTATTATTTAGACATATTTTTGTTCCTTAGATAAAACATGGTAATGGAAACGTTGAAGCCTACTAAAGATAAATTAAATTCTGCATCCTGTATGAAAATATTTTATTGAAAAACACACTTTAGAAGAAAAATGTGCATTTTGGTAAGTCATTATTTTTAAAAGTATTTTATTTTATTTAATTAATGAAACTATTCCAGCATGAAGAAGATCCATGGTATTGATCTGCTCTGTGGTTGTTAATTATGATAAGCCTGTCAAAGAACAAAATATGCATCATTCAAATCTGAATTATTTCTGGCTGGCAATTTAAGGAAATTATAGATTTAACATATATATATATATATATATATATATATATATATATATATATATATATATATATATATATATATATATATATATATATATATATATGTTATATTTATGCTGATAAATAAATAAAGGGAGACTAAAAAGGCAACAGTAAAAAATATTGGGTTTCTGTCTGGATGGTCTCTTGTGATGAGCCGAAGACAGAGAGTGGAAGTGTGACCTTCCTCCCATATTTGGGCATACCAGGGGTTGTGACTTTAAATATATATATATATATATATATATATATATATATATATATATATATATATATATATATGTGGGTCTCTAGTTGTTCGGGTTTTCTCCCTCGTAGAATTGGAGATGTCTTGGCGACGTCTCGACGAAGTCTCATTCGTCATCTTCAGGCTGCTTCAGACTCTGAAGGGAGTCTGGGAGGCAATAGAGCACAGGTTCGATTCCCAAAAAACTTGGGTATGGCTAGCTGATGAGAGCTAAATAGCTTGAAATAGATCTATACTAGTCTCCCTTTATTTATTTATCAGCATAAATATAACAAATGTAACAAAAAAGGCAACAGTAAAAAATATTGGGTTTCTGTCTGGATGGTCTCTTGTGACGAGCCTAATGACAGAGAGTGGAAGTGTGACCTTCCTCCCATACTTGGGCATACCAGGGGTTGTGACTTTAAGTGTATGTATATATATATATATATATATATATATATATATATATATATATATATATATATATATATATATATATATATATATATATATATATATATATATATATATATTTACAACCCCCGGTATGCCCTTTATTTATTTATCAGCACAAATACATACATACATATATATTTAAAGTCACAACCCCTGGTAAGCCCCAATTATGGGAGGGAGCTAACTGCTTCCATTATCTGTCAATTGGCTCATCACAAGAGTCCATCACGACAGAAACCCAGTATTTTTACTGTTGCCTTTGTTATATTTGTGCTGATAAATAAATAAAGGGAGACTAGATATATATATATTTACAACCTCCGGTATGCCCTTTATTTATTTATCAGCACAAATACATATATATATTTACATATATATTTACATATATATATATATATATATATATATATATATATATATATATATATATATATATATATATATATATATATATATATATATTTACATATATATATATATATTTACATATATATATATGTATGTATGTATGTATGTATGTATGTATGTATGTATGTATGTAAAAAGGCAACAGTAAAAATATTGGGTTTCTGCCTGGATGGTCTCTTGTGACGAGCCGAAGGACAGAGAGTGGAAGTGGTGATCTTCCTCCCATATTTGGGCATACCGGGGGTTGTAAAAGAATATATATGCCCATATATATATATATTCATTAGCTGCCCAGAGTCCCTAGGGAGTGGGCGGCATACAAATCTTATTAAAGTTGCAAAGAAGTTCATTTAAATACATGGGATGTGAGTTCCAGAAATTTGATAGAATACATTTATCTTACCTGCCATTTCTCCAATCCCCAGACATGCCTTTAATGTCCTATGTAGTTGGAAGCCATTCTTCTTGGAAACAATTGAACTATATCAGTGGTGGGATTCAATTTTTTTTTACTACTGATTCTGTAGTAAATTCTGTGGATTCTGATTCTGTGGATGTGGTATGGTTTGGTGACCATGGCAGGGGAAGGATACTGTAAAATCTCCATTCCCACCAAACTCCAGGGGAAGGATACTCTAAAATCTTCATTCCCTCCCCACTCCAGGGAAAGGTTACTGCAAAATGCCCATTTCCTCTCGATCAGCTGGGACTCAGGAGGCAGAGAAAAGATGGGGGTATTGCCAGTCAGAGGTGGTATTTACCAGTTCTCCAAACTATTCAGAATTTCTGCTGGTTCTCCACAACTGCTCAGAAACTGCTGAATACCATCTCTGGACTATATGCATAATTTATCCTTAAATTTTCTTGTAGCAAATTAGTTATATTTCATTAGGCTCATTTCTTGAAATATCGCTTGCTTAGACTTAACAGATGTATCAGAACAAAATTTTCATAAATCATGAATGTAAAAAATTGCCAAGTACTTAGAAGATTCTTTTACAAATGGCCTTTTTAAATTAGCATCTTTTTTTACACATGACTTCAGCCAGGTTTGAAAAAATGTTCTTAAGGTTTCCTTTATATTTTATCTTATATTTTATTTTCAACACTGAGTGTATAATAGTAGTAACACTTCAAACAAATTGAAACTTCACACTTAAAACAGAGATAAATAAATATAGATGATATATCAGCTGAGTGGGAAATTAGCTAAGCCATCTTTCATCACTTGATCATCCAGGACATATTCATATTTGAGAAGTATATCTCAAAACTGCTGGAAGGGGGAGGAGCAAGGGAAATGGCTCGCTGAAATAAGAAAAGGCTCTCAATGATAGTATTAAATACTAGTTTACTTAACTTAGTTCTTAAAAACCTTTGAATTACCCTGAGGCCTTTGTGCTCATACTTCGGCATGCACAAACAACTTACATAATCTTGTAGGCTTTACATGAAGAAATGCCACATGCTAACTGAATGCTTATTTATCTTTAGTTCTGCAGCATACTGCTGTTTGCAGATAGAAAATGAGGGCAGCACTGGAGAAGACATTTGTTTCCATTTATATAGCTCATAATTCAATAATGAAAAACAGATGGAAGACCAGGATCCAGAATGGCTTTATAACAGAAACTCTTGTGAAAGCCACATCTTTTCACTTGATTGAAATTAGAGTACTACATTGACCCCCGTGGCAAAGAAGTAGCATAATTTGTTCCAAGTTTGTGGTAGGGATAGATAACTATCTTTAATAATGGTCTATACTCTAACTTAATAGAACTCTATTAGGGTTCTTCAACTGAAGCAAAAATTGCACGCTTGCTTTTGTTGTTGGTTCTTTAGTGCTATTTTATACCTCTCATTTAATAATGAAAAATTAAAAGTATATCTCATGATAAAATTGTATGAGCAACTAGGATAGAATGGGATATTTTGCTTCTTTTTAAAGAGATAGTAACTACTGCAAAGCTTTTCTTCTGTACGCAATTAAAGACTGATTGTTTAACTTGTTTAAGAATAACCAGTAATTTTATTTTTATATGAATTATCACCTTTTCATTTCCCTTTCCCCCCACTCTGATTTGTGAAAAATAACTGATTAGAGATGTAGAATGTTGAGATATCTAAAGTATCATAGAAGGTGAAGATAACTTCTCGATCATCTCAGAGTACAGACTATAATTTGGAGAAACTAAAATTCTCATAAAATGTTAGAGAAAAAAATCTTAACATAAAAGAACTTCAGTAATGGAACCAACTGCAATGCAAAGAGTTTTTCTGTAACAGCTGTGCTTCCTTCTAAAATGGTGTCCATGTTCCCATCATCTGTTAGACATCTATCACAACCTTCTCTGGATTATGTTGCTTCTTAGAGATACTATGCTTCCAGAAGTAAATCCTCTGAACTGGAGGTGGTTTGTGCTGTTCTGGACATGAAAAGGAATGGAATATTGTAGCCTTTCTGGACATGTAATGTAGTGATCAAAATGTTAGTATAGAAACCAAGACACTGTGAGTTCTAAGGCATGAAAGATGGAAAGCTGAAGTTACTTATAAAATATTAAAGGTGAGATAAGAGATAACATGAGATTTCATATTCTTAGGAGCAAAATCAAAAGAAGGTGAGAAACACGGGAATCTCTTCTAGTCAGTCGAGAGATCTAGGTGTTCTGATATGTTCTCAGAGTTCAAGTGCCAAGACACAGGGAGAACATATATGAGAGTCCCCCATAACTGGGAATAGCTGCTGCTGAACATGGCAGAGCACAAACAACTTCTTGGCTTTGCTTGTAGGAAGATAGCAGGAAGATTGTAAATGGCAATTGTCACATGGGACCAGTCATAAGTACCACTTGTTTAGCACTGCTGTGATTTCAAACTGTTGATGAAGAAGTGGTCATTAAATGAGGATTATCTATAATTGTAGACTTCATTAAGAACTAACATATGATAGCATACAATAAAACTGACACACAGTAGACTGAAAAGAAAAGAAGTGCAATAAAGGAACAATAGGTATACCATCTAAAATTAAAACTGAGTAAAATTGAGATTTTATTGCCCAGTTTTCTTCCAAAGCAAGGTTTTCCTTGCTTCCAAAGTAAGGAAAAACCTTGCTTTGGAAGAAAACTAGACAATAAAATAAAGTCAAAACCTTAATGTCACTTTTCCTCTAACTATTTATAGCATATAGAAGTCCCTATGTGTTTGGTTGCTTCCTGCTACCAGAACATTCCCATTCTTCAATGGGAGAGAGTGATTTGGGTAGAACTTGTTTGGTCTGAAAGAAACTGAAGAATGGGTGGATGGCTTCAAACATGTTTAACAAGTTCCAGGCAGCCTGGTTCTACTGCATCCAAAACAGATATGCAAGCATAGCTACAAACATCTCTGCAAAAACTCAATCAAGAATCCCCAGAAGAAGCCAGAAACAATCTGGAGGAATGGCTCTAGGAATCCAGAGAAAATGTCCTGAAGAATCCAAGCAATAGGTGAATGAGTAGCTTGAGATACCCTTAAATGACTTCCATGAGGGAGGGCCTGAAACTCCCCATCCATTCCATCTTGATATATACTTGTCTCTCATTTCTGCTGCTTCTAGTGTTATTGTGATCAAGATGACTAAATGAACAAACTGGAAATGTATCAGCAAGTATTTATTCTTTTGGTTTTTTTTAAATAGACTTATATACCGCTTCATAGGGCTTTCAGCCCTCTCTAAGTGGTTTACAGAGTCAGCATATTGCCCCCAACAACAATCCGGGTCCTCATTTTACCCACCTCAGAAGGATGGAAGGCTGAGTCAACCCTGAGCCAGTGAGATTTGAACAGCCGAACTGCAGAACTGCAGTCAGCTGAAGTAGCCTGCAGTGCTGCATTTAACCACTGCGCCACATCGGCTCATAACCAATGAACCCTTGTCATCAAGAATTTTGATTATCTAGATGCTGCCTTAAGTTGGGTGGGAGGATAAAAGAAAGAGAGTGGAGGGAGAAAGGGAAAGGAAATATGGAGAGATTGATATGGAGCCGAGGTGGCGCAGTGGTTAGAGTGCAGTACTTCAAGCCACTTCAACTGACTGCAGTTCTGCAGTTCGGCTGTTCAAATCTCACCGGCTCAAAGTTGACTCAGCCTTCCATCCTTCCAAGGTGAGTAAAATGAAGACCCAGACTGTGGGGGCAATATGCTGACTCTGTAAACCGCTTAGAAGGGCTGAAAGCCCTATGAAGCGGTATATAAATCTTACTGCTATTGCTATTGCTATAGGAAGGAAAGGAAATAAGGGCCAAAGAACAAGCACAATTTATGCCAAAATGCCAAGAATGGATAGACAACGGTAGAGCACAGAGAAACAAAGCTTTGAAAGTGAAAAGGAATGAACCAAAATCAGGAGGGTCCCTTGACTGCAGCATTGCCAGCATAACAATTCATCTTATGGGGAAGGGAAGAGGTGCATTATCAGGAAACCTCTCAAGACTTCCATGCGCATCAGACAGTTACAGACCATGGTCTGGTCCACAGTCTGGGCTATACACTCAGGGCTTTTCAGTATCATCATTACTATAGGAGGGTTATGGGGTTCCCAGCAGCTGGACGGAGATCCTTGGACCTGAAGGTGTGGCAGCATGAATGGATTTCCAGAAAAATTGCAGACTACGGGAATCTTTTCAGCAGTTCCAAAAAGGCTGCACACTCGTTGGCACTACTCAGATGATACTGAGGATCAGGCAAACATCTCAACAACTCTCTAAAAGAATGCCAATGACCAGCTGTCTGCAAGGAATATCAATCCTCTCATTCCCACCATCCAATCAGAGCTGAAGGAGCTTTTTGGATGAGAAGGGAAACATCTTCTAAGATTTGATTGGTTCTTCTATTTAATTTGCCTTCTGCAGGTACTTAATAAAGCCTGAAATCACCTCATTAACTGGTGTGTTCATTGTGTTTGGATATCTTATCTCATTTATCCGGCCCCTGGGCCATTGCCTGATACTTGGTGAAAAACACACAGACAGACACATAAACATATCTGATTTATCATATCAAATGTATTTTCTTTCAATAACAAAGTAAATTTACAATCAAACAAAGAAAACCTGACAAACTTTCAGAAGCAATTGTGGCAAGAGACCAGGATCTCTGGTAAAACAGTTTCTTACCAGAAATCAACTGTACCCATATGGTATCTGGGGCGGACCATCAGAATGGGTCTGGCCTTGTGTTGGCAGCCCGAAGCAGCACTCCCGAACCATCAAGTCACACTATGGCATATGCCAAGGATAGGAAGCGTTGCTTGGTTTTCTGCCCAGTGACCTCCCTGTCTGAGGAAAGATGCTGGAGAGGAGCACAAGCCCCTTGCCACCTGGTCTGTGAGGGAAGAACCCAGGCTCTGCTCTCCCCACGTGAAACAGAGTGCATCGTCTCCATGCCAGGTGTAGCCTTTCTCCCAAGATGTTTTTCTAGAAACCAGTGTTCTGTGTTTGCTTGCTGATTCCACAGAAAAGACAGCTAGTATTTGGGCACCAGTTTGGCTGAACCAGTCCGAACCAGTAGGAACCCACCTCTGCTAGAGATCTATGATATGAAATCAAATGATATAGAGGAAGATTAACTTCGAAGCATAACAAGAGAGAAACATGTTTTCTCCAAAGAAGGTTTTTGCCAATGGGAAACAGTTTGGGCATTTTATTATTTTATAGGAATTGATTTTCTTTGGTGTTTATTTTTCAGTACTGTTCAAAGTATTTTTCAGTCTCCCTCTCTGGAGTATCAGATTCAATGAGTTACCCGTGGAATTGCTTGCGTCTTCCACTTGCGTATGTTGTTTTGCTCATCTAATCATCTCCTGCTGATGGATGACTAGACTAGACCCTGGAGAGGGAAATAAGTGAGTGCAAAATGGTAACAATTGCAAGACAAAGTTGTGATTAATTAAATAAGAGAAGGCTGTGGAGGGCTACTTGCTCAAAGATCCCTCAAAATTTAAATACACATGAGCTAAATACATTACATATCACACTACCATGAATGGGGATCACACAGATGAATCCCATCTATTTCTCAACATATACAGCAGTAGTGGATTCAAATAATTTAACAACCGGTTCTCTCCCCTAATGACCAGCTGGGTAGGCGTGGCTCGGTGGTCATGTGACTAGGTGGGCATGGCCAGCTCAACATCATTCACGTTGATGGGCTCTTCGCCTTAGCTGTCACAATGTCATAAGGGTTAACTGGAGAGGCAGTTTCTGTAAGCAGGGCAATAAAGATTAGGCTAGAAACAACACCAGAATGTTTCCTTCCTGCCTTCCTTACAGGATTAGCCCTGTAAAGCGGAAAAAACGAAAGTAAGATTTCTTCCAACAATCGGTTCTCCGAACTGCTTAGAAAGTTAACAACCGGTTCTCCCAAATAGGTGCGAACTGGCTGAATCCCATTACTGATATACAGTAAAGTATCTCAGCTATTTACAAAAGGAAGGCAACGCATTCCTCCTGTTTATTAAAAGCTGTGGTAGCATATGGTTAGATTGCAGTATTGCAGGCTAACTCTGCTGACTGCCAGGAGTTTGATCCTGACCAGCTCAAGGTTGACTCAGTCTTCAATTTTTCCGGGGTTGGTAAAATGAGGACCTAGATTGTTAGAGGCAATATGCTGACTCTCTAAACCAGGGATGTCAAACTTGCAGCCCGCGGGCCGGATGCGTTACATGCTGGCTATGTCCATGCTGGTTTAGCGAGGAGGAAAAAAGTCATGATACATCACACGATGATGTCGCAATAATATGAGTTTGACACCCCTGTTCTAACCTACTTGGAGAGGGCTATAAAAGCACTATAAAGTGGTATATAAGCATAAGTGCTATTGCATTTGTTAGTGTTATAAGCTTAAGTGTTATTGCTATAACACTGAATCAAGATTGACTCAGCCTTCCGTCCTTCCAAGGTCAGTAAAAGGAGGACCCAGATTGTTGGGGGAAATATGTTGACTCTATAAACTGCTTAGAGAGGGCTGTAAAACACCATGAAGCAGTATATAAGTCTAAGTGCTATTTTTATTGATTAATCTCCCAATCCACTAGCCCTAACCTACATGTTGCCATTGACCTATGGTAGCTGTGACTGGAAGAGGAAAAGGACCATCTTCCTGTAGTGGCTGTTGTAAAATATACATCCCCATCTTTAGAACTGGAAGTGAATTCTTGTACAAAACCCCTGAAGCACAGCATGATTTTATAAACTGGCGCAGTCCAGGTTGCATGCTTTTATAAAGCCCTCAGTTTTGGCTGGCAGATGTTATTTAGAGACAGGTTTTTGCCCATCATTATAAGAACTTAATATTTACATCTTTCCATTGTTTTGTTTTCTTTTTTTCGGGAAAGGTGTTAATTTGGAAAGGGTATTTCAATCTGTCCCATAAAAATTCATAAGGTTAATACTTTTGTGGCACATATTTTTTCATTTGTATTTACCAGTCCATTTCTTTAATAGATTGCTAACCGATGAGCTAATTTGTAGGATCCATCATCACAATGACTTAATACACTTAATTGTGATATAATGGATTAGACAGACAAATCTATTTCAGATGTGTGTGTATGTTTAAGATAAAATGTGGGAGTCTCAAAATGTCTCATTCAGTTAATAAATAGACTTCTATTCTGGCTATTCAATTCAATTCAATTCAATTTATTAGATTTATAGGCTGCCCAATCCCAGAGGACTCCGGCCAGCTTACACAGAACAAGAAAAGAAAAACAAACAAAATAAAAATAAAAATAAATAAAAATTCTCCAACACGCATACGTTCTGATTGGGGCTGGACCCTACATAATAAGATCAACAGCCCCAGGCCTGCCGGAACAGCCAGGTCTTAACAGCTTTTCTGAAGGCCATGAGGGTGGGGATAGCTGATTCCACAGGGTTGGAGCAGCCACAGAGAAGGCTCTCCTCCAAGGCCCCACCAGCCGACACTGTCTGGCTGATGGCGTCCTAAGGAGGCCCACCCTGTGGGATCTTATCGGCCGTTGGGAGGTATGTGGCAGTAGGCGGTCTCGCAAATACGCTGGTCCTGAGCCATGTAGGGCTTTAAAGGTAATGACCAACACCTGGAATTGCGTTCAGAGACCAATTGGCAGCCAGTGCAGCTCGCGGAGGATAGGTGTAATATGGGTGTATCTCGGTACACCCAATATCGCTCACGCGGCTACATTCTGGACTAGCTGTAGTCTCCAAACGCTTTTCAAGGGTATCCCCATGTAGAGCGCATGGATATTCATAAATAGAGTAAGCAAATTTGAGCCTGATCAATACTTAGAGCTGTGCTAGCGCAGTGGTTAGAGTGTAGTACTGCAGGCTACTTCTGCTGACTGCTGGCTGATTGCAATTTGGTGGTTCAAATCTCACCAGGCTCAAGGTTGAGTCAGCCTTCCATCCTTCAGAGGTTGGTAAAACGAGGACCCGGATTGTAGGGGGCAATATGCTGACTCTATAAACCACTTAAAGAGGGATGTAAAGCACTGTAAAGCAGTATATAACTCTTAAGTGCTATTGCTAGGTGGAAATCTCAAGGTTAACCTGGGAAGTTCTAAAAAACAGTCTCCAAAGGCAGCATTGGGAAGTTAATCATGTGTGTTTGACTCTCATCTCACCCCCAAATTAGATTAACAGAAGGAAACTTTGTTTGTAAAGGAAGACAGAAAAGGACAAGTTGTGGTAGCATATTGCAGAAAGGTTCTTTAAAAAAAAATATTAATGGGGAACAGAAGTAAAGTACTAAGCATGTAATTTCTAAGTTAATTTACACATGTCATGAGCAGAACTGGAAATTATAATAATTTGCAAATCATCTACTACCTGGCAGATGTGCAACGATCCCCAAGGGAAGAGGTTGGGAAGTACATCTGTACATGATAACTGTCCTCTACAGTAACTAAACTCTTCAGTTCCCCCAAATAATGCCTTTAATGAATGTGAGACAAGATGTAGCTAAAGCAAACCACTTTTAAGCTCAATTGATTTTAGCTCCAGTCAATTAAACATACTTGTTATTTTCCCACTAAAATCTTTTGGCCCATTCCTTATGCACCTACCAAAATGAAACCACAAATATATGGCAAGTGCATTAGCTCCCCCCCCTTTTTTTTTTTTAAAAAAGAGAAACCTTCTATCTACACCTTGTTGCTATGTGCTTCTTGTCACACAAAGTTTAGTTTAGTTTAATTTTAATAAATTTGTATGCCGCCCAATCCCTTGGAACTCTGTGCGGCTTACAAGCAGGGTAAAAGAACATAGAAAAAAATTAAACATAAAAAGATACAATTATTAAAATTCCACATCATGCATTCCGTCTAAGTGGGGCTGGATTAGTCAACAGCCCCAGGCCTGTCGGAACAGTCAGGTCTTGGTGGCTTTACGGAAGGCTGGGTGGTGGTGGTAAGGGTCCGGACCTCTATGGGTAGATCGTTCAAAGTAGACTGTCAACTACTCAAAGAAGGGACTTGTCTTTCTAGTATATCAGCTTATAGCATAGGATGCATATTCAAGACATGATCAAATGTAGCATCAATATATATGGTGGTTTAGAGTTAAGTTCACTTAATTTGGCTAGTTCTTGCTTTGGAATTAGCACCTCCTTCGGGATTGGGCGGCATACAAATCCATTAAATCTTAATCTTAAATCATTAAATCTTAAATCTCTTCCAAAGTTTTCTGTAAAAAATATTGCTTCTTGTAGAACTGCAGTAGCTAATTGTAAAATATTCATCTAGGTGGAGATCCATGTTCAAATGGTTGTGTTATGGGTATCCCCCATAAGGTTTCAACAAAGACAATTAGGGGACTGGAGGCTAAAACATGAAGAACGGCTGCAGGAACTGGGTATGTCTAGTTTAATGAAAAGAAGGACCAGGGCAGACATGATAGCAGTGTTCCAATATCTCAGAGGTTGCCACAAAGAACAGGGAGTCAAGCTATTTTCTCCAAAGCACCCAAGGGTAGGACAAGAAGCAGCGAGTGGAAAATTATCAAGGAGAAAAGCAACTTAGAACTAAGGAGAAATTTCCAAACAGTTTCATTAATCAGTGGAACAACGTGCCTCCAGAAGTTGTACATGCTCCAACACTGGAAGTTTTAAGAAGAGATTGGATAACCAGAAGTGGTTAAAAGTGTCTGAAGTGGTGTAAGGTTTCCTGCCTAAGCAGGGGGTTGGACTAGAACACTTCCAGGATCCCTTCCAACTCTGTTATTCTGTTTTCTGTTTCTTCCCTTTCATACCACTCTTTTATTTTATATTTTATTTGTCTTTTATAACTTTGCATTTAGTTTCTATTTATTTCTGGCTAGCACTAGCCTGTTATGGGCAAAGCACTGGAATGAAGAGAGCATAGTAAACAAATCCTTCCTGCCCATTTGTCTTTTATCTCTGAATGATGCAAAATGTTGTGCCACAGCCAAATGCAATCAGAAGACATGGAATCTGACTCAAAGGGTTCCCTACTAGCGTATGAATCTGTTTGCTCTTTTTAATCATTACTATTATTACCACTAATGTTATTATTTCCACTTTTCTTTCATCCTCTTTGCTTTTCTTGTTTTATCTGTTTTATCTAATTTCCAAAGGTTTTTATTGTGATGTAAAGGATAGTAATTTAATCAATGTAATGAGGTACAATACTCTGGATAATTGCTTTTTTGGGCTATCATTAAACTACATCTCACAATCTTTCCTGATTGTGAAATAGGAAACAAAATTAAAACAATTTTTGGAAATAAAAAAGACATAAAAATAGTTCCTTGGAATGTCTTTGTTGAACTTCAACACCCACAACTAATAATGCAACAATGCCTGCTAGCAAATAAGAGGTTGCTTATTGGTTGATAAGAGTATGAGCTTGCTCTGATTGTTATCATACTTCTTTCCTTACATGCACTCAGATAAGTATTAAATACCTCCAGCTGACAAAATACCACAGAATTCTTCTTGTCTGGGAACCTTAAGGAAATCTACCTGATCTCTTGCACACTATACTATGGTAAGATGACCAGATGTCCCAATTTCAGTGGGACAGTCACGATTTCTAACAATTTGTCCCGTGTCCCGGGGCATTTTAAAAAAGTCCCGATTTTCTGGCTTCATGTTGAAAGCCCAGTGGATTTGCTTAAGAAATCCTAACTGGGGCAAGACAAAAGACACTCTGTCTAAATCCTCTCTCTGTCTCAGTACATTCATTGAAGATATTAAAATGTTAAAGCAAGAAAACGGACCCCCCGTGCCCCTTTTACCTCATTTTATAAGAAAAAATGACCAAGTACCATAGAGCTGCAGGAAATACTTGGCTAGAGAGGTAGCGAGTGTTCCTTCCTAGATTTCCTGGAGGGGAGGGGCACGGAGGTTGGAGGTCGGCTGATGTGGGAAAAATGGTGGCAAAGTTTCTTTGAAAAATATTTCCCTGGGACTAATTTCACCATTTTAATTTGCTCAGTTCTTTGTATTAACATCTATATCATTCTGGATTGACTTGGAGTGCTCACTTGTGCCTGCTAGTAAGTGAGCTGGGTTTTTTTCTTTTATTTTTTAATGTATTTTAAAATAATATTTTATTTATTGTGCATAGGATTTTTTAAAATAGTTTATTCTGTGTGGATTCTTTTTTAAATTGTCTTAGACTATTTTAAAAAAAGATTCTATCCAAAATAAATTGAAGTGAAACCATTTTTAAAAATTCTATGCACAATACTTTGAAATATATTGTGCATTGAATTTTTAAAAATAATTTTACTTCAATTTATTCTGTGTGGATTCTTTTTTTAAATTGTCTTAGACTATTTAAAAAAAGATTCTATCCAAAATACCAGCTGCAGTTATTCACTTAAGAACTGTGGCAAGAAAGGTGGTATAGTGACCAAAGTTACAATGGCATTGAAAAAAGTGACTGATTACCATATTTCACACTTAGCGACCATTTTCACACTTAGCGACCGTTGCTGCATCCTCATGGTCATGTGATCAAAATTTTGATGTTTGGCAAACGGTTACAATTTATATTTGTAAATTGTAGTTATGTTGAAATAAAAAAATTACAATACTATTTTTGTGTTATATGAAAAATTTTGTTGCTCCGTATAAAATTTTAATCAAGCCCCCCCCCCCCCCCCCCCGTCAAAGGTGTCCCTCTTTACCAATCTGAAAATCTGGTCACCTTAAGTATGCTGCTGAGGGATACACGGGGAAAGAGTAGGAATTCCTCCTCCCCCTTTGCCTTTCATCTCTCCTCCTCCTCCTCCTCCTCCTCCTCCTCCTCCTCCTCCTCCTCCTTCTCCTCCTCCTTCTCCTCCATTCCGAATTAAATATGCAGAAAACTTCACCTGAAGCAACTTTTGCAGGTCAACATATATACTTCTGTAGTAGAAATGTTCCTTATTCAAGGGCTTATGCAAACATCCAGTGCAGGCAACATATATTGAATTAATTATTAATATTTTCCAAAACTTCTATCCAGGGTTGTAGGGGACGATATGTTTTCAACAGTGTATGCCATTCCCTGCTAAATTTTATTACTGATAGCTGTTTATTTCCAAGAAGAACTGAAGTAGAATATTAATTCTCCCCATTTTCTATGCAATTCATGATGATCATTTGTGTTCGTGTTTTAATAGGAGACAGGTAGTCCTGAACCTATGACCACAATTGAACCTAAAGTTTTATTTTGCACAGTAAGACAGCTAAATGAATTTTGCCCCACTCTACGACTTTTCTTGTTGCAGTTGTTAAGTGAATCACTACAGGTGTTAAGTTACTAACACGGTTGTTAAGTGAATCTGGCTTCCTCCATTGACTTTGCTTGTCTACTGTCAGAAGGTTGCAAAATGTCAGATGGATGCACAAAGTAATCACGTGATTCCAGGACACTGCAACCATCATAAATATGAACCAGTTGTCAAGCATCTGAATTTTGATCATGTGACCATGGGGATGCTGCAATGGTCATAAGTGAACAATGGTCTTAAGTCACTTTTTTCAGTGGTGTAACTTTGAGTAGTCACCAAATGAACAGTTGTAAGTTGAGTATGTGTAAAGAATGCTGATATGAGACTTTAAACATAATCCGTTAACTGCTGCCAATCAAATATTGGATAAGATAATTTGTAGAATTTTAATGTTTGCAAATATGATTGTGATGACATCAGTGCCTCACCAGCCATAAACCTCACTGCACGTCACTGGTCTGGGATGGGGTTATTCTAGCCTACTAGCTCAATGACTGAATTGAAAGTCTGAAGACACACCTCCTTGATAAAGGTACTCAGTTTTTCAATTCAGTCTCAGCCCGCAGGACTGGTTTCTCTTGAGCTCCCAGCTCAGGGGTTTAAAGATTTATTCTAATATTATCTGGATTGTGGGTTTTTTTGGTTTTGGTAAGAAAGACAATACAAAGTACCTTCATTGCACTTTTAGTTTAGCACTGTGGGTGCTTCTGTAGGGCTCCATTAGCCCAGTTTCTAGCGAGCCAAGGCTTCTTGCCATTTGAGTTCTGGATTTTGCCTCTCTAATGATTACCAGAGAGAGCAGCTGATTATAGCTGTGGCAGATGAACCATTGTAATTTCAATTTCAATTGCGGGTCCATTGGGCTCTGGAGACAGTGTGCGCCACTTTTTTAGGAGCGTGGCAACGGGACAGTCATTGAAGCAATGTTTCCCTTTTGACAGCTCTAGCCACTTTTCAAATTGGCAGTTTCGGCATTTTTTAAACATAGGTGGTGGTGAGGCTTAGGAGTCTAGTGACGAATTTGACTGTTTGCAGGCTCACCACTCCTAAACCATGAGGGCTTCATTGACTTACACTGTCCCAATGGTTTTTTTCCATCTCTTCATTTTGGCATGCAGATGGTTGCCTCAGAGTCCTGACAACAGCGGTGGCCATTTTGTTTTCCTCCAGAAGCCATTTTTTTTACGTCAGTTAGACAGAACCATTTAAAATTATATTAGCTTTCCACAGGACTTATCGGACTCTGAGTAAACACAGGGAAAAGGTCATCTGGGCCAGCCCTGTGTTTTGTGATTACCACCGGCTTATAGGGCTTTTGGGTCATTTGAGCCTAACCTGTATTGTGAATTGCCTCAGGAGCATTTTAGCAACAAAAACTGCCTCATTGCTGACTGCCATAACTTTGCCTGATTGCTGTTGACAACTACACTTACCTTTATCCGGCTGACTGATTGGTAATGATATGGTGGAGAACAGTATTGTTTTGGACCCAGCCCTGACTGAGTCATCACCTCTGGGGTCCAAATCTAATATCGGGTGTCTTAGTAAGCCTAGATTAATTATCCTAGCAGTGGCAGCCAAAATTAAGGCCAAGACTAGGGCTTACAAGAAGGCTTCTCAAGCCGAGGAAAAAAATGGCCAAACAGAGACAAAAAGCATTATATCAGGAAATTACTCGGGCCAGCAAAAAAATCTGACAGTCATAAGTGATCTAATCTAAGACATCAGGTGAATCTTTGTTAGGCGTAACTGACAACACTGGTCCTTCGAGATCTTTAAGATCCTGTCCTACATCTAGAGCTTGGTCACCTGAGGCTCTTAGTGAGCAGGGAGAGAACGTAGTGCTGACTAGACCAGTTTCCCCATCTACTTCACAAGATTCTCTCAGACCACAGGAGACAATCTTTATTCCCACTGATGTGGGGACCCATCCAGTGAACCTGGTGGAGGAGAAGATGCCTGCCTGTTTCAGGAGATGGATTTCTCAGGTGATTAGACAGGAAATAGCCAGATTCCACAAGAGTCAGGTGTCTAGGCCTCAGACTAGTCGAGATCTGCAGCAGGATAGCATGTACCATATGGGGGGGGGGGATTCCACAGTTTACCAGAGACCATGGCTTGAACTATCTTCTTCTGGGCCTTCAGATAGTTGAGGAAGATAGGCAGATATGCATTGCGCTGTCCTACGAACACCAATCCAACAACCTCCAGGTCATATCATGGCCCACTCCACTCACAGCGCAGCCACCACAGCAGCCTGGGCTATGCAAGCTTCAGTGGAGAAAATATGTAGGGCAGCCACATGGTCCCCCCCATTGCCATTCATTATAAATTATAAACTTGACTCATTTGCCTGAGCCAAGGTATCATTTCCACGATGGGCAGAGGGCTCTACAGATGATCCATGAAACTGACAGGGCCCCAGACAATCCGTCTTCCTGCCCTTGTGACATTAAGCTTGGTATATCCCATGCTTGGATTTTCCAAACAGTGCACGGGAGAAGGACCGTTTTCTTACCTGAACGTTAGTTTTCTATGCACTGCGGGAAACTCCAATCCCACCCGAAAGTCCAGGTCCACATCCAGATTATACGAAGATGACCAAGTCAAAGCATACAGCATCATCCAAATCTTCTTGTGGTTGAAGTCTTCATTGAAAACTGAAGCAGTCAAGCTGGGAGGTGGCTAAAAGACTCTAAAATTAACTCTAGGGATCATCAGGCAGACAAACTGAAGTTGAACCCATGCTTGGATTCTTCTGCAGTGTACAGAGAACTACCATTCAGGTAAGACAACGATCTTTCCCTTCAGTCTATTCTGGTGGGAATATGGCACGGGGACCTTTTGATTTCAGTAGATGTTATGGAGGCTTACCTCCATATTCCTATACATCCAAGTCACAGACAGTATTTGAGATTCTGTTACAATGGTCAACATTTTCAATACGCAGCCCTTCCATTTGGCCTTGCGTCATCCCCAAGGATCTTCACCAAAGTTCTTGCAGCACTACCGTTGGACATTGCCCATCCAAATCCAGCATTACCTAGAGAACATATTGATTTAGGTATCGTCCTGCCGGCAGGCAGATAGCAATCATCATACCACCCTTCCGGCTCTAAGAGACCATGGTTTTTTTGTAAATCTGGATGTCATCTAGTCCCCTTTACAGGGGAGTGAGTGAATTATTAAATTTTTAGCAATAGCCAATTAGTAATTAAGAACAAATTAGTCAGAGAAATTCATCTATACGTCTAGTCCAATCCTGGCTGAGTCTAAAGCTGGAGACTGGTACTCGACCTCTTTGCCACCAGACAGGTGCACTTAAGAGCACTTATAGACACTCTTACTGGACATATACATCATATCACAACCTTCCCCAGATGATGGTGTTTTTTAGAGAGACTATGCTGTTCCTTACAGCTTCCAGAAGTAAATCCTCTGAACTTGAGGTGGTTTGTACTGTCCTAGACATGAAAGGTAATGGAATATCGTAGGCTTTTCTGGACATTTAATGTAGTGGTTAAGATGTTGGTCTAGAAACCAAGAGACTGTTAATTCTAATGCCACTTTAGGCATGAAAGATGGAAAGTTGAAATTACTTATAAAATATTAAAGGTGAGATAAAAATCCATTGAACATTCCACTCCTGAATCAGTGAGCTTGCATATTCTTAGGAGCAAGATTAAAAAAAAGTGAGAAACATGGCAATGTCTACTAGTCAGTCTAGATATCTAGGCATTCTGATTGTAAAGGTTGTAAATGACAATTGTCACCATGGGAGTACCACTCTTTCAGCACTGCTGTAAGTTCAAACTGTAGCTAAAGAAGTGGTCATTAAATGAGGATATTCTATAATTGTAAAATTCATTAAGAACTAACATATGACAGCATAGAATAAAACTGACAGATGCAAGACTAAAAACAAAAGGAGTGCAGTAAATTTGCCATCTAAAATGAAGACTGAGTAAAATTGAGATCACGTTTTAATAAAATTGAGATTTTATTGGCCAGTTTTCTTCCAAAGCAAGATTTTCCTTGCTTCCAAAGTTTCTTCCAACATATAAATAACAAGAAAAAGAAATCAAGGAAACAGTTGCTCAACTAAAGTGAGAAGATGGCCAGGAAGTAACAGGCAACCGAGAGAAAGCAGAACTGCTTAACTCATTATTTCCATCAGTCTTCACACAAAAAGAAACTGTAGCCCAACGTACCAGAAACATAACTGTAGAAAAAACAGACTGGAAATAAAAGTTAATATAAGCAACAACAACAACAAAAACGGTAAGAGAACACCTGTCTGATCTTGATGAGTATAAATCACCAGGATCTGAAAGTTCTAAAGGAGCTGGCAGATGTTGTCTCAGAACCACTGCACCACATCTTTTAAAAATCCTGGAACACCAGGGATCTACCAGAGGACTTGAAAAGAACTGATGTGAGTCCCATCTTAAAACAACAACAACAACAACAACAACAACAACAACCCAGACCCAGGAAATTACAGACCAATCAGCCTAAGATCAGTATACTGGAAAAGATAATAAAAAAAACTTATTTGCCAACACCTAGAAACAAGTAAAGTAATAACTAGCAGCCAGCATGGGTTTGTTAAAAACAGATCATGCTGAATCAATCTTATTTCATTCTTCAACATAGTGACTAAATTAGTAGACCAGTGAAATACTGTGGACATAATATACATAGACTTCAGCAAGGCATTGGACAAAGTAGACCACAATCTACTGCGTCGTAAGCTAGAAAAAAGTGGGATAGATAGATTCACTGCCAGATGAATTTGCAACTGGCGGACAAACTATACTCAACCTGTAATTCTTAATGGGTCTATGTCTACATGGAGAGAAATAAGCAGAAGGGTACCACAGGTTCCATCTTAGGCCGAGTGCTCTTCAATATCTTCATAAACAACTTAGATGAGGGTTAGGGTTAAGGTTAGGGTTAGGGTTTGCAGATGATACTAAGCTGACAGGAATCGCTAACACCCTAGAACTGTGATGGTGAACCTACGGTACGCGGAACCATATTTGCCACCATGGCAGCCCTCGGCAGCCCTCGGCCACCCTCAGCTCCTCAGTTGATTTTCAGCCTTCTGCAGGGCAGGGGGAGGCCATTTTCACCCTCCCCAAACTTCAGGAAAGCCCCTGGAGGCTAGAGAGGGCGAAAAACAGGCCCAATAGGTTAACCGGAAGTTCCTGTTGGGCCTGTTTTTCACCCTGCCCAAGCTCCAGAGAGTTTCCAGAAGCCTGAGGAGAGTGAAAAATGGTCCAAAGGGCAAAATGGAATTTTGTTTCAAAACTTCTGGTTGGCCCATTGACCCTGTTTTTCACTCTCACCTGGCTCCGGAGGCTTTCCTGAAGCCTAGGGAAAGCGAAAATTCCCCCATGCAGAAGTTGCACGCACATGTGTGTGGGGTTAGCTTGCATATGCACAGGGTGGTCTGTTGCGGATGCACAGGTGGGTGGGATCTTGACAGACTTGAACATTGGGACCTATCTAACAAAATGAAATTCAATATAGAGAAAAGTAAAGTCTTACACTTAGGTAAGAAAAATCAAAAGTACACATATAAACTGAGTGAAACCAGTCTTAATAGCAGTGATTGTGGGAGGTATCTTGGTGGACAGCCAGTTAAATATAAGCCAGCAGTGTGCAGCAGCAGCCAAAAAACCCAATGCAATCCTAAGTTGCATTAACAGAGGGATACAATCAAGATCAAGTGAGGTATTAATACTACTCTATAAAACCCTAGTAAGACAACACCTAGAATAATGCATCCAGTTTTGGTCACCACACTAGAATAGAATAGAATTCTTTATTGGCCAAGTGTGATTGGACACACAAGGAATTTGTCTTTGGTGCATATACTCTCAGTGTAAATAAAGAGACACATATATTTGTCAAGAATCGTAAGGTAAAGCACTTAATAATAGCCAAATACGTAATCAGGAAATAATCAATATAAATTGTAAGAATACAAGCAACATACTTACAGTCCTGCAGTCATAAGCGGGAGGAGATGGGTGATAGGAATGATGAAAAGACTAATAGTAATAGTAATGCAGCCTTAGTGAATTGCTTGACAGTGGTGAGGGAATTATTCGTTTAGTATAGTGATGGCATTGGGGAAAAAACCTTCTTGTGTCTAGTTGTCTTGGTGTGCAGTGCTCTATAGCATCGTTTTGCGGGTAGGAGTTGAAACAGTTTATGTCTAGAATGCTAGGAGTCTGGAAATATTTTCTGGCCCTCTTTTTGACTCATACAATGTACGGGTCCTCAATGGCAGGTTGGCAATAATTGTTTCTTCTGTAGTTCTGATTATCCTCTGAAGTCTATGTCTGTCTTGTTGGTTTGAAGAACCAAACCAGACAGTTGTAGAGGTGCAGATGACAGACTCAATAATTCCTCAGTAGAACTGTATCAGCAGCTCCTTGGCAGTTTGAGTTCCTGAGTTGGCTCGGAAAGAACATTCTTTGATGTGCTTTTTTGATGACATTTTCAATGTTGGGTGTCTATTTTAGGTCTTGAAATATTATAGCACCTAGAAATTTGAAGGCCTCTACTGTTGATACTGTCTAGTATTGTAAGAGAAGGTAGTATAGTAGAGTTTCTCCTAAAGTCTACCACCATTTCTACGGTTTTGATTGTGTTCAGTTCCAGATTGTTCCTGTCGCACCACAAGACTAGTTGTTCACTCTCCTGTCTCATTGTTGTCTTGAATGAGACCAATCACTATTGTATCATCTGCAAACTTCAGTAGTTTAACAGATGGATTGTTTGAGATGCCGTCATTGGTGTATAGAGAGAAGAGAAGTGGAGAGAGCACACAGCCCTGGGGGGCCCTGTGCTAATTGTACAGATATCTGATGTGATTTTGCATAGCTTCACCTGCTACTTCCTGTCTTTTAGGATGCTTGTGATCCACTTACAAGTGTTTTCAGGTACCGCTAGCTGATTTAGTTTAGTTAGAAAAATGTCCAGTATGATGGTGTTGAATGCTGAACTAAAGTCTACAAAGAGGACCTTTGCATAGGTCTTTGGAGAGTCAAGATGTTGTAGGGTGCCGTGCAGAACCATATTAACGGCATCATCTGTTGATCTATTTGCTCGGTATGCAAATTGCAGGAAGTCTAACAGTGGATCTGTGATGTCTTTCAAGTGGGACATCACTAGCCTTTCAAAGGTTTTCATAGCTACAAATGTTACCGCAACTAGTCTGTAGTCATTCAGTTCCTTAATGGAGGGCTTCTTCGGCACTGGGATGATAGTGGAGCATTTGAAGCAAAAAGGAACATGACACATCTCTAGTGATTTGTTGAAGATTTGGGTGAAAATGGGGGCCAATTGATCAGTGCAGACTTTTAAGCAAGGAGTTATCTTATCTGGGCCTGGTGCTTTTCCTGACTTCTGTCTGTGAAATAGATCTTGGACTTCCTGTTCTGTGATCACCAGGGGTTGTGAAGCCAATGGGATGAGGTTAGTTGTAGGAGTTGTAGAAGGTTTGGGTGTTGTTGGTGTGTATGGGATGGGGATTGTGGAGATAGGTGGCTGTAGTTTCCTTTCAAACCTGCAGTAAAACACGTTCAGGTCATCTGCCAGTTGTTGATTTCCTTCAGCCTGGGAAGGAGGTTTGCTGTAACCGGTGATATTTTTAAGAGTTTTTCACATGTTCGCTGGTTCATTTGTTGAGAACTGATTCCTTAGCTTTTCAGAGTAGATTCTTTTTGCTGCTCTGATCTTCCTTGTTAATACATTTCTGGCCTTATTGTACAGTATTCTACAGCCTTTTCTGTAGGCTTCCTCTTTGGAACGACGCACCTGCTTAAGTTTAGCTGTGAACCAAGATTTATTGTTACTGTATGTTCAAAAGTTCCTGTTCGGTACACATAGGTCTTCACAAAGCTGACATATGATATTATTAAGTCTTTGTCTGTAGGTAGGTACAAGCTCAATCATGCAATGATCAGAGTGTCCCACAGCTTTTAGTGTTGTGTAGCAATGGTTTAAAGTATCTGTGGCAAGCATTGACATGATGAAAATATTTTGAAAGCTCTTTCCTTATGTTACCTTTGTCGAAATCACCTAGAATAATGGCCAGTGAATATTGGTATTTGGCTTCAGCGTCTATAATCTGATCATCTAGTTCATAATGCCTCTTTACACAAGCTTGTGGAGGCACAAACACAGCAATTAGGATAAATGAGGAAAACTCCCAAGGAGAATAAAAAGGTTTGCAGTTGATGAGTAAAACTCTTAAGTTTTTATCATATAATTTATGTAAAAAAGATGTTGAGACTCTAGAAAAAGTGCAAAAGAGAACAACCAAGATGGTAAGGGGACTGGAGACTAAAACATATGAAGAACTGTTACAGGAACTGGGCATGGCTAGTCTAGTAAAGAGAAGACCAGGGGAGATATAATAACAGTGTTCCAATATTTGAGGGACTGCCAAGCTGAAGGCCAGACAAGGAATAATGGATGGAAACTGACCAATGAGAGATTCAACCTAGAAAAAAGGAGGAATTTTTTGTCAGGGAGAACAATCAACCAATGGAAAAGCTTGCCTTCTGAAGTTGTGGGGGCTTCATCACTTGAGACTTTCAAGAAGAGATTGGACTGCCATTTGTCAGAAATGGTGTAGGATTCAGTTGGTGATTGTTTTTCTTTGGAATCTGTTGGAGATTAATACGTTTGTATATGTATGCATGTATGTGTATACATACATATGTATAGGTATACTTATGTTTATGTATACGTGTAATACAGCCCAGGCTCAATTCCTAGTAAGGGTATGGCTACCTGATGAGAGCTAAATAGCTTGAAATAGATCTATACTAGTCTCCTTTTATTTATTTATCAGCACAAATACAGCACAAATGTAATAAAGGCAACATTTGCCTGGATGGCTCCTAAGGTGAGCTGAAAGACAGAAAAAGGGAAGCAGTATGCTTCTTCCCACATTTGGGCATATCAGGGGTGTGACACAATACATACCTATTTCCCTGGCTTAGCTGATAAAGGAGGAGAGCCTGTGGCTTAGTGGCTTATACAACTGCCTGATATGTAATACAGCCTAGGTTCGATTCCCAGAAAGGGTATGGCTAGCTGATAAGAGCTAAATAGCTTGAAATAAATCTACACTAGTCTCCCTTTATTTATTTATCAGCACAAATGCAACACAAACAGACACACACACAAACAGACACACACACACACATAACCTGTATATAATTACCTCCCAAAGACCGATTAGATTGCACAGACTAGGCCTTCTCCGGATTCCATCTGCCAGCCAATGTCGGCTGGCGACCCCCCGGGGGAGGGCCTTCTCTGTTGCAGCTCCGGCCCTCTGGAACGATCTCCCCATTGAGATCCGGACCCTTACTACCCTTCCGGCCTTCCGTAAAGCGGAACCACTAAGACCTGGCTGTTCCGGCAGGCCTGGGGCTGTTGAAGTATCCAGCCCCACTTCAAGTATGAGTGTTGCTGTAATTTTAAATTGTTGTATTGTCTTATATATTCCCCCTCCCTTTTTTATTGTAAGCCGCCCGGAGTCTTCCCAAAGTGGGTGGCATACAAAACTAATAAATACAAATAAATACAAATTAAAGGCAAGAGAAGTGTAATGGCATTTTTATTTTATTAATCTGAATAATATGATTTTTCTATTGTTTTATCTTTTGTAAATCCAGCAATTCTACTTTCTCTCCAGCAACTATGCCACTTATAATTTCAGTTCTGCAATTCAAAGGTAATTTCCAAGGCAAAGCGAAGAAAGTGTGTTGCAATCCTTAAATATTTGAATATAGAAAAAGATTACCTGTGAGGAACTGTCTGACCCTGTAATTAACAAAGCAAAAAGTTCTATCAACTGAAAATTTGTGAATATTTAACCAAATGCCTCTGGCACTAATTTTACTATTGAGATCAAGTGAAATTCTTGATCAGCTGACTTGTCAGTATTTCAATCCTCCTGAGATTAGTCAGTAAAAGCTAGAGTTGAATAAAGTAGACAAAGTAAAAGATGGGAAGAAAACTCTTATGCCTTCTGGTAGCTTCAACTTTGATAGCCTACTACATCTACCAGCCTTTACCAGAGAATGTGGAGGAGCCCTGGAAGCTGACCCTTTTAGAAGCTAGCATTAGAAGCCTAAACCATGCAGTAAGTTGAGACATTTATTTCCCGTGCTTATGCCTGCAAATGCTTGAAGGTGAAAGTTGTGCTTTTAGGGAAATAAGATAATGCCATGGAAAACAACAACCAAGAAATAAGAACACTAACAATCTGTAAAATGAAGACTCCTCATACTAAAAGCAAATACTGAATATTATTGGGGGGGCGGGGGAATGGGAGAAGTGGAATTTATGTATTTTTGTACACCTTTTCTGGATATAAACTCAGTATAGTATAATAAAATCAGGAGCAACCTCCTTTCTATAGAAACCGGGAGAGTGAATTCTAGACCAGCCTTAGGCATGAAAGCCAGTTGTGCGATCAATTCCTGCTGTAATTAAATGGATCAATTCTTGGTTGATCAAAAAAAAAGAACAGACACTGCACCTGAGAGAAAATGCTAGGGGAAAAGATACAAAGAAAGAAAGAAGGAAGGAAAGATACTTCTTACCTTCTGTATCTGTCTGCTGAACTGAGTAAATTCTTGCACTCTTTTTTCTCACTGTCTCATTTTTTCCAGATTGCAATGCTTAACTAGTAATGCAGGTAATGTATTTTGTTTGTGCATTTTATTTTGTGCCTGCATGCAGAAAGGGAAACCCTTATTTACATTTTATTGGCTTCCACAAGCCCTCCCAAATAGGCAAATCTTGGAGTAAATACTCATTGTTTAATATACATTGTTTCTGCATTTTAGCTGTTCACGTCCACCCAATGCATTAGTCTTTTTGCATGCTGCTGCATGAGCAGCCTTCTGTGTTTGTGTTCAGGTGTGCAAACATCTTTGCTGGAACTGAATCTGGGGCATATCAGTTTTCATCTGCCTATGGGTGCTTGCAAAGGGAAAGAAAACAAGTACCTTGCTCTTTTCAGTGAGTGATTTGATTTGGGCCAAGTTTATTCTACCTTTTTGACAAGTGCAATTTATAGAGTAATGTTACAAGGGTAGTCTAATAACAATGTCCCACAGCAATAATACCCCCCCTGGTCCTACCCAGAGTACTATTTGCCTTATCTATTAGTAGAAGATATAGTATTAGTAAATCATTAGTTCTGCAGGGCTTCTTCCATCTTTTCATAATCTTTCTTGAGAGTTCACTTCTGCTTTATCCAACTACAAAACCTTTTTCTTCAGTTGTGCTTTTTTTCTGACTAGGTCAGTACTTTTTAAGTACAAATTGAAGTCATTTTACTAGGCCAGGGATCTGCAAACTTAAAAACTCAAAGAGCAATTTGGACCCATTTCCCACAGAAAACACTGACATCACTCACCCAGTCACATGACTCCATAGCCATGCCTACCCAACAGGTTATTATGGCAGAAAACTGGTTGTTAAAAAACACTGGGAACCGCAAAACCTTTTGACATCTCTCTCTCTCTCCTTCCCTCTCCCCCTCTCCCTCACCCCTCTCTATGTCTCTCTCTTTCTCCCATCTCTCTCTCGCTTTACAATAAAATTGCTCTTCACATGCGCAGAAGCAAAAAATAATATGGCACTGTCGTAGGCACTGCTGGGAGAACCAGTTTGGGGGAATGGAAGGCCAGGGTCACTGCCGGTTCCAGAGACCCAGGCTGCCAAATTACTACTGGTTCAGCCAAACTGGTCCAAACTTGTAGGAACCCTAAGGTGACCAGATTTTCAGATTGGTAAAGAGGGACACCTTTGACCGGGGGGGGGGGGTTGATTAAAAATGTTATACGGAGCAACAAAAATTTTCATACAACGCAAAAATAGTATTGTAATGTTTTTTTTTTAATTTCAACATAACTACAATTTACAAATATAAATTGTAACTGTTGCCAAACATCCAAATTTTGATCGCGTGACCATGAGGATGCTGCAACAGTCGCTAAGTGTGAAAATGGTCGCTAAGTGTGAAAAATGGTCATCAGTCACTTTTTTCAATGCCATTGTAACTTTGGTCACTATATCACCTTTCTTGCCACAGTTTTTAAGTGAATAAATGCAGCTGATAAGTTAGTAACATAAGTGAATCTGGTTTCCCCATTTGACTTTGTCAAAAGGTGATTATATGACCCCAGGACATTGAAACCATCATAAATACGAATCTGTTGCCAAACATCAAAATTTTGATTGCGTGACCATGAGGATGCTGCAACGGTCACTAAGTGTGAAAATGGTCACTAAGTGTGAAAATGGTCATCAGTCACTTTTTTCAATGCCATTGTAACTTTGGTCACTATACCACCTTTCTTGCCACAGTTCTTAAGTGAATAAATGCAGCTGATAAGTTATTAACATAAGTGAATCTGGTTTCCCCATTTGACTTTGTCAAAAGGCAATTACATGACCCCAGGACACTGAAACCATCATAAATATGAATCTGTTGCCAAACATCAAAATTTTCATCGTGTGACCATGAGGATGCTGCAACGGTCGCTAAGTGTGAAAATGGTTGTTAAGTGTGAAAAATGGTAATCAGTCACTTTTTTCAATGCCATTGTAACTTTGGTCACTAAATGTTTTCCCCCTCCTCGAGACATCTCACTTCTTCCTTCATTCCTCTTGCTTATCTACCTTCACCTTATCCATCTTCTGCTCTTTTCTTCTCTTCCTTCCTTTCTCCTTCCATCCTCTCTTCTTTCCTCACTCACTCCCTTCCTCCTTTTCTCTTCCTTCCTCCTTCCATTCTTTCAACTTCCTTTCTTTTGCCTATCTACCTTCTCTGTCTTTCTGCTCTTTCCATTTCTCTCTTCCTCTTCGCTTCTGTTCCTTCCTCCTTCCATCCTTTCACCTTCCCTCCTTCCTATTTCTTCCTTCCTTCTGCCTATCTACCTTCACCTTCTGTCTTTCTGCTCTTTCCCTGTCTTCCTCTTTCCTCCCTCCCTTCTTTCCTTTCTAGTTCCATCTTTTCTTCTTTCCTCTCTCCCTCCCTTTTTCTTTCTTCCTTCCTTCCTCCTTCCTCTTGCCTATCAACTTCATCCTCCTCATCTTTCTGCTCTTTCCCTCTCTTCCCCTTTTCTTCCCACCTCCTTCCCTCTTTTCTCCCTCCCTTCTTCTTTTTCTTCCTTTCTTCTGCCATCTTCCTCCTTCCTCCTTCTTTCTCCTTCCTTCCATCTTTTCTCCTTCTATCTTCTCCCCCCTCCCTTCTTCTTTTCCTTCCCCCTCCCTCCTTCCTTCCTCTCCTTCCCACTCTCTCCTTGGGAGGGATTGGGGGTGGGGGGGGCAGCAGAGACCAAATAAAGTCAGAAAATCTTATTAAAACTTTCCTATTTGTTGAATTGCCTTGCTGCGAACTTATAAACCAAATCAGGGGAACATTTTGCAACCGAGCGTGCTGCAAGGAGAGGCAGTCCTGCCCCAGTTTTGCAAGGAATGAGAAACGGTGCTTTAAACCGAAGCAACTGCAATCGGAACGGCAGACAGGGAAAGAAAGAAAGAAAGATCCTTGTAGCACAAAACCCACCTTTGCATGGTTGTGAGAACATAAACAAAACAAAAAAAAGCACAGCGTCCCTCTGCCCTCTGAATGGGACTCAGCATGACTCCGAGCCGGGCGGGGAGATAAGCACCTTCATTTGCATTCTCTGAGACCACGATGCTTTGCAAGGAACATTTCCCCGGGCTTTTTGCAGATTTTTCCTTTCGTGCTTAAATAAAAAGAACGGGACTTCTTTAAAACGCCACAGCTCTTTCAGCCTAACAAAAATGCAACCTCTTCCTTCGTCCTTCTCCGTCACTAACAGCTGGGGGCTCAGAAATCGGAGTGAAAAGCCAGTCCTCCATCTCTTCCCTCTTCCCGGATTCACTCCGAAGTTTTAAATCTCCCTTCTGTGCATAAACACTCCCTCCCTCTCCCTCTCCCTCTCTCTGTATCTGTTTGTCTCTCACTCTCTGTGTGGCTCTTTACCTCTATCTCCCTCCCTCCCTCTCTCTGTCATTCTCTGTGTGTCTCTCTCTCTCTCTCTGTCTCTCCTCCCTCCGTGTGTGTGTGTGTATGTGTGTGGGGGATCCCTGCCACTGCGGATGGGCTCCGGACTAGTGGAGCCTCCTCTTCCTCCTTTTTAACCAGGCGATCTTCGGCTGCTGCACAATCCCAAGGTTTGCTAAATCCAGCACGGCTTCAGAGAAAGAAGGCATGCGAGAAAGCCTCCCCCCCATCCCTGCTGCCTGAACATTTGAATGAAGGAGGCTGCAGGCTCCTTTGTCCTTGGCTATGCAATTTTCTTTCGTTCTCTGCTGCCCGAACGAGTGAATGAGGCAGAGGGAGAATGAAAGGAGATTGCGTCCCTTCTGTCTCCCCGTTGCTCAGAAAAGCAACTGTGGGAAGGTCCTTTGGTGGCAGCAGGCGTCCTAGAACCTGCCTGCTAGCAAAGGACCTTCCCAAAGTTGCTTTTCTGAGCAATGGGGAGACAGAAGGGACAAAATACCGGCCGGCTGGGATGGGTATACACAATGATGCCAGACCAAGATTCCTCCACGATCCCCAGGAAGAGGCAGAGAAGCGAAAAGCAGCCACAGCATCGGCGGGTGGAGAGAGGAAAGGAAGCTGCAGCCGAAGGGGGAGATGCTCGCTACGGTTCCCTGCTAGAAGCCGCCAAGGGCTGCGTCCACCGCTCATGGCTTCCAGGTGCCGTTTGGCAACGGGAGGCCAGCAACCACTGCAGCAGCAACATATTCCCTTGGCAAAGGCAGACGCAACTCCACAGCGGCTTGCCTACGCGCATGCACACACACACGGCCCCGCACACTCCCTTCCCTTCCACGGCTGGCTCCCTTCCCTAATCCCTAAAGGCTCCGCTTCGCGGGAGCCAGTACTATCGCCCGCTTTCCTTCTCTCTCCGTTGTGCTCCGAGCTCCGCCTACCACACAACACTGTGACCTTTCCTCTGACAGAAATGTAAATTTTTAGGGAAGGAAGCACGGAGTGATAGTCTCGGCCGATCGGACCTTCCTGGCCGCCTTTGCCATTTCCAGCCTCGGTGCAGGGGTAAATGCGATGCCCTTGCGGTGGCTCCTCCACCCCCCGCCCTTCCCCCACCTGCAGCCCCCCCCGGCCTGGGGGTGGGTGTCTCCCGGGGGAGCCCGGGTCGTTTCTCCCGTGCAGGAGTTATCGGCGGGCGTGGATGTGCTTTGTTTGCGGCGGGCATGCGGCGCTCTTGCAGCCACTGGGCTCCTGGTTCCCTCCCTTCAGCCCCGTTCAGAGAAGCTCTTTGGCTGCGCCCACGTTTGCTTTGATAGAAATCACTGCAGCCCCAAGTGCGGGCCGTGCTGCAAGAAGAGGGAGGGAGTGAAGACCTTTTCTAGCCGGTGCAAAGGACTTCCCAAGACTTGTTTTGCAGCAATCCAGACTCCCTCCTTCCCTCTTGCAGCCCGCCCCATGCGAATTCCCCTCCTCCCCGCATCTTCTCCCGGGTTTCTCTCTCAGGGTAGGGAGGCCGCGGGCTGGTAGTAGCCACCGCGGTCTGGCTTTCCCCATCCCCCACCCCGCCTCCTCCACTAGCCTTTGTCCCTCCACAGTAGGGTGGCTGGGGGGAGAAGACGGCCCACCAGCCCAACTCCGCAAAGGGGGAGAAGGAGAGGAGGGCCGTCTCCTCCCCCCAGCCTCCCTACTGTGGAGGGACAAAGGCTAGTGGAGGAGGTGGGGTGGGGGATGGGGAAAGCCAGACTCCCTAGGGAAGGCCTTCCCTTGCTAAAGGCCACCGCCGCCCACCCGAAGCGGCGAAGCCTCCCAATTCCCACCGGTTACTCACCAGTGAAGCAGCAAAAGCAAACGGCGAAGGCGAAATGAAATGGAGACTCACGCGGCGTGCTTAAGCGGACTCCAGCCAATCAGTGAGCTGGCTAGGATGCCGCGTGCTTAAAGTTTTCCATCCCAGCCAGCTCACTGATTGGCTGGAGTCCAGGCCAATCAGTGAGCGGCAGGCTGGGCTAGCTTAGATTTTTAGTGTAGAATAGAATAGATGGGGGAAAGGAATGAGCGAGCTAGCGGCAGCTGATGATGGGCGGGAGAGCCACCGAGCGCCAAAATAAAGCAGGGGTTTTTGAGAAGTGGGCGGGACGCGGGAAAAATGATGAAAAATCGGGCCTGTCCCGCCAAATCCGGGATGTCTGGTCACCCTAAGGAACCCACCACTGTCTCTTTCTCTCAGTCTCTTTTTCCCCCTCTCTCTGTGCCTCTCTGTTTCACTGTCTCTCTCCCTCCACCCTCTCCCTCTCTATCTACCCTTCTCTGCTTCTGTCTCTCTCTCTCCCCACTCTCTGTGTCTCTCTCTATGTCTCTTTCTCCCCCTCTCTATCTCTCCCCACTACCCTTCTCTCTCTGTTTGTCTGTATCTCTGTCTCCCTCTCTTCTGTCTGTATATTTTTCTGTATCTCTCTGACTCTCCCCCTTCTGTTTCTCTATGTCTCTCTCTCCGTCTCTCTCTCCCTCTCTCTGACCCTCTCTCTGTATCTTTCTGTATCTCTGTCCCTCTCTCTCCCCTTCTCTATCTCCCCTCTCTTCCCCTATGAATCTCTCTCTGTGTCTCTCTATGTCTCTCTTTCCCTATCTCCCCCCCTCCCTCTCTATCTCCTCCTCTTTCTATGTCTAAAGCCAAGATTGGGGCAACCCCAGCTGTCATTGGGGCTCTTCGCTGCTCCTTTTCTTTCTTCTTGGCAACTTTTGGAAATCTGGGCTGGCCGAGGAATAAGGAATGAGCGCAAGCTCTGGCAGAGGCTTCCCCAAAGATGGCCCTTCTTCTCCTCTCATAATCCCCTGGCTGGCTATGGTGGGCCAGAAGACTGAGCATGAGTGGGAAGACCCTCCTTAAGTGGGGGCTGGGCTCAGCCAATGTGCAGCAAAGTTGCATGGGGCACATGGGTTGACCAGCTGATGGGTGAGCGTCTTTGAAAACTGGTTGTTAAAAAACTCTGGGACTTGAAAGCTGAATTAATTGAAGCAGACCCCCAAGGAAGATATATTGCAATAGATCTGATATTAGAAGGGAAAAGGATACTGCTATTGGGAATATATGCTCCCAATCAACAACAAGACAAATTTTATAAAATGCTTCATGCTAAGTTAGTACATTGGGACTATAGATACTGCATATTACTGGGTGATTGCAATGGCGTTATGGATACCAAGAAATATAAGAAGGCTTTTCGGCAAGATATTCAAATGTGAGCGAAACTACCTAAGTCCTTTTTCGACATGATAGATGATTTTGAATTGAGAGGTATCTGGTGAAAAAGGAATGCAGAAGAATACAACTTCACTTTTTTTTCTGATAGACACTAATCCTTTTCTAGGATTGATTTTATACTAATAACCAATGATTTGCTTTCTAGGGTAAAGAGGAAAAAGATATGTTCCAGAGCCTTATCAGATCATAACCCAGTTTGGATGGAGTTGGGAGTTGGGATGCAAGCAAGAAGGACTTAGAGACTGAATGAAAATTTATTTAGATATGAGAAAAATATAAATGAATGTAAAAAATTGTTAAGAGAATACTTTGTTTTTAATATGAATAAGGGTACATCTATGGAAATGGTATGGGACGCAAGTAAAGCGTATATGGGAGGAATTTTGATAAATTTAAATAAATTACATAGACACAAACAGGGGGAAAAGAGAATTGAACTTGAAGATGAAATTAGGAAGAGAGAGCAAGAGTTAATTTTAAAACCAGGAGACAAAAAGATTAAAGAAGCAATTACCTTATTAAGAGAGCAATTTAATATGCTTATGTCAGATCAGGTAGCTACCAATTTGCTATATGCAAAACATAACACCTTCTGTAATGCAAATAAATCTGGCAGATGGTTAGCATATTTTATTAGGAAAAAACAGAAATCTCGTAATATATCGAAAATACATTATAAAGGGAAGGAAGTCTACCAACAGGATGAGATTCAAAAGGTCTTTCGAGAATTTTTTATAGGATTGTACACGAATGATAAAATTCAAGGCTTAGATATAGATAAATACCTGGACAAAGAAAAAATACCCAAAGTTAAAGACCAGCAGAGGGAAAGACTGAATCAACCAATAACTTCGGGGGAAATTCTCCAGGTAATTAAACAGCTAAAGGTAGGGAAAGCACCAGGTACAGATGGCTTGATGGCGGCTTATTACAAAAATTTACAACTAGAAATGGTAGAACCCCTTAAGGAATTATTTAATAAGATCCAAGTGGAAGGGAAGGTATCCCCATCTTGGAAGACAGCCTTCATATCCCTGATACCTAAAGAAGATCAAGATCTTACTCAACCAAAAAATTATAGACCTATATCATTACTCAATATAGATTATAAAACTTTTACTAAAATACTAGCAAATAGGTTAATGCTGGTTATTCAGCAATCAATTCATAATGATCAAACAGGTTTTATTCAAGGGAGACAAATGAGAAGTAATGTAAGACTAATTGTTAATACATTAGAATACTTGGGAAAGAATAACCAAATCCCTGCTGCGCTTATATTTTTAGATGCTGAGAAAGCCTTTCATCGAGTGAATTGGCAATTCCTGCTGAAAATATTGCAAAAAATGCAAATAGGAGAGCATTTCTTACAATCAATTAAAGCAATATATCAGCAACAAACAGCTCAAATCATAGTTAATTGAAGTTTAACAGATTCATTTAAAATTGAGAAAGGTACAAGGCAGGGTTGCCCCTTATCCCCACTATTGATGGCATTTAGATCCTAAAAAATTGGCTTCTATGTATCCGAATTTACAACCTAAATGCTGGAGATGTGATTGTGTGGACGCTACATATTTTCACATATGGTGGACTTGCAAAAAAGTTAAAGCATTTTGGATAAAAATATGGTGGATTATGCAAAATGTTTTTTAAAAAGGATAAAGTTTACCCCTCAGTTATTTTTGTTAGGTGTAATTACTGATTGTACAGTTGTAGAGATTAATTTGATTTTGCATTTAATAACTGCAGCTAGATTGTTGGTGGCGCAATACTGGAAGAAGGAAGATTTGCCTACTATTCAAGAATGGACATTGAAAGTAACAAATCTAGCTGAGATGGCTAAAATATCTGCATATCTTAAGGACCATTCAAACGAGAGATACAAACTGGAGTGGAAAAGATGGATTGATTATACTCAAAATAAATATGGGACTAAGAAATTCCAAATAGCTTATGATTAAAGACCATGAATGATATAAATTGTCTAGAGCTAGTCTAGCAAGAAGGAGCTAAAGTTCAATTGAAAGATGTTATCAACTATCTTTTTTTCTTTTTAAGTGTGTTTTTGTCAAGATCTATACCTGCATTGGTTCTGGGAAGTCGGATGGGGAGGGAGGTTGGGGGGGAGGGGGGGAGGGAGGGGAGGGAAGTAAATATTTGTAAAAGTTTGTTTTTTAAAATTCTCATTAAAAACACTCTGGGAACCACAAAACCTTTTTGACATCTCTCTCTCCCCCCGCTCTCTCCCCATCTCTGTGAATATATCTCTCTGTATGTCTATGAATTTCTCTCTCTTCCCTCTCTCTCCCCCTCTCTCTGTATATATCTCTCCTTCCCTCCCTCTCCCTCTGTCCCTCCCTCTCCCCTTTCTCTGTATATATGTCTCTGTATCTCTATGTCTTTCTCTTGTCCCCCTCTCTCTACCCTCTCTCTGCCTTCTCTCTATTTCTCTATGTGTTTTTCCAGGGGTGGGTTAGGGCAGCCGCTACTGCTTGTTTGCTCATGGCCATGAGATGCATGTTTGATGCGCGCTTGATGCACACTTGTTGTGTGTTGTACAATAAAAATTGCTCCGCACATGTGCAGAAGCAAAAAACAAAAAACAAGATTGCAGTGCCAAAGGCACTGCTGGGAGAACCAGTTTGGGGAATGGCAGGCCTGGGTCACTGCAGGTTCCAGCGGCCCAGGATGCCAAACTACTACTGGTTCAGCCAAACTGGTCCAAACTGGTGGGAATCCACCACTGTCTCTTTCTCTCTGTCTCTTTCTCCTCCTCTTTCTATGTTTCTCTATGTCTCTTTTTCCCCCTTTCCCTCTCTATCTCTCTTCTCCCCCTGCTTTCTTTCTTTATCTCTCTCCCTCTCTTTCTCTCTCTCTCTCTCTGTTTTCTCTCTCTCTCTGTTCTCTCTCTCAGAAAGCCGAGACTGGGCGAACCAATCAAGCTGTCCTTGGGGTTCTTCGCTGCTCCTTTTCTTTCTTCTTGGCAACTTTTGGCAATCCGGGCTGGCTGAGGAATAAGGAATGAGCGCAAGCTCCGGCAGAGGCTTCCCCAAAGATGGCCCTTCTTCTCCTCTCATAATCCCCTGGCTGGCTGGCTCTGGTGGGCCAGAAGGGGAAGCATGAGCGGGAAGACCCTCCTTAAGTGGGGGCTGGGCTCAACCAATGTGCAGCAAAGGTACATGGGGCACATAGGTTGACCACCTGATGGGTGAGCATCTTTGACAAGGTTGCTCCAGCTCTCCCAGCCAGGCCCCCAGAGTGGGTGTGTAAGGTTTGATGGGGCCAGCCCGCTTTTCCAACTGCCCTGAGCATCTTTACTTATTCAGCAGATAGGTGCCCCAGTGGCTTTGATTGAAAAGTGTCCTCTGGGTGGTGAAAGTCCCATGTAAGGTTTAAAGCTGAAGCCCCTTTTCTGTCATCCCCTCCTGGATCCTATTCCAATTCCACCAGCTGTCATATTAGTGAGGCCAGCATTGGTCACAGTTGGGTGGGCCAACTGTGTCTCAGGGTGGCATCTCCCAAAGTGACTGAGACACTCAGCACCAACAAGGGCCAGAAGAAGCACCAGCCAGAGAGAAGGTGCTGGAGAATCAGCCACGACCACTTCTCCATCCTGCACTATCACCCTTACCTTCTCAAGCCAGGCGAGGAGTGACTAGGAGAGGTGGGTGAGGGGCAAGGCCTGCCATTGGTGAGATCACCTGACAGGGAGCTACAGCAAAGGGGCAAAAGAGCCACATGCAGCTCCAGAGCCATGAATTGGAAACCCCTGTACTAGTTCAAACTACCTCTCAGGTCAATGTTTCTACTTTATCTGGAACACCTGTCATGTTGTAGTAGATCATGAGAATAAGGCATAAAAGGAAGCCAGGAAGAAAACTAGAATAGAGTCATTTGCCAGACAGGGAAGAATGATACCCTTCAAAGGAAGAATAGGTGGGAATAGAGTAAAGGAAAGTAATTTGTGCTGAGAAATGTAAACAAAGGCTTGATGATTAAAATAATTAAAATCAGGTGAAAATTGTTTTGTGGATAAGTTGAATTAACATATATGATGTGCTATTGGTGGCTAATTATCCCAGGGCTTAGTCCTATAATGGATACCTACCTTCTAAGTTCCAAAAGTCAGCTAAAGTTAAGGTGATAGATTTAGACAATATTCAAAACCACACTTGTCCGTGGAGGTCATGTCATAACCATGAGCGTTAAAAACAACAACAATAATAGTAAAAAATAAAAATATAGGCAGACAGAATAATATATTAGATTGGTGCTGGATTAACAGTGGACAATTTGCCTAATTTTACATACAGGATAGTACAATTTGGCCATGTTAAGAGATACTACTTTATATTGACAACCGTAGTTGCACTTGAAAAAGATCAGTATTTCCCAGATATTTTATTAGCTAAGGTGTTATAAATGAGTCCTTGTAGAATATGCCATATAGTCGACTTGAGCTACAGTTTCAATGGCCACTTGTCCATAAAGCAGTCCCAACTCAAATCGTTTTCAGCCAGAATTCCTAAGTGTGGAAACCTGACCTAAGCCAGGATTAGATAGATTTAGACAATATTCAAAATCCCACTTGTCCATGGAGGTCACGTCATAACCAATCACTCCCTCTTAATTCAGAGGGTTGTTGTGAGGATAACATAAGGAGGGACAAGGCGGAAACACCCCTAAGCCAGGATTAGTAAAACAGGTTTTACTATTATAATATTTTATTAGGAAAGGCAAATGGTAGCACCTAGTTAAAAATATTCTATATGCTTGGGGCAGCTGCGCTATTGGTGATTATCCCAGTGTTTAGTACTATAGTGTATACCTACCTTCTAAGGTCCAAAAGTCAGCTAAAGTTAAGGTGATAGATTTAGATAATATTCAAAATTCCACTTGTCAATGGAGGTCACATCATAACCAATCACTCACTCTTGAAACACCCCTGAATTAAAAATGTAATAACTCTTGGAGGTCCAAAGGTTTTGTGTGTACTTGTCAGCATTCCAAAGTATTAAATCAATTTTTACTATGGTCACAGATGAGCATTAAAAACAACAACAATAATAGTAAAAAATAAAAATATAGGCAGACAGAATAATATATTAGATTGGTGCTGGATTAACAGTGAACAATTTGCCTAATTTTACATACAGAATAGTAGAATTTGGCCACATTCAGAGAAACTACTTCATATTGATCTGATCACAGTAGTTGCAGATATTTTATTCGGTAAGGTGTTATAATTTGATTCCATGTAGAAGATGCTGTATAGCAGGATTTCAGCTATAGTTTCAATAGCCCCCTTTCCACAGGGGCAATCTCAGTTTAAATAGTATTCAGAATTCCTGTGTGGAAACCTCACCTAAACCAGGATTAGTAAAACAAGTTTTACTATTATAATATTTTATTAGGAAAGGCAAATGGTAGCACTTGGTTAACAATATCCTATCATAGGAATACTCAAAAATGTTAGCAATTTCTTTGACAAAGAATAGGGAAAGTGATGGCAAATCAGTATAATAGAGTAAATTATTAATCTTCTGTTGACCCCCTGTGGTCATTAGACCATGAATCACTGAACAGTTATATTTTTAATTCCTTCTCTATCCTATTAAATTTTGATATAATTACAATTTGTATAGTTAGCTTTTAACTTTTAACTTTGAATCCTTCTCTGTCTGAGGTCTTCCTTTCATATTTCATATTATTTACGTCTTTATTACTTTATTACCTCCCTGTTTTCTCTCCCTTTACAGAGTCTCTTGCTTGCTATTTCTAGTATCTGCAGGAACCTGAAATGATGGGCTCTGTAACCATGAATTTCTTTCAGAATGTCCTTGGAGTATCTCATGGAGATATCTCAAGGCAACAGATGCTGATATTTCTTCGAAGCAAAAAAAAAAAAAAAAAAGGCTGTTAACATTTGTTTTGCAGGCCACAATTGTGGAGAAGTTGGGTCTTGGACGCTATATAGATGTTATAAATCTGTACATGATGACTGGATATACAGCACCTACATCTGATGAAAAAGTTATTGTAACAGACACAGAATTTAGCCATATTCCAGTACGTCTTTACATTCCTACAAAGCAGTCAGATGTCTTGAAAAGAGCAGTGATTTTCATCCATGGAGGTGGATGGTGTTCAGCATCAGCAAGTAAGCATAAGTATTTTATTCCACTACTGTGGGTCTCAAATATAAATGTATCTATTTCTTCTGATGTCCCAGGGCTTTTATTGAAGTACGTATAACAGAGATATCAACCTTCTTGAGTTGGTGGTTAATTAATTAATTTTTTAAAACCATCCTGATGATTCTCACAAAATGAATCACATAGAAGGTACAAGATACACAATTGTCAAAAGGCAAATTGATGAGGTTGTGCCTCCTAACCTCTCCAGCTCTTGCCAGTTTATCTGCATGTTAGTTTCCCATTAGAAAAAACAAAAAATCCTACTTCTTTCAAATCAGATAGATCATTGAACTTCACAAAGATGAAGGAAGACATACCCAGGCACACTAAAACTGTACTTAATCAATAAAAAAGTATTCCTACTCCAATTTAAAGATGGGAATGTTCAAAACCCATTTTAAAAGATCTTCACATCCTGTTAACAACTTGCTTTTCTTCTTTGGTAGTCTTTCTTGGCAGCCTCATCGGGAGCCGTATCATTCCAAGGAATCCCTGAATGGTAGAGATTAGAGCAGTTTTTCCCTTCCTCAATAATGTTATGATGCTCCCAAAATTAATATCCACTCCCAGAAATCTTCAGCCAGTAGAATTTTGGGAACTGGCATCTACAAATCTTGAAGTTGCCAAGATTGGGAAACGTTAGATTAGCGATTCATGGAAAGTTTCCAGAAAGTCCCTCCCAAAAGAAACTGAAAACAGCTCATTAGAATTTGTAGGCTTAGGACTTCAAACTTCACATGAACACAAGGCAGGAACATTTCTGCTATTAATAAAATGAGCTTGATGTTTCTTAGCTTTCTATGGTAACATGCTAGGCTCACTCTTGTGGTAGTCTAAAGACCTTGTCCCATATTGTTTTTGACGCATGTACTGTGTATTGGTATTGCAAGAGTAATAAAACATGTTTTGCCACTTATTTTTCACAGGAATGAAAGCCTATGACCTCTTATCAAGATGGACATCAGAAAGACTAAATGCTGTTGTGGTGTCAGTCGAGTGAGAATTTGGTTTGAAGGAGACATTTTCATTCATTAATATTTTCCTAATCTTTTTCCGTAAATGAAAAATTAATTAATGATTATTAATAGCACATGCTGGCACATTGAAGCCATATATATTGTTATTGGTTGCTAAATTATACTTCCTTGCAGATACTGTGCTATAAGTATTATTTCGTATTTATAATGGATAGCTAATGTAGTTTTATATTTACTGTCTTTTATACTTTTTGCTAATTATAAACAAATAGAATATGATTGGAAGACGGTGTAATAATATTTAAATAAATAAACTGAAATGCACAAATCATTTCAAAATATAAAAATGTAAAGATTGTCAGTGATTTGTGGTAATCCAGACAAACTATTGTTTCTTATATGGAAACTACCCAACACTATTGGTAGTAACACTACCTTTATTGCAAAGTTATAATAACGGAATTTTTCTTTTTTTGCCCCGTTTCCTTTACTTTCAAAGGAACCAGCATGGTCCCTTCTGAGATGCTTTCCACAACCCAATTCCTTTTGTGACTGAGATGTCTCCTATCTCTTATCTGTGGTCTGTGGTTCTTCCTTGTCTTCCTTAAGGATATTTTCACAGATTACTACATCAGTCTTGCTTACCAGTTGCTTTAAAAATAGCTAATGGTATTTTTCAAAGTAAAAGATTATTATGTCTCAGATTATTCCATATAATTCATAGCTTCCATAAAGCATATCTTCCTATGAAGCTTAATTATTATATTGACAAAACAGACCATATTAGAATTAGTTGGTAAAATGGAAAAAAAATATTGATCATTTAGCACACAAGTAAGTCAGGAATTCAAAAAAATTAAGCAAATTCTATATAGAAGAAAATCATCTTTTAAAATCTAGTATCAATAGTGTAAATCGAGTGATAAATTAATTTTGTTTTACCAACAAAAGTAATTTATATATTTCTTTCATTGTGTTTTTAATTAATTCCAAAAGTTACAGACTAGCTCCAAAATATCGGTTCCCAGTTGCATTTGAAGATGTGTACTCAGTATCAAAATACTTTCTACAAAGCAGCATTCTGGAGAAATATAATGTAGACCCAAGCCGCATCGCCATTGCAGGAGACAGCGCAGGAGGTAACTTAGCTGCAGCTGTAACCCAGCAGGTAAGAATTACCCATTTGAGAGTAATGCATCCAAAATGGATTTATACATGTTACTGATCTCTGTTATCTGAAGCTCTCCTGATACTAGTTTAGTTACCTTGGGACTTTTCACAATGGATACCTAAGAATAGGAAGTCATAATTTTTAATTACCCTGAAAGATTCAGGATCTTCTAAGGAATCCAAAATGGAGAATCATAGAATTATGCATGCTAATTGAACCTAGAAGCCCTAGATTTTTAGTTTGCTGATTAGTCCAGAGCAAGAAGTGGCATGCAGGCCATCTACCATGTTTGCAATGAAGCCCAAGACGACAATTGATTCAGGAGGAAATTCACTAGATAGCTACTTGTCGATGATTATTTCATTGTGAAAAATGTAACTTCAGCCCCATTTCAAGAATAAAGCAAGCTCAATAACACTATCAAAGTAAATTTAACACCTACATGTCAGCTGTGAATGACAGAAGACAAAAACCCAAAAATTTATCAAGAGGAAATAATTTTGGGGGAATAAGAGGTCACTTTTTGGGACAAAGTTAGTATATTGAGTCGGACATGACCTGTACTTTACACGGAGAAGAATTTTAAATCTTCCCTCACTCTGCTCTTTTTCTCTATCCAGCCTATTTTGACTATAAAAATGAATTGGAAAAAAAATCAAATAATTCCTAAAGCATTTAAACTCTACAGAGTAATAATAAAGAATAGTTAAATTATAGCCATTGATGAATAAGGTTGGAACATACTGAAGTTTTCAAGATATCTTTTGGTAGCAAGTGTAATGAGATATCTTTCAGTATTTTATTTGCAATTTTCTTCAAAACTCATTAGTGCAGAAAATTGCCAGATAACAAATACTGTGAAAAACGTATCAGTTAAGGTTTTTCCCTTACAATTTTGAATAAAAGAGATAGAAAATGTATAAGCTTTGAAATTTTAATGGCTTACATTAAAAAATATGAAACATATTAAGTAGTCCATCTTTCATAGGAAAAAAATATTTCTAATAAATACTTTTCTTTTCTAGATTCTAGATGACCGGGACCTCAAAGCTAAATTCAAGATTCAAGCTTTATTGTACCCTGGTCTTCAGACTATTGATGCCGAATTGCCATCCTACCTGGATAATAAAAACATGCCATTTCTGTCTAAAGCAATACTAATCAGATTCCTCAGTGAATATTTTCCATCAGATGACTTTTTTTCCAAAGCTTTAGAGACCAACCAACATGTTCCTACAGAGCTCAACCATTTGTTTAAATTTGTAAACTGGAGTAAGTGGCTACCTGAAAGATTTAAAAAAGGTCACGTTTATACTAACCCATCACATAGAAATTCCAAAACTGGGCACAAATATCCAGGTGTACTGGATCCAAAGCTGGCACCACTTTTAGTTGAGGACATTAAGCTTCGGGGCTTACCACTTACATATGTCCTCACTTGTCAATATGATGTCTTGAGGGATGATGGAATCATTTATGTTTCCCGTCTTAGGGAAGCAGGAGTTGAGGTAACACATGAACACGTTGACAATTTTTTTCATGGTGTTGTATCATTTATTACAGGCCCTTTTGCCTTAAATATAGGACACAGAATTGCTAACAACTACATTGAGTGGCTAAATAAGAACCTGTGAAAACACACCTATACCACCTGAAGATGGTTGCTTTGGATTCATTCGGTTTTATTCAATTTATATTATTTGTTTCAGGGACATTATTCTTTTGGTGAATAAAGTTGACACTGCAAGTCTGCAGTTATTATACTTGATATAGAATCTCTTGTTTCCTGCTGTTTGAATAAGTATGAGAAGCTTGGTAGAATATGTGGGGGAGTTGTATAGCCATTAAATGATAATTTAAAATGAAAAATAAAGCTTCCTTTGACTATTTCATACGTGAATTTATAGACTTGAATCTTGATGTTATTTAGGATTGCTTTAAAAGTCATGATTCATTTCTATACATTTTTGGTACAAGTGAAATGTGTTCCAGTGGGATTTTTAAGGTAACTTGTTCCTTTTGGGAAGCAGCCAATATGAATATCCGGCTGCAGACTATTGTAAGTCTTGAGTAGGATTTCATGAATAAAACCTCTTGGTTTCTCTTGATTGGATTTTGCATGGATTGTGTCAAAGGAAATGGGTGTAATAGTGCCTATAAATTCATCTTTGATTCAGGTTGACTTGTTGATTCAGAAAAAAAAATGAATAAAATGTTCTATGAGATATATTATGCCACAAATGTATATATCCAAACTACTTCCTATAGTGAGCTTCTGAATTAGTTAGGTATATATGCTCCTGAGGAGGATTCCTTTGATTCAACTTATTTAATAAATCTCCAATTTTCCCTTTTTAGGAGAGACAATCCAAAAATGGTGCGACTGCATCTAGAGCACTGTAGGGAAATTAGATTATCTAGATCCATTTCAGACAGGTTTCTGACTTAGATATGTGTTAAAGATTCCTTTTTAAACCATATTCAATTAGATTGACCCAAACTGAAGAGTGATAAATAGAAGTGCTGGACTTTGGATGTGTAAGACAAATATGTGTGCTTCCTATTCTTCATGGTATCGATGTGAGAGTCCAAGATGGGGTTATTCTAGCCTGCTAGCTCATTAACTGAATTGAAAGTCTGAAGACACGCCTCCTTGGTAACGGTTCTCAGTCTTTCAATTTAGTCTCAGCTCACAAGACTGGTTTCTCTTGAGCTCCCAGCTCAGAATTTGAAAGATTTGTTGTAATATTATCTGGATTGTGGGTTTTTTTTGGCTTTGGTAAGGAAGACAGTACAAGGTACCTTCACTGCACTGTGAGTTTAGCACTGCGGGGGCTTCTGTGGGGATCCATTAGCCCAGTTTCTAGTGCTCCAAGGCTTCGCTCTATTTGAGCTCCAGACTTTCCCTCCTTAGTTATTACCAGAGGTAGCAGCTGAATATAGTTGTGGCAGATAAATCATTGCAGTTTCAATTTCAACCATAGGTCTATTGGGCTCTGGAGACAATGTGCACCGCATTTTTTAGGAATGTGGCAATGAAGCAGTCATTTAAAGCAAACTTTCTCTTTTGACAGCTCTACTCACTTTTCAAATTAGCAGTTTCGGCATTTTTTTTTTAACATAGGTGGCAGCGAGGCTTAGGAGTCCAGTGATAAATTTGACCATTTGCAGGCTCACCACTCCTGTAAAGTGTGACTCTAAGGGTTCCATTGACTTCCATTGTCCCAAAGGTTTCTCCCACCGCTTCATTTCAGGATGCAGACTGTTGCCTCAGAGTCCTGACAACAGCGGCGGCCATTTTGTTCACGTCGGCTAGACAGAACCATTTAAAATTGTATCAGCATCGTTTCTACTTTCCACAGGATTTATTGGAGTCTGAATAAACATGGGGAAAGGGTCATCTGGGCCAGCCCTGTGTTTTGTAATTGCCGCTGGCTTATAGGCTTTCAGGTCATCTGGGCCTAACCTGTATTGTGAATTGCCTCAGGAGCATTGTAGTGACAAAAACTGCCTCATTTTTGCTGAATTGCTGTCTGCCATCAGCATCATAACTTTGCCTGATTGCTGTTGACAGCTACACTTACCTTTATCTGGCTGACTGATTGGTAATGATCTGGCGGAGAACAGTACTGTTTCAGGCCCAGCCCAGACTGAGTCACCACCTCTGGGGTCTGAATATAATATCAGGGGCTTAGTAATGTTAGATCAACTAGCCTAGCAGTGACAGTGAAAATTAAGGCCAAGACTAGGGCTCAGAAGAAGGCTTCTCGAGCCGAGGAAAAAGTGGCCAAACAGAGACAGAAAACATTAGATCAGGAAATTACTCGGGCCAGCAAACAATTTGGTAGTCATAAGTGATCTAAACTTAAGATATCAGATGAATCTCTGTTAAGCGTAGTAACTGACAATGCTGGTCCTTCAAGATCTTTAGGATCCTGTCCTAAACCTAGAGCTTCATCACCTGAGACTCTTAGTGAGCAGGGAGAGAACATAGTGCTGGTTAGACCGGTTATCTCATCTACTTCACAAGATTCTGTTAGACCACAGGAGACAATATTTATTCCCACTGAAGCAGGGACCTCTCCAGTGGACCTGGCAGAGCAGGAGATGCCTGCCTGTTTCAGGAGATAGATTTCTCAGGCGATTAGGCAAGAGATGGCTGAATTCTGTCAAACTCAGGAGTCTGGGCCTCAGACTAGTCAAGATCTGCAGCAGGATAGCATGTACCATGTGGGGGGGGGGGGCATCCCACAGGTTACCAGAGACCATGGCTTGAACCATCTTCTCCTGGGCCTTCGGCTCAGAGTCAATCTCCTTTATCTGAAGAGAAAATTCTGGGGGAGGTGAGTTTTCTGAAGAACAGCCAGCCTTGCCAGTCTTTAAGGGCCTGTTTAATCCTTCTCTCTTTAAATTCCTGCTGTCGAAGGTGAAGACAACTGCCTGCCTATGGAAGGACTCAGCTGTTCCAGATTTTACCCAAGGTTTGTTGGTAGAGGACAACTTTATTTTCATGGAAAAAACGGCCTCAGCTGATAATATTTCCATACCAGGAATGTTCCTGGATGTGATTAAGAGACAGTGGACTGCTCTGGCTACCCTTTCTAGGCCCAGTACTTTTGAAAACTCTCTCTCTTCAATTGAATCTGACCTTTTGACTCTAGCACAGGTACCTAATTTGAATGCCCCAGTGGCTGCTTTGACTTTATCTTCTGTGCTGCCCCCCCCCCAAGGTATGCTGAGGATGCCTTGAAGGCTGAAAGGAGAACGGAGGAAATTGCTTTGCACAGACCCATCAGACTGATTGCTGGGCCATTCGGACCACTACTGCTGCTTCTTTTTTTACCAGGGTATCTTTGCATTGGCACCAGCAGCTTCAAGGCAGGATTCTAGCAGACAACATCCATGCACACCAGGACATTTCTAAGATAATGGCTGCTGCAGAGTTCACTGCAGACGCATCGCTGAATACAGCTAAGTTTGCGGCTAGAGCTATGGTTTCAAACGTTACGACCCATTGCATTCTCTGGCTGTATCATTGGTGTATGGATGCTATGCATAAGTGGAAGCTGGCATCTTCTCCTTTTGTGGGAGGACAACTTTTTGGTGATTATTTTGCACCCTTCCTGATTGAGACCAAGGATAAGATAAAGGTGTTTCCTTCTCAGGGCAGGAGGGCAGATATTCATCCCTCACTGTACTTTAGGCAGTCTTCCTTTTGACAGACTGGGATCTAATTTTACCTGCCAGCGACCATTTCTTGGACACTCTAATTACCAGTCTGATAGATCTGGATTTGGGAACGGGGCCAGAGGTAGACAGTAGTCACAGGGCAAGTGGCCCTTTTGTGGTGGGGGCAATAAGCCCTACAGAAGTCAGAAATGACTTGGAAGGTTCCTGTCCTATAGGGGGTCAGCTGGAATTCTCTTACAGAGGAGGGTAGATCACAACCAACACCTGGATCCTGGAGATTGTAAGATCAGGTCTCTCCCTGGAATTTCGGTCCCCTCCTCCGAGGTTCTTCCTCCACTGTATCTGGGGACCCAGAAAGAAGAGGACTCATGGAATCAGCAATCCAACATTTGTTGGATATTTGGGCCATTCAACTGGTTCTGCTAGAACAGTGGGGACAGGGATTCTATTCAATCCTCTGCCTAATACCGAAGGCCTCAGGAGGGTAGAGGGCAATTCTCAATCTTTTTTTTAAATAATTGTTATTTGTTTTTGAACAAGGACAAACAAACATAAAAATAAAAGTTTAAAAAAAAATCTTCCATTACAAATTGTAGAAAGTGTGTCAGTTGGTTACAGTATTTCCATGCATCTCTTCCATAATCATCACCTGCTTTTCAGGGCTAGCCATCAGGGCTTTCCACCAGCAGATCTCTGAGTACCGTGTCCTTCCTCCTAACAGACAATGTGGCAATGAAGGCTCACATCAATCACCAGGGAGGGATTTGATCGAAGTCCCTCATGACAGAATCCGAAACATTGTGCTGGTGGATGGAGACTCACCTGCTTTCGATCAGGGCAGAATACATTGCGGGGGTATCCAACATGCAGGTAGACTGGTTGAGCAGGGCCACAGTAGACAAGGCAGAGTGGCATCTGCATCACAATCTTTTTGTGGAACTGTCAGAACAATTTGGCAATCCCATCCTGGATCTCTTCACCTCTCCAATGAATTCTCACCTTTCCAGCTTCTTCTCGAGGTTTCCAGCTCTGGGACTGGTAGGAGTAGATGCTCTATGATGTTCATGGCCCAGAGATCTATTGTATGCCTTTACCCCACTGCCTCTGATCCTGGCTGTAGTCAGGGAGGTATTGAGGAAGAGGGCAAAGGTTTTGTTGGTGACTCCCCATTAGCCCAGACGACCATGGCTTGCTGATTTGGTCAGACTGTCAGTGGCCAGACTGTGGACAATTCCCCCAGAGAGTCAGGGACCCATTGCCCATCCAGACCCCCAGTGGTTATGCTTGACCGTATGGCAGTTGAGTGGAAATTGCTGAAAACAGAAAAGTTTTCTAATAAGGTCATAAGGACCATTCAGGAAGCTCTACCACCCACATTTACAATTGAACTTGGAAGGTATTTAGTACCTGGTGTCAGAAGGGGCAGGTAGATCCCACGTTGGCCTTGCGGGTGGATGTACTAGTCGTGGCCTTGGCCTCTCTTCTTAGTATAGGATGTTTTAGTTCTCTAGCTCTCCATCCTATGGTTAGAGCTTTTTTCAGGGGCGCCTCTAGCTTACGCCCCCCTATGGTACACCACTATCCCACCTGGGATTTGCCTAAGGTGTTCCAGGCCCTGACCATAGAAGCCTTTGAGCCCTTAAGAAGGCCAGTCTATGTCACCTCTCATGTAAGGTGGCATTCCTGGTGGCTATTATGCTAGAAAGATATCTGAATTGGCACATTGTCAGTGAGAAAGGATCTCTGTGTGTCTCATATTAACAAGGTGGTCCTCAGTGTGGACCCTGCCTTTATATCTAAGGTTAACTTCTTTTTTCACTGAGCACAGGAGTTAATACTGCCGGACTTCTGTCCTTGGTCTCAAGATACCTTGGAGAAGCAGTGGCATAAATTGGATATAAGGAGGGCATTCCACATTTACATCTCCAGGACCTCTTCCTTCAGGAAGACTGAGGCCCTGTTCGTATCCTTTCAGCTGTCAACTCTGGGCCATAGAGTGACATCTTCCATGGTGGGTCATTGGCTGAGGGCTTGTATTGCCATAGCCTATGAGAGCCAGGCCCTCCATGTGTACTGGGGGATCATCCTCCACTCTACAAGAAGTATGGCCACTATGGCTGCTTGGGCTATCAGTGGAGGGAAGTATGCAGTGCAGTACCCCAAGGCTCTGTTTTAGGCCCAGTACTCTTCAACATCTTCATCAATGATTTGGATAGGGGAATAAATGGGGAACTCATCAAATTTGCAGATGACACCAAGCTGGCAGGAATAGCCAACACTCCAGAAGATAGGCTTAAGATACAGAAGGATCTTGACAAACTTGAACATTGGGCACTATCCAATAAAATGAAATTCAATGGTGAAAAGAGTAAGGTTCTACATTTAGGCAACAAAAATGAAATGAACAGGTACAGTATAGGTGGTACCTTGCTTAATAGTAGTAACTGTGAGAGGGACTTTGGAGTCCTGGTGGACAACCATTTAAATATGAGCCAGCAGTGTGCAGCAGCTGCCAAAAAAGCCAATGCAGTTCTAGGCTGCATAAACAGAGGGATAGAATCAAGATCACATGAAGTGTTAATATCACTTTATAATGCCTTGGTAAGGCCACACTTGGAATACTGCATTCAGTTTTGGCTGCCATGATGTAGAAAAGATGTGGAGACTCTAGAAAAAGTGCAGAGAAGGGCAACAAAGAAGATTAGGGAACTGGAGACTAAAACATATGAAGAACGGTTGCAGGAACTTGGTATATCTAGTTTAATAGAAAGAATGACTAGAGTAGACATGATAGCAGTGTTCCAATATCTCAGGGGTTGCCACAAAGAAGAGGGAGTCAAACTATTCTCCAAGGCACCTGAGTTTAGAACAAGAAGCAATGGGTGGAAACTAATCAAGGAGAGAAGCAACTTAGAATTAAGGAGAAATTTCCTGATAGTTAGAACAATTAATCAGTGGAATTGCTTGCCTCCAGAAGTTGAGAATGCCCCAACACTGCAAGTCTTTAAGAGGATGTTGGATAGCCATTTGTCTGAAATGATATAGGGTTTCCTGCCTAGGAAGGGGGTTGGACTAGAAGACCTCCAAGGTCCCTTCCAACTCTGCTATTGTATTGTATTGATATGATTTTGCCTAGCTTTGCCTGCTGTTTCCTGTCTTTTAGGATGCTTGTGATCCTCTTACAAGTGTGTTCAGATACCTCTAGATGATTTAGTTTACTTAGAAGAATGTCCAATATTATGGTATTTAATGCTGAACTAAATTCTACAAAGAGGACTCTTGTGTAGGTCTTTGGGGATTCAAGGATGTAGTGCAAAACCATATTAACAGCATCATCTGTTGATTTATTTGCTTGGTATGCAAATTTCAGGGTGGGTCTAATAGCGGATCTGTGATGTCTTTCAAGTGGGACATCACTAGCCTTTCAAAGGTTTTCATAGCTACAGATGTTAGAGCAACTGGTCTGTAGTCATTGAGTTCCTTAATGGAGGGCTTCTTCGGCACTGGGATGATAGTGGAGCATTTGAAGGAAAAAGGAACATGACACATCTCTAGTGATTTGTTGAAGATTTGGGTGAAAATGGGGGCCAATTGATCAGCGCAGACTTTTAAGCAAGGAGTTATCTTATCTGGGCCTGATGCTTTTCCTGGCTGCTGTCTGTGAAATAGATCTTGGACTTCCTGTTCTGTGATCACCAGGGGTTGTGAAGCCAATGAGATGGGGTTAGTTGTAGGAGTTGTAGAAGATTTGGGTGTTGTTGGTATGTCTGGGATGGGAATTGTGGAGATAGGTGACTGTAGTTTCCTTTCAAACCTGCAGTAAAACAGGTTCAGGTCATCTGCCAGTTGTTGATTTCCTTCAGCCTGGGAAGGTGGTTTGCTGTAACCAATGATATTTTTAAGAGTTTTCCACTTGTTTACTGGTTCATTTGTTGAGAACTGATTCCTTAGCTTTTCAGAGTAGGTTTTTTTGCTTGTTAATACATTTCTGGCCTGATTGTACAGCATTCTATCACCTTTTCTGTAGGCTTCCTCTTTCGAACAACGTAGCTGCTTAAGTTTAGCTGTGAAGCAAGATTTGTTGTTACTGTATATTCACAAGTTCCTGTTTGGTTCACATAGGTCTTCACAAAGCTGACATATGATTTTACAATATCTGTGACTTCATCCAGGTCTGCAGAGATTTCTTCAAAAATATTCCAGTCAGTGCAGTCAAAGCAAGCCTCTAGCTTTAACTTTGCCTCCTAAGTCCAAGTCTTCACTGATTTAATTGTTGGTTTCATGGCTTTAAGTCTTTGTCTGTGGGTAGATACAAGGTTAATCATGCAAAGGACAGAATGTCGCACAGCTGCTCATGGTAAGGACCGATAAGCATCTTTTAGTGTTGTGTAGCAATGGTCTAAAGTATTCTTGCCTCTGTGGTAAGCATTGGCATGATGAAAATATTTTGAAAGCTCTTTCCTTAAGTTACCTTTGTTGAAATCAGCTAGAATAATGGCCAGTGAATATGGGTGTTTCACTTCAGCCTCTATAATCTGATCATTTAGAGCTCATAATGCCTCTTTACGCAAGCTTATGGAGGCACAAACACAGCAATTAGGAGAAATGAGGAAAACTCCCATGGACAATAAAAAGGTTTGCAGTTGATGAGTAAAACTCTAAGTTTTCATCACATAATTTATGTAAAAAAGATGTTGAGACTCTAGAAAAAGTGTAAAGGAGAGCAACCAGGATTGTAAGGGGACTGGAGACTAAAATATATGAAGAACTGTTACAGGAACTAGTCTAGTAAAGAGATGGACGAGGTGAGACATAATAACAGTGTTCCAATATTTGAGGGGCTGCCACAGAGAGGAGGGGGTCAAGCTATTTTCCAAAGCGCCTAAAGGCCAGACAAGGAATAATGGATGGAAACTGACCGAGGAGAGATTCAACCTAGAAAAAAGGAGGAACTTTTTGACAGGGAGAACAATCAACCAACGGAAGAGCTTGCCTTCCGAAGTTGTGGGGGCTTCATCACTTGAGACTTTCAAGAAGAGATTGGACTGCCATTTGTCAGAAATGGTGTAGGGTCTCCTGCTTGAGAGGGGGGTTGGACTAGATGACGTACAAGGTCCCTTCCAACTCTATAAATCTGTTAAAATCCGTACATTTGACAAAATGTATATCAATCACAAAAGGCACTTTGCTTGAATCAATGCATATACTATGCCAATATGTATTAACTTCCTTGCTTCTTGGGCGGAAGTCAACATGAATAAATATCCACACCAGCTAAAGAACTATTAGTGACGATTTCACATAACTTTGAATCATTATCATTATCATCATCATCATCATCATCATCAGTCCTCATCCATCCTCATCAATCATTATCATTATTCAACCAAAGTAAATTTGCTCTTAACTAGTCTTATTTAGCTAGCAGAATGCAGAGGATATCCTAAAACATATGTTAAATATATTTGAATAATATATTTTCCACACACACACACACACACACACACACACACACACACACACACACACACACACTGTATATAATTTATTAAAGGCAAGAGAAGTATGATGGCATCTTTATTTTATTAATCTGAATCATATTATTTTTCTATTGATTTATCTTCTGTAAATCCAGCAATTCTACTTCCTCTCCATCAATTATGCCACTTATAATTTCAGTTCTGCAATTCAAAGGTAATTTGCAAGGCAAAGTGAAGAAAGTGTGTTGCAATCCTTAAATATTTGAATATAGAAAAAAATTATCTGAAAAACTGCTTTTTAATAGTCAAGAACTGTCTAATCCTGTAATTTACAAAGCAAAATAGGTTCTATCAACTGAAAATTTGTGAATATTTAACAAAATGCCTCTGGCACTAATTTTACTATTGAGATCAAATGAAATGCTTGATCACCTGACTTGTCAGTATTGCAATCCTCCTGAGGTTAGACAGTAAAACCTAGAGTTGAATAAAGTTGACAGAGTAAAAGATGGGAGGAAAATTCTTCTGCCTTCTGGTAGCTTCAACTTTGGTAGCCTACTATATCTACCAGCCTTTACCAGAGAATGTGGAGGAACCCTGGAAGCTGATCATTTTGGATGCTAGCATTAGAAGCCTAAACCATGCAGTAAGTTGAGACATTTATTTCCCGTGCTTATGCCTGAGACTGCTTGAAGGTGAAAGTTGTGCTTTTAGGGAAATAAGATAATGCCAGGGAAAACAACAACCAAAAAATAAGAACACTAACAATCTGTAAAATGCCTTGGTCATGCTGAAGGCATATACTGAATATTATAGTTTATCCATAGAAAGAGCTATGGAATTTATGTATTTTTCTACACTTTCTCTGGATATAATCTTAAAAATATAATTAGGAGCAACCTCCTTTCTATATTTTAGAAACTTTTCCTTTTACAAAATATTTTCTTCCTGGACATTAGACTCTGAGCAGGATGCTTTTTCTATATTGGATATAATGTATATTTCAGTCACTCAAGAGAACCAGTTTGGTCCAGTGCTTAAGGCACTAAACTAGAAACCAGGAGAGTGAATTCTAGACCAACCTTAGGCATGAAAGCCAGCTGTGTGATCAATTCCTGCTGTAAATGGATCAAATCTTGGTTGATCAAAAAAAAAACCAGACACTGCACTTGAGAGAAAATGCTAGGGGGAAAAAGAAAGAAAGAAAGAAAGAAAGAAAGAAAGAAAGAAAGAAAGATACTTCTTACCTTCTGTATCTGTCTGCTGAACTGAGTAAATTCTTGCACTCTTTTTTTCTCACTGTCTCATTATTTCCAGATTGTAATACTTAACTAGTAATGCAGGTAATGTAGTTTGTCTGTTTACTTTATTTTGTGCCTGCATTCAGAAAGGGAAATCTTTAATTGCATTTTATTGGCCTCCACAAGTTGTCCCAGATAGGGAAATCTTAGAGTAAATACTCATTGTTTAATATACATTGTTTCTGCATTTTAGCTGTTCACATCCACCCAGTGCACTGAAATGGATTAGTCTTTTTGCATGCTGCTGCATGAGCAGCCTTCTGTGTTTCTGTTGAGGTGTACAAACATTTTGGCTGGGATTGAATCTGGGGCATATCAGTTTTCATCTGCCTGTGCTGCCCCGGTTCAGGTTAACTGGTAGTCACCATGGACGCTCCGCACCAATGTTCCCTCTAAGCTGCGTGGCTGTGTGGCTGTGTGGCTGCGCCGCCATGCACATGGAAAGTAAACATCACATAGCAGTTTTCAACTGCCACACAGTGTCGTTTGCCGGTCACGGAATGCAGTCTGCAGAGCGGCCGCACAATCGTGATTGAAACCCCTTCAGCTAAACAGGAGTCTTGAGGTGCAGCATGGCAGCAAAGTGACTGGGTTGAGGAAGTGAGGTAGCTCGGGCTTCCTGGAGCAATTATTTAGAGATAACATTGCCCACAGCTGCCTTCACACAAGTTTAAGAAGGCTAAATTCGCCACATTAGGGGGGAGGGAGTGATTGGCCAATACTCGCTGAAAGAAAGTTTCATCTCTTTCTGACCCACTTGCATAATTCGGCCTCTGAGATAAACGTATTGTGTGAAAGCAGCCGGCTTCCCTTCCTCTCCAGCATCCGTGCCTCGATTAACACATAAAAGCCCACAAAAGGTGGGGGTGGGGGCTGGTCATGAACCCAGAACGAGCCAAGGAAGCTGAGCATCCTCAAGAGAAACGGCAGCAGTGAGCCTCCTGCCTTTGCTTTCTACCTCTCCACAACGAGGTAGAAAGTGAAGGCAGAAGGCTCACTGCCGCCGTTTCTCTTGAGGCTACCCACCTGAGGCTTGCATTGGCCAATCCAGGGCGGCACAGCAGCGATCCTAAACTCCCACCTAGAGTGTGCGCGCCACAGAATCCAAATGCAGGAAGCAGGGTCTGTTTCCTCGTGCATCTCTCTCTTTCAGAGAAAATCTTCCTTGTTCTACCTCTCCTGGCTGTAATCTCAGCTATCTTTGAGTCTCCAGCCGGTCAAGTGACATCACATGATGTTTGATAACTCATTGGGATTTTCAAAGTCATTGAGAATATTTTTGCTTTGAGCTAATTAAACTTCCTATCTGTCAGTTTATCTCTGCAATTTTGCTGGATATTTTGGGTCACTAGTTACTATCACTAGTTATATGCAGAATTGTTTCCCAGAGTTCAATAGTAGTAGGTTACTGAAACCAGCTGTATAGAGAGGAACAAATTGGCACAATTTTTTAAACAATCAGCAAGCATTGTTGAACAGAATGTCAATAAATCCCTGAGTTTACAAATTAATGATAGAAGAAAACTGTTAGATGTGAATGAGACTTTATGCATGGGGATTTTAATCATTTTACTTATTTAAAATAGCAAATTGCATATAATACATTAAAATGAAGTATAGCAAGTGAAATTCATTAAAATGTATTTGAAAAGATAATTTTAGTGAGTTTGCTTTTGAACAAATATTTCTAAATTTATTCGTTTACAATTTTATTCATTTTAATATTTTACTAGTTTGATTTGATATAACACTGATTTTGTCGTTGTCTTGAGTGACATCTGTGAAAAAAATTCAGGTGCTCAGGCATGAAAATGTGCTGCTCAAACACTATACTTTTCCGCCCAAACTGAAAAAAAATTAGAGGGAACATTGCTCTGCACATACTGGTTCTGAACCAATAGCAAAACATAAGAGGATTTCATGCCTGCTTTGGGTGCTTGCAAAGGGAAAGAAAACAAATACCCAGCCCTTTTCAGCAAGTGATTTGATTTGAGCCAAGTTTATTCTACCTGTTTGACAAGTGCAATTTATAGAGTAATGTTATGTGTAGTCCAATAACAAAGTCCCATAGGAATAATAACCTCCCCTTGTTCCTATCCAGAGTACTCTTTGCCTTATCTATTAGTAGCAGATATAGTATTAGTAAATCATTAGTTCTGCAGGGCTTCTTCCATCTTTTCATAATCTTTCTTGAGAGTTCACTTCTGCTTTATCCAACTACAAAACCTTTTTCTACATTTGTGCTTTTTTTCTGACTAGGTCAGTGCTTTTAAAGTACAGTTGAAGCCATTTTACTAGGCCAGGGATCTGCAAACTTAAAAACTCCAAGAGCAATTTGGACCCATTTCCCACAGAAAACACTGACATCACTCACCCTCATCGAGTCACATGACTCCCTAGCCATGCCTACCCAACAGGCTATTATGACAGAAAACTGGTTGTTAAAAAATACTGGGAACCACACAACCTTTTTGACATCTCTCTCTCTCTCTCTCCCTCCCTCTTCTCTGCTCTCCCACTCCCTCTCTCCCCCTCTCTCTTTCTCTCTCTTCCCTCTCTCTACCCCTCTCTCTGTATTTATCTCTCCTTCCCTCCCTCTCCCTTTCTCTCTCTCTCCCCTCCCTCTATGTATCTCTCTCTCTCTCTTCCCTCTCTCCCCGCCTCTCTGTATATATGTCTCTGTATCTCTATGACTTTCTCTTGCTCCCCCTCTCTCTACTCCTCTCTCTTCCCTCTCTCTATTTCTCTATGTGTTTTTCCAGGGGTGGGTTAAAGCAGCCACTACAGCTTCTTTGCTCATGGCCATGAGATGCATGTTTGATGCACACTTGATGCACACTTGATGCACACCATACAATAAAAATTACTCTGCACATGGACACTTTTCAATCAAACCCGCTGGGGGCACTTATCTGCTGAAGAAGTTAAGATGCTCAGGGCAGTTGGAAAAGTGTGGGGTGTAATTCTCCAGCACCTTCTCTCTGGCTGGTGCTTCTTCTGGCCCTTGTTAGTGCTGAGTGTCTCACTTGGGGAGATATCACCCTGAGACCCTGAGATACTGGGCCCACCCAACTGTGACCAATGCTGGCCTCACTAATATGACAGCTGGTGGAGTTGGAATAGGATCCAGGAGGGGATGACAGAAAAGGGGCTTCAGCTTTAAACCTTACATGGGACTTTCACCATCTAGAGGACACTTTTCAATCAAAGCCGCTGGGGCACCTATCTTCTGAAGAAGTAAAGATGCTCATGGCAGTTGGAAAAGGGGGCCTGATCCATCAAACTTTACAAACCCACCCTGGGGGACTGGCTGAGAGAGTGAGAGTACCCTTGCCAAAAACACTCACCCGTCAGCTGATCAGCCCATGTGCCCCATGCACCTTTGCTGCACTTTGGCTGAGCCCAGCCCCCACTTAAGGAGGGTCTTCCCACTAATGCTCCCCCTTCTGGCCCACCAGAGCCAGCCAGGGGATTGTGATAGGAGAAGAAGGACCATCTTTGGGGAAGCCTCTGCCGCAGCTTGTGCTCATTCCTTATTCCTCAGCGAGGGCGGATTTCCAAAAGTTGCCAAGAAGAAAGAAAAGGAGCAGCGAAGAACCCCAAGGACAGCTTGCTCGGTTGGCCCAGTCACGGCTTTCTGAGAGAGAACGATGAGAGAGAGAGAGAAAACACAGAGAGAGAGAGAAGAGAGAGAGAGAGAGAGAAGGGGGAGAAGAGAGATAGAGAGGGAGAGGGGGAAAGAGAGACATAGAGGGACATAGAAAGAGGGGAAGATAGAGAGGGAGAGAAAGAGACAGTGGTGGGTTCCTACCAGTTTGGACCAGTTTGGCTGAACCAGTAGTAGTTTGGCATCCTGGGTCACTGGAACTGGCAGTGATCCAGGCCTGCCATTTCCCCAAACTGGTTCTCCTGGCAGTGCCTATGGCAGTGCCATCTTGTTTTTTGCTTCTGCAGGTACCTGAAATGATGGGGTCTGTAACCATGAATTCCATTCAGAATGTCCTTGGAGTATCTCATGGAGTATCTCCAAGGCAACAGATGCTGGTATTTCTTTCAAGCAAAAAAAAAGGATGTTAACATTTGTTTTGCAGGCCACAATTGTGGAGAAGTTGGGTCTTGGACGCTATATGGATGTTATGAATCTGTACACGAGGATTGAATATACAGCACCGACATCTGATGAAAATGTTATTGTAACAGACACAGAATTTAGCCATGTTCCAGTACGTCTTTACATTCCTACAAAGCAGTCAGATGTCTTGAAAAGAGCAGTGATTTTCATCCATGGAGGTGGATGGTGTACAGGATCAGCAAGTAAGCATAAGTATTTTATTCCACTAGAGTGGGTCTCAAATATATAAATGTATCTATTTTTTCTGACATCACAGGGCTTTCATTGAGGTATAATAGAGATATCAACCTTCTTGAGTTGCTGGCTAATTGATTGGTTTTTTAAAACCATCCTGATGATTCTCACAAAATGAATCACATAGAAGGTACAAGATTCGCAATTGTCAAAAGGTAAATTGATGAGGTTGCACCTTCCAACCTCTCTAACTCTTGCCAGTTTATCTGTTTGCCAATTTTAATTTACAATGTAATCTGAGCAGTAGGGGAAAATGAAGTAGTAAGTTGCTTTTATCCCATTATTTTCATTGGGACTGTTCAAAACCCATTTTAAAAGATCTTCACACCCTGTTGACTACTTGCTTCTCTTCTTTGGTAGTCTTTCTTGGCAGCCTCATCCGGAGCCGTATCATTTCAAGAGATCACTGAATGGTAGAGATTAGAGCAGTTTATCCCTGCCTCAATAATTTTATGATGCTCCCAACATTAATTTCCATTCCCAGAATTCCCCAGCCAGTAGAATTTTGGGAACTGGCACCTACAAATCTTGAAGTTGCCAACATTGGGGAACATTGGATTAGAGATTCATGGAAAGTTTCCAGAAAGTCCCTCCTAAAAGAAACCAAAAACAGCTCATTAGAATTTGTAGGCTTAGGACTTCAAACCTCACATGAACACGAGGCAGAAACAATTCTGCCATTCATAAAATGAACTTAATGTTTCTTAGTTTCTATGGTAACATTCTACTCTCACTCTTGTGGTAGTCTAAAGACTTGTCCCATATTGTTTTTGACCCATGCACTGTGTATTGGTGTTGCAAGAATAATATAACATGTTTTGCCACTTATTTTTCACAGGCATGAAAGCCTATGACCTCTTATCAAGATGGACATCAGAAAGACTAAATGCTGTTGTGGTGTCTGTCAAGTAAGAATGGTGTTTGAAGGAGACATTTTCGTTCATTAATCTTTTCCTAATCTTTTTCCATAAACAAAAAATTAATTAATTAATAGCAATAGCACAAACTGGAACATTGAAGCCATATATATTGTTATTGGTTGCTAAGTTATACTTCCTTGCATATACTGTGCTATAAGTATTATTTCATATTTATAATGGATAGCTAATATAGTTTTAAATTTATTGTCTTTTATACTTTTTGCTAATTGTAAACAAATATAATATGATTGGAACACGGTATAATAATATTTAAATACATAAAATGAAATGCACAAATCATTTCAAAAAACTAAAATCTTCATTTCAAAATATAACAATGTAGAGATTGTCAACCTTTTGTGGTAATCCAGACAAACTATTGTATCTTGTATGGAAACTACTCAACACTATGGATGGTAATGCTACCTTTATTGCAACGTTATAATAACAGAATTTTGCTTTTTTCGCCTTTTCCTTTACTTTCTAAGGAAGCAGCATGGTCCCTTCTGAGATGCTTTCCACACCCAATTCCTTTTGTGGACTGGGATGTTTCCTATCTCTTATCTGTGGTTTGTGGTTCTTCCTTCTCTTCCTTAAGGATATTTCCACAGATTATTACATCAGTCTTGCTTATCAGCTGCTTTAAAAAAAGCTAATGGTATTTTCCAAAGTTAAAGATTATTCTGTCTCAGATTATTCCACATAACTTATAGCTTCCATAAAGCATATACTCCAATGAAGCATAATTATTCTATTGACTAAATAGACCAGAATAGAATTAGTCGATAAAAGGAAAATAAATTTTGTTGATAATTTAGCACACAAGTAAGTCATGAATTCAAAAAAATTAAGCAAATTCTATATTGAAGAAAATCATCTTTTAAAATCTAATATCAATAGTGTAAATCTAGCGATACATTAATTTTGTTTTAGCAACACAAGGAATTTATATATTTCTTTCATTGTGTTTTTAATTAATTCCAAAAGTTACAGACTAGCGCCAAAATATCGATTCCCCATTGCATTTGAAGATGTGTACTCAGTATCAAAATACTTTCTACAAAACAGCATTCTGGAGAAATATAATGTAGACCCAAGTCGCATTGCCATTGCAGGAGACAGCGCAGGAGGTGGCTTAGCTGCAGCTGTAACCCAGCAGGTAAGAATTACCCATTTGAAAGTAATAAATCTAAAATGGGTTTATACATGTTACTGATCTCTGTTATCTCAAATCCTGCTAGTTTATTTACCTTGGGGCTTTTCACACTATATACCTAAGAGTAGGAAGTCATAATTTTTAATTACCCTGAAAGATTCAGGTTCTTCTAAGGAGTTTAAAATGGAAGATCATAGAATTATGTCTGTTAATTGGACCCCGACTGTCTGAAATTATCATGTAACCAAATACCTGCAGCAATTAACAATCAGGGCAACTGCTGGGACTTTTCACATTAGAGGTGTAATACTAGGTTTCTACCATTTTAAAAGAAAGTCCTAGATTTTTAGTTTGTTGATTTGCCCAGACCAAGAAGTGGCATGCAGGCTACCTACCATGCAACAAAGCCCAAGAAGACAACTGATTCAGGAGGAAATGCACTAGATAGCACCTTGTCAATGGTTATTTCATTGTGAAAAATGTAACTTCAGTCCCATTTCAAGAATACGCAAGCTCAACAGCACAATCAAAGTAAATTTAACACATTCATGTGAGCTGTAAATAACATAAGACAAACAAACAATTCTGATTCTTACTTTTTATTTCATATATTTGCATATTCATGAATTTTCTGAGAGGGGAAAAGGAGAAATTGCTATGTGTTGTTCTTTTACGTACCTTAATATAAAGTGATTGAGGGAGGTTGTCTCCAGGAAATTGCAATCTGGGCTTCTCTCCAGTCTTAAATCTCAAGAGAAGTACAGATAGTCCTCAACTTATGACCACAATTGAGCCCAACATTTCTGTTGCTAAACGAAGCAATTGTTAAATGAGTTTTGCCCCATTTTATGACTTTTCTTGCCACAGTTGTTAAGTGTTAAGTGAATCACCTAAGTTAGTAACATAGTTGTTAAGTGAAACTGACTTCCCAATTGTCAAAAGGTTGCAAAAAGTGATCACATTATCTTGACACAAAAGTTATATGTGTAAAAAACAGTCATAAATTATTTTTTTCAGGGCCATAGTAACTTTGAGCAGTCACTAAACAAGCTGTTGTAAGTTGAGGACTACCTGTATACTTTCCCATGGAGCATTTTCACATTAGGAACCAATTTTGTTGTATTTAAGTACAATGACAATAAAGATTATACTTAATTATAGCGTCCTAAATATAAGTGAAAGATGTAACTTCACTTCCATTGCAAGAATAAAGGAAGCTCAACAACACTATCAAAGTAAATTTAACATTTATATGAGTGGTGAATGACATACGGCAAACAAACAAAAATTTATCAAGAAAAAATAATTTTGGGGGAATAAGAGGTCACTTTTTGGGACAAAGTTAGTATATTGAGTCGGACATGACCTGTACTTTACAAGGAGAAGAATTTTAAATTATCCCTCACTCTGCTCTTTTTCCCTATCCAGCCTATTTTGATTATGAAAATGAATTGAAAAAAAATCAAATAATTCCTAAAGCATTTAAACTCCACAGAGTAATGATAAAGAATAGTTATATTATAGTCATTGATGCATAAGATTGGAACATACTGAAGTTTTCAATATATCCTTTAGTTAGCAAATATAATAATATATCTTTTTGTATTTTATTTGTATTTTTCTTCAAAAGCCATTAGTGTAGAAAATTCCCAGATTACAAATACTTTGAAAAACATATCAGTTAAGGTTTTTCCCTTACAATTTTGAATAAAAAAGATAGAAAATGGCTTACATTATGAAATATGAAACATATTAAATAATCCATCTTTCATAGGAAAAATATTTCTAATAAATACTTTCCTTTTCTAGATTCTAGATGACCCTGACGTCAAGACTAAATTCAGGATTCAAGCTTTATTGTACCCTGGTCTTCAAACTATTGATCCCGAATTGCCATCCCTTCAGGATAATAAAAACATGCCAATTCTGCCTAAAACATTCGTAATCAAATTCCTCAGTGAATATTTTCCATCAGATGACTTTTTTTCCAAAGCTTTAGAGACCAACCAACATGTTCCTACAGAGCTCAACCATTTGTTTAAATTTGTAAACTGGAGTAAGTGGCTACCTGAAAGATTTAAAAAAGGTCACGTTTATACTGACCCATCACATAGAAATTCCAAAACTGGACACAAATATCCAGGTTTACTGGATCCAAGGCTGGCACCACTTTTAGTTGAGGACATTAAGCTTCGGAGCTTACCACTTACATATGTCCTCACTTGTCAATATGATGTCTTGAGGGATGATGGAATCATGTATGTTTCCCGTCTTAGGGAAACAGGAGTTGAGGTAGCACATGAACATGTTGACAATGCTTTTCATGGTGTTCTATCATTTATTACAAGTCCTCTTGCTCTAAATATAGCACAAAGAATGGCTAACAACTACATCGAGTGGCTAAATAAGAACCTGTGAAAATACACCTATACCACCTGAAGATGATTGATCTGGATTCATTCGGTTTCATTCAATTTATATTATTTGTTTCAGGGACATTATCCTTTTGGTCAATAAATTTGACACTGTAATTCTGCAGTTATTATACTTGATGTAGAATCTCCTGTTTCCTGCTGTTTGAAAAAGTGTGAGAAGCTTGGTAGAATATGTGGGGGACTTGTATAACCATTAAATGATTAATAATTTAAAATGAAAAATAAAGCTTCTGTTGACCATTTCATATGTGAAATTATAGACTTGGATCTTGATGTTATTTAGGATTGCTTTAAAAGTCATGATTCATTTCTATACTCTTTTGGAACCAGTCAAATGTGTTCCAGTAGGTTTTCTAAGGTAACTTGTTCCGTTTGGGAAACAACCAGTGTGAATATCTGGCTGCAGACCATTGTAAGTTCTTCAGTAGCAGTTCATGAATAAAACCTCTTGGTTTCTCTTGATTGGATTTTGCATGGATTGTGTCAAAGGAAATGGGTGTAATAGTGCCTATAAATTCATCTTTGATTCAGGTTGACTTGTTGATTCAGAAAAAAATGAATAAAATGTTCTATGAGATATATTATGCTACAAATGTACAAACTACTCCAATGCTACTTCCCATGGTGAGCTGCTGGATTAGTTAGGTAGATATACTCCTGAGGAGTATTCCTTAGAGCCAGCTTATTTAATCAGTTTCCAATTTTCTCTTTTTAGGAGAGACAATCCAAAAATGGTGGGGCTGCAACTAGAGCACTGTAGAGGAACTAGATTATATAGATCCATTTCAGCCAGGTTTCTAACTTGGGTATGAGTTAAAGATTCTTTTTAAAACCATATTCAATTAGATTGACCCAAACTCAAGGGAGATAAAAAGAAGTGCTAGACTTTGGATGTGTGAGACAAATATATGTGTACTTCCTATTCTCCATGGTATTGACGAGAGAGTCCAAAATGGGGTTATTCTAGCCTGCTAGCTCATTAAATGAATTGAAAGTGTGAAGACATGCCTCCTGGGTAATGGTCCTCAGTCTTTCAATTCAGTTTCAGCTCGCAAGACTAGTTTCTCTTGAGCTCCCAGCTCAGTGGTTGAAAGATTTGTTCTAATATTATCTGGATTGTGGGGTTTTGGGGGGTTCAGTAAGGAAGACAATACAAGGCGCCTTCATCGCATTTTTAGTTTACTACCACAGACTCTTCTGCGGGGCTCCATTAGCCCAGTTTCTAGTGCGCCAAGGCTTCCTGCCCTTTGAGGTCCGGACTTTGCCTCCTTAATGATTACCAGAGGTGGGAGCTGATTATAGCTGCGGCAGATGAACCATCGTGGTTTCAATTTCAACCGCAGGTCCATTGGGCTCTGGAGACAGTCTGCACTGCTTTTTTAGGAGTACAGCAGTGAGGCAGTAATTAAAGCAACTTTCTCTTTTGACAGCTCTACTCGCTTTTCAAATTGGCAGTTTCGGCATTTTTTAGCATAGGTGATGGCGAGGCTAATGACAAATGTGGCCATTCACAGGCTCACTGCTCCTGTAAAGCGTGAGTCTGAAAGCTCCATGGACAGCCACTGTCCCAATGGTTTTTCCCGCCTCTTCATTTTGGTGTACAGATGGTTGCCTCAGAGTCCTGAAAACAGCTGTGGCAATTTTGTTTTCCTCTGCCAGCCATTTTGTTCACGTCAGCTGGACAGAACAATTTAAAATTGTATTGGCACCATTTCTGCTTTCCAGAAAGACTAAAACTGCCTCATTTTTGCTGAATTGTTGACTGCCATCAGCATCATAACTTTGCCTGATTGCTGTTGACAACTGCATGTACCTTTATCTGGCTGACTGATTGGTAATGATATGGTGGAGAACAGTACTGTATATTCCTATACATCCAAGGCACAGACAGTATCTAAGATTTGGTTACAAAGGCTGACATTTTGAATATGCAGCTCTTTCATTCAGTCTTGCTTTGGCCCCAAGGACCTTCACCAAAGTTCTAACAGCTTTGGCTGCTTACCTTTGGACATTGCCCATCTGAATCCAGTGTTACCTAGAGTACTTACTGATTCAGACATTGTCCCACCAGCAGGTGGAAAGGGACCTTCATACCAACATTCATGTTCTGAGAGACCATGGGTTTGTTTAATTTTTTTCTGGACAAATGTCATCTAGTCCCCTCTACAAGACTGGTGGACTTAGAGGAATTTATAGACATTCTTACTGGACATGTTTTTCTTTCCCAAGAGTGACAGGACAGAGTGGCATCTGCATTCCATTCTGTTTGTGGAACAGTCAGAATGGTTCAGCCATCCCATCTTGGATATCTTAGCCTCTCCAATGAACTCTCACCTTGCCAGGTTCTGCTCAAGGTTTCCAGCTCTGGGAGGGCAGAGGCTCCTCATTGGCCCAGACGACCATGGTTCTCCAATTTGGTCAGACTGTTGGTGGCCAGACCATGGACAATTCCCCCAGAGAGGGTCTCCCTCAGTCAGAGGCCCATTGCCCATCCAGAGCCCCTATGGTTTTGCTTGACAATTTAGCGATTGAGTGGAAATTGCTGAAAACAGAAAGTTTTTCTAATAAGGTGATAAGAACCATTCATGCAGCTAGACAGCCTTCTGCCATCCACATTGACATCTGGCTGTTTGTCAACAGCAGGGAGGTGACACGGGGCTGGATCCAGGCGGTTGTTGCCGCCTCCTTATGGGAGGGGGTCTTTCCCCCCGCTTTAAAGGCGGCAGTGGTGAGACCCCTCCTGAAGAAACCATCTTTGGATCCAGCCGTTCTTAACAACTATCGTCCAGTCTCCAACCTCCCCTTTGTGGGGAAGGTTGTTGAGAAGGTGGTGGCCTTTCAGCTCCAGCGGTCCTTGGAGAAAGCCAGTTATCTTGATCCATTCCAGTCTGGCTTCAGGCCTGGCTACAGCACAGAAACCACTTTGGTCGCATTGACCGATGATCTCTGGAGAGCCAGGGATGGAGGCCACGCCTCCATCCTGGTACTCCTTGACCTCTCTGCAGCTTTCGATACCATCGACCATGGTATCCTTCTGCGAAGACTGCGGGAGGTGGGGGTGGGAGGCACTGTTTTACGGTGGTTCTCCTCTTACCTCTCGGACAGGTCGCAGTCGGTGTTAGTCGGAGGGCAGAGATCAACCCCCAGGCCCCTAACATATGGGGTGCCACAGGGTTCGGTCCTGTCCCCCCTTCTTTTTAACTTCTACATGAAACCGCTGGTCGAGATCATTCGACGGCACGGGATAAAATACCATCAATACGCGGACGACACACAGTTGTATCTGTCCGCCCGTGCCAACTCAATGAAGCGATGGATATGATGAGCCAGGGCCTTGAAGCCGTTAGAGACTGGATGGGGGTTAACAAGCTTGTACTCAACCCAGATAAAACCGAGTGGCTGCTGTGCTTCCCTCCCACTAATTGGTCAAGTGTTCCATCTCTCAGGCTGGGGGGTCAAATACTACGCCCCTCAGATAGGGTCCGCAACTTGGGAGTCCTCCTGGACCCACAGCTGACTTTTGAACACCATTTGTCGGCTGTGACCAGGGGGGCATTTGCCCAGGTTCGCCTGGTACACCAGTTGCAGCCCTACCTGAACCGGGAGGCTCTCACAACAGTCACTCGTGCCCTTGTGACCTCTAGGCTGGAATACTGCAATGTGCTCTACATGGGGCTGCCCTTGAAGAGTATTCGACGACTTCAGCTGGTCCAGAATGCGGCTGCGCGAGCGATCGTGGGTGCACCCCGTTTCACCCACGTAACACCTATCCTACGCGAGCTGCACTGGCTGCCTGTTGATCTCCGAGTATGCTTCAAGGTGTTACTTGTCACCTACAAAGCCCTGCATGGTATTGGATCTGGGTACTTGAGAGACCGCCTACTGCCAATTACCTCCACTAGGCCGATACGATCCCATAGATTAGGCCTCCTCCAAATTCCATCAGCCGGCCAATGTCGGCTGGCAACTACCCGGAGGAGAGCCTTCTCGGTGGCTGCTCCGACCCTCTGGAACGAACTCCCCATGGAGATTCGTACCCTCACCACCCTCCAGACCTTCCGCGTAGCCCTTAAGTCCTGGCTGTCCCAACAGGCCTGGGGCTAAAGATTTCAACCCCACTCGAATTGTATGACTGTTGTGTTTTTAATGATGTATCGTTTTTATGTTTGTGACTTGTTTGTCCTCCCTCCCCTTGAGTTGTGAGCCGCCCTGAGTCCCCCCAGGGAAAAGGGCGGCATACAAATAAAGCATCTCAATCTCAATCTCTCAATCTCAATTGAACTTGGAAGGTATTTAGTACCTGGTTTCAGAAGAGGCAGGTAGATCCCACGTTGGTCTCCAGTGGCAGATGTACTGGAATGTGAATTATCACCATTTCATTTTCCCTTTTCCCACTCTGATTTGTGAAAAATAACTGAGCAGGGATACAGAATGTTCAGATATCTAAAGTATCATAGAAGATCAAGATAACTTCTCTATGATCTCAGAATACTGAACACAGTGTAATGGTCTTAATTTGGAAAAACTCAAATTCTGATTAAATGTTAGAGGAAAATTTCTTAGTATTAAAGCAGTTCAGTCCTGAAACCAACTGCAATGCAAAGAGTGGGTTGCCTTTCATTGGGTTTGTTCAGGAAGAAGTCATAATACTATCTCTTGAGAATGCTTTCATTTGAACTCCTGCACTCAACTGTGGACTTGATTCTATAGTCTAAATATTCTTCTGCAACTCTAAGCTTGTATGATTAATTGCAGACAAAAGCTTTGCTTAACAACCATAGCATTCACTGTCAACTCTCCGTGTTGACATTCCATGCAGTCTGTTGGCGGAGCCGGATCTCAGATTACATAGCTGGGTTGAGATGAATGAAACTATTGGATAACATGATTTATGACACAGACTGAAGGGAGGACAGGAACATGGACAAAGTTCAGAAACAGATAAAGAAAGCAAAAAAAGATGGCTGCAAATAAGAAATGCCTAATGAAGAATGCCTAATGAAGCTGTTAATAAATCACTGCTTTTTGTATTACAATATTGGGTTGCTTATTATGAAGCAGGCATCCTTAGGGTACTTTACATTCACTTTACAACCATGGTGATTTGCTTAATGATCACTTCAACAAATATCATAAAATCAGGTCAGTCATGTGATGATCCTCATAATGACTGGCATGAATCAGAACCATAATTCTGGTCTCAATTACGATCAAAAGTGGAGGACTACCTGTATAGAGATTGTTTGTGAATCATCTTGAATATCTGAATTAAACGAGACCCAGAATGAACAATTCAAATGCCAGCTACTGTAATGAGTGGCGAGAATAATTTTGGTGAGTAGGAGAAACCAGCCAAAACCAAGGCCAAGAAATCCAAGTCTGAAGCAAAAAGTTAAGTTGAGAAAATGTTGCAGACTTGACCCACTCAAGTTCTCTTATAAACAAAGGCAATGAGGACAAAGGGGAGAGGTACTTGCAGACTTGCAAGATGCATGTCAATTCTTTAAGACATAACAAATCTGTAAACCAAAGGGATGGATGCTAAAACTACTCTTCTTATAGGGTTACAATAACAGAATCTTGTATTTATTGCTGGTAGTATAAAGTAACAGAATTTTGAAAGCTTGCCAAAGTTAATATATTTTAATTAATCCCTATTGTAAGTAATGTGTTGGATTATTCCAAGTTTCTTTCTCAGCTTTTCCCCTGTTCCTTGGGGTCAGGGAATCTTTTCTGTAACAAGTCTGCTTCCTTGTGAAATGGTCATGGTTTTGTGTCCATGTTCACAGGATCTGTTAGACATCCTATCACAACCTTCTCTGGATGATGATGTTCCTTAGATACACTATGCTGATCCTCACAACTTCCAGAAGTAAATCCTCTGAACTCAAGGTGGTTTGTGCTATGCTGGACCTAAAAGGGAATGGAATGTTGTAGACCTTTCTGGACATTTAATGTAGTTGTTAAGATCTTGGTCTAGAAACCAAGAGACTTTGAGTTCTAATCCCACTGTAGGAATGAAAGATGGAAAGTTGAAGTTACTTGTAAAAGGTTTTTTATTGAAAATTAAAAAAAAGGCTTTTACAAATATTTACCCACCCTCCCCCACCCTCCCCACACTAACCCAACCCCCCCCCCCCAACCTCCCCCCGACTTCCCAGAACAAATACAGGGTATAAAACTTTAACAAAGATGTTCTAAAATAAACTTAAGGAAGGTTAGTATCATCTTTCATTTGAGCTTTAACTCCTCTTTTGTTAGGCTAACTCTAAACAGATTATATTGTTCCTCGCTTTTTCAGTCATAAACTATCTGGAATTTCTTAGTCCCATATCTATTTTGAATATAATCAATCCATCTTCTCCACTCCAGTTTATATTTCTCATTTGAGTGGTCCTTAAGATATACTGATATTTTAGCCATCTCTGCTAAGTTTGTTACTTTTAATGTCCATTCTTGAATAGTAGGCAAAGCTTCCTTCTTCCAGTATTGCGCCACCAACAGTCTTGCTGCCGTTGTTAAGTACAAAATCAAGTTAGTCTCTATAACAGTACAATCAGCATTTATACCTAACAGGAATAACTGAGGGGTAAACTTTATCCTTTTTTAAAAGAACATTTTGCATAATCCACCATATTTTTATCCAAAATGCTTTAACCTTTTTACAAGTCCACCATATATGGTAATATGTAGCATCAACACAATCCCATCTTCAGCATTTAGGTTGTAAATTCGGATACATACAGAGCAGTTTTTAAGGATCTAAATGCCATCTATAAAACATCTTATAAAAGTTCTCTCTCAAATTTTGGGCTTGTGTGAATTTTACATTTCTTACCCATATTTTTTCCCATGTATCCAACATTATTGATTCTTCAAAATTTTGTGCCCACTTTATCATACAATCTTTGACTAGTTCTGTTTCCGAATCCATTTCTATTAATACATTATATAACCTTTTTATATGCATTTGACTTTGATCCCTAATTTGTTTTAGTAATTTATCCTCATTTTGTGTGAAACCAATTTTTTGATCTTTTTTTCCATCTGGCCTGTAACTGTCCATATTGAAACCATGTTTGAATTACCTTTTCCTCTTTTAGTACATTCAAGGGTTTTAGCTGTAATACACCTCTTTCTATAGTGAGAAGCTGTCTGTATGTAGTTACATCCTGTTTTTGTACTATACTTATGTTCTCTATTGCATGTCTGGGAATTGCCCACATAGGTATCTTATCGTTTAGTTTATGTTGATATTTTTTCCAGACACGCAGTATAGCATTCCTTAAAATATGACTTTTGAAATTCTTATCCACCTTCTTGTCATATAACAGATAAGCATGCCAACCATATACCAAATCATGCCCTTCGGTGTTAAGTATTCTATCACCTGTTGAGTTAATCCAATCACTGATTAGTGATAAAACTACTGCTTCATAATATAATTTTAGATTTGGCAATTTCAAACCTCCTCTCTCACGTACATCTTGCATTATTTTAAGTTTTATTCTTGGCTTCTTCCCTGCCCAAACAAATTTGTTAATATCCTTCTGCCATTCTAGCAAATTTGCATCTTTTTTAAGTATTGGTATCATTTTGAAAAAGAAATAGAAGTTTAGGCAAGACATTCATTTTCACTGCTGCTATTCTTCCCAACAAAGATAATTGTAATTTTTCCCACTTTTTCATCTCTTCCTATATACTATGCCATAGTGGCTCATAATTATACTTATATAGTTTCCCGTTTGAGGTTGAGATGTAGACTCCTAGATATTTAAACTTTTTAACTATTTCACATCCTGTCATTTTTTCTATGATTAGTATTCATATTTTTAACTAGCATCTTTATTTTTCCTAGGTTTATTTTAAATCCAGATACCTGGCCATATTGATTAATCATATTCATTAAAACCTTGATAGATTTCTCTGGTTGGGTTAATGTTATAACCAAGTCATCCGCAAATGCACGTAGTCTATATTCTTGATGCCTAATCTTAATTCCCTGTAAATCATCTGACCCCCCATATTTTATTAAATAATAATTCCAGGGTTATAATAAACAATAATGGTGATAGGGGGCAACCCTGTCTTGTACCTTTCTCGATTTTAAATGGTTCTGTTAAACTTCCATTGACTATAATTTGTGCTCTTTGTTCCTGATATATTGCTTTAATTGATTGTAGAAAATACTCTCCTATTTGCATTTTTTGCATTGTTTTCATTAAAAAGTGCCAATTCACTCGATCAAAGGCTTTCTCGGCATCTAAGAATATAAGCGCTGCAGAGATTTGATTATTCTTTCCCAAATATTCCAGTATATTAACAATTTGTCTTTCATTACTTCTCATTTGTCTCCCTTGTATAAAACCGGTTTGATCATTATGAATCAGTTGCTGAATAACCAACATCAACCTATTCGCTAGTATTTTAGTAAAAATTTTATAATCTATATTAAGTAGTGATATAGGTCTATAATTTTTTGGTTGACTAAGATCTTGATCTTCTTTAGGTATCAAGGATATGAAAGCTGTCTTCCAAGATGGAGGTACCTTCCCTTCCAATTGGATTTTATTAAATAATTCCTTAAGGGGTTCTACTATTTTTTCTTTGTCCAGGTATCTATCTATATCTAAACCTTGTATTTTGTCACTCATGAAAAATCCTGTAAAAAATTCACAAAAGGCCTTTTGAATCACATCCTGTTGATACATTTCCTTCCCTTTATAATGTATTTTTGATATATTGCGAGAATTTTGTTTCTTCCTGGTCAAATATGCTAACCATCTGCCAGGTTTATTTGCGTTACAGAAAGTATTATGCTTTGCATATAACAAATTAGTAGCCACCTGGTCTGACATCAGCATATTAAATTGCGCTCGTAATAGGGCAATTGCTTCTTTAACCTTCTTATCTCCTGGGTTTAATATTAACTCCTGTTCTCTCTTCCTAATCTCTTCCTCTAGTTCATTTCTTTTTCCCCCTGCTTACGTCTATGTAACCTATTTAAATTTATTAGGACTCCTCGCATGTATGCTTTACTTGCATCCCAGACCATTTCCATAGATGTGCCCTTATTCATATTAAAGACAAAATATTCTCTCAACAATTTTTTACATTTATTAACATTTTTCTCATATCTAAATAAATTTTCATTTAATTTCTAAGTCCTTCTAGATTTCTTCCCAAGTTCCAACACCATCCAAACCAGGTTATGATCTGTTAAAGCTCTGGAACATATCTTCGTCTTCTTTACCTTAGAAAGCAAATCATTTGTTGTTAATATAAAGTCAATCCTGGAAAAGGATTGATGTCTAACAGAAAATAATGTAAAGTCCTGTTCTCTTGCATTTCTTTCTTGCCAGATGTCTCTTATCATCCATCATATTGAAAAAAGACTTAGGTAATTTTGCTTGCGTTTGGAAGTTTTGCAGAAGACCCTTCTTGTCTTTCTTGGTATCCAAAATACCGTTCCAATCACGCATTAATATGCAAGATCTATAGTCCCACTGTATTAACTTGGTATGGAGCGTTTTGTAAAATTTGTCTTGTTGTTGATTGGGAGCATATATTCCCATTAAAAGCATCTTTTCCCCTTCTAATACCAGATCTATTGCAATATATCTTCCTTGGGAATCTGCTTCAATTAATTCAGCTTTCCTGTCCTTTCTTAAGTATATAACTATACCATTTTTCTTCTCCGAGGCGGAGGCTACAAAGTGTTGTCCAAGTCTTGTATTGATCAAATATTTCTGGTTAGTCAATCTAATATGTGTCTCTTGCAGGCAAATTATATCATTCTTAAATTGTTTCAAATAATGATTTATTTTCTTCCTTTTCTGTGGTGAATTTAAGCTATTAACGTTCCAGGTTAAGAATTTAGTTGTCATCTTTAGCTCCCTGAAGCTTTTTAAGAGCCATCTGGAAATCCTGTAGTTTGGCTTTTGGCCTGGCTCCTCCCACTGCTTCTGAGCTAAAACCTGTGAATTCTTGAATCGTTGCGTCCATTTGTTGCAAAGCTTGTTGCTTTTTTAACTCTTGTTCCATATGCCTAGTGACAATGTGGGTTTGCCTTTGCTCCGTCGCTTCTTCTAATTCTGAGAGAGGAAGTTGGTCCAGCCTTAATGATCTTGGATATCTTGCTGTCCTTCTTGTTCTCCTTCTCTCGGTCTTGGAGGGGGGGGATGTCCAGCCTTCATATATTATTATAAAAATCTTGAGCCTTCCATACTGAGTTAAGATGATATCTTTGTCCCTGGTAATTAACGGCTAACCCAGCTGGAGCTTCCCATCTGAACTGTAACTGACGGTTTTTGAGCTCATCCATTAAAAAAGGCATAGTCTTTCCTTGATCTTAACATTTTGCGTGGTATTTCCTTCAAAACAGTCACCTCCTGACCCCCAATTTACAACTTGGTTTTATAAGACTCTTGCAATATCAAATTTCTTGTATCTCTTGTGGCAAAATACACCACAATGTCCCTTGGGAGTTGTTTTTGTCTGGCAAGCCAGAAATTAATATGATATATCTTGTCAATTTGCCAGTCGAAATCCCCTCCTGGCCGTCCCATCAATTGATCAAAAGCTTCTGAGAAGATCTCCTTCAAATTTTCTTGGTTTTTCTCTTTAAGGCCCCTTATCCTTAGAGCAAATTCCATCTGTCTGTACTGCAACATTATAATTTCATTTTCTGCATCATCAACCTTGCGTTGGACCACATCCATTTTCGTTACCAGGTTAATATTGGAATCACTAAGATCTTCCAATTTGTCCTCGATTCCTGATACGTAGCCAGATAAGCATTTAAAAGCCTCTAAAATATCATCTAATTTCTTGATTTAGGAATCTGGACCGAACTCATAACTTCTTCTGATAATTCCTTAAAAGCAGCAGAGATCTTTTCCTGCATTTTAATTTACATCGCAGCTGCATTGTTTTTTTAAAGCCTCAATTAATTCTTTTTGCAGTATTTCTCGAGTCAAAGGTTCCCCAGCAGGAGTAGGAGGGGGTTCGGATGGGAGTAATGACTGTAATTTAGATGCCAGGGCGTGTGAACTACCAGCACTTTTTGAGTCATTCAATTTTTGCTTAGAGGCCATTTCTCATTTAATCTTCTCTTGCACCTAGTTACTAAATCCAGGCAAGCCGCTTGTTCCAGTAATTACTATGTAGTTTACTAATAAATCACTACTGATTTAATGATCTTTAGATGGTCTTGAACTCTATAATAGTTTGAGCTCTGTGAAAATCTATACCATCACAGCATAACCACACCTACAAAGCTGTTCGCCACCATCTTTGTCTTTGTCTTTCTGCCACGTAGTTTATCAGAAGGAATTTTTAGAAAAATGGAGTTAAAGTCTGTAATACATACAATTAGAAGTTCTCCAGTATCTGTCTGCCCGTGTTGGAATCAGGTATAAATCAATCATTGAGCTGAGGGTGGACGTATGTCTTTGTTCTGCAAAACGGCAGAAAAGATCCCTGGCTCAGAGAATTCACTGAGTTATAGCGCGGTTCACACCTTCCACACCCCAGATTTATGTTCTGGGGGAGATTGAATGGAGCACTTCCCAAACACAGCTTCTCACCTCTCCTTCTATGCCCGAAGGAGAGGTAATCAAACTGTCAAACAGCTGATGGATGCTGTTTAGACAGCTTATTGCAGCCATGGGTTCGGAGCTGCTAAAAACAAAACAGCTCCCACAGACACCGCCCAAACTGGAAGAAGTTACTTATAAAATGTTAAAGGCAAGATAAAAATTAAATAAACATTCCACTAAGGGAAACAGTGAGATTGCATATTCTTAGGAGCAAGGTCAAAAGAAGGTAAAAATACTTGCCTTTTTTGCTGAGAAACATGGGCTAGTCAATCTAGAGATCTAGGCATTCAGATGTGTTGTTAGAGGTCAAGTGCCAAGACATAGGGAGAACAGCTATGAGAGTTCCCCATAGCTACTGCTGAGCATGGCAGAGTACAAGCAACTTATTGGCTTTGCTTGTAGGAAGATAGCAGGAAGGTTGCAAATGGTGATTGCAACCTTGGGACCACTCATACGTACTTAGGTAATTAAGTGATTTCAAACAGTTGCTGAAAAAGTGGTCATTAAATGAGGATTATCTATAATTGTAGACTTCTTTAAGAACTAATTTATGATAGCACAGAATAAAACTGACGAACATTACACTGAAAAGAAAAGAAATGCAATAAAGAAACAATAGGTATACCCTCTAAAAATTAAGACTGAGTAAAATTGAGACTGAATTTGAATAAAATTTAAATTTTATTGTCCAATTTTCTTCCAAATCAAGATTTTCCTTGCTTCCAAAGTAAGGGAATAACTTGCTTTGGAAGAAAACAATAAAATAAAATCAAAACCTTTACACCACTTATCCTCTATTCATTGCATCTAGAAGTCTCTCTCTGTGTGTGTTTGATTGTTTCCTGCTACCTTAAAAATCTCCTGTTACAACTTGGGGGAACATGTTCATTTTTCATTCTTTTCTTCTGCGCAGCCACGGCTATTCAAGAGTAACTTTAAAATATATGTTCATGAATTGTTGTAACCCCCAACACTGAAGTCTGGAGAGTGCAACCTAATGAAGGGCAATACTTGAAGGAATGCATGGAAGTTGTAATGGTTGTAATGTTACATGGAAGTTGTAATGCTACATTTCAGTTCAGTTCTTCAGTTATTTTAAAAGTGTTCCATGGAAGACAGCATAGCATCTTGTTAACAGGAAGAATCTCCCACTTCCCATCCTTCTGTGTCACTTCATCATATCGTGCATGTCCAACATTTCACGACCTTTTGTAAAACTGGTTTCTGTGCTGTAGTGAAAGCTTTGGTTTTGCATCAAAATGGAAATAAATGAAATCACATTTGGAACCCTCCCCCCCAAAAAAATATATGTTCATGGATTTAGCCAGCTATCCAAGGTTGTTAACAGGTTATTTAATGAAGTATTAATACACTTGAAAAAAAAATCCTTTACATCAGTCAAGGGCAAGAGGTTATTTCTGATATTATGCTGTCTTTTGGTGGTTGAGAGATTATTTTTTATTAATTTAGGGACAATAAGTTATTAGAATTTTTTTGAGTAGAAAGGAATATTTCCATTATAAATTCTTCCAACACCTGCAAATATGTGTTTGTGTCTTAGTGCATTTCAACAGCTTTTCTGCTATGGGGTGTATTTTTTTTAAAATGTAGAGTATTAAAGTTTTTTCCATAAAGAGATAGTAGCCAGGGCTATAGGATCAAGACAAGGCAAATATTAGTAAGACTAATGTTTTATTTATCATCTGGCTGTCTATACAGGAAATGCATTCATTTTGAAATCTATGGCTTTCATCCAAAAACTCACTGGGAGAGCACCAGATCCTTTTGATCCTATATGGGTTTGGGGAATGTTAAGATTCCTTAACCTTTATGATTCATTGCCAAGAAGAAATGAGCTGGTTAACATTATTTCCTTTCTCACCAATTAATCTGCCCTTGCCTAAAATAAACCCTTTTATTTAACTATTACTCCCACAATTCATGGGATCATTATCAGCAGATATTCTTACAATATTGGTTATGAGAGCTCTTATGAATGTCTATGGGGTTTCCTTGGAAGAAAGTTCTTTCCTTTGCGAATTTAAGGCAATCTTCTAATTTTAATTTATGAAGCCACAAATAAAAATGAAGTACAGAGATGTCAATGGCTCAAAATTTTCTTTGGGAAGGGTGCAAGCCAATAATAAGGAATATGCAGAATGAATCACTAGGAACGACATTGTGCAAATTTAAGCCTAGTGCTGTGCAAATGCAGGAAATTGCATTCACTGCACATAATCAGTACCTGTTAGCATACCAACAACATTTCCTAGATTAGGCGATACTTCATACAATCACTCATATCCCTTCTGGTCTGCCTATTGCAATGAGGCTTCCCTTGAAGACTACTGGCAAGATTCAACTGATCCAGAATACAGCAGCATAGACATGCTTCAGAATGCCCATGTAATGGCTCTCTTTTGTGAGCTGTACTATCAGCTTGTTCCCTTGTATGACTCACAGCCCTACATGTCATAGAGGTATTACTTGCCTCCCATAGAAAGTGCTCAATCCTGTCTGACAGGGTTGGTTCACTCCAGGTTCCTTCGACTAAACAATGCCATATTTCCAGAATCCAGAATTCTGCCTTCTCTGTAGCAATGCTCAGAGTTCACATTCACCCTGACGTTTGAACATCTCCCATTCTACTGGGGTTTCAAAGGTCTTTGAGGATTTGACTCTTTGGGAAGGGTCACTGAATATCCTTTAGAGTTTTTTGTTTTCATTGGGTTTTATCATTCTTGGCAGCTTTATCCTGCATTTTTTATCTTTTGCTCTTTGCTTTCTATAACATTTTAAACAATTTGTAAACCACCCAGAGTGACAGGGAGTTGGAAAAAGTAATAATAATGTTAATCAAGGTTCAATCAAGTTTATCAATATGTGGGGTTTTTTAAGTGCCATACCAGAAAGTCTTGGGTGGCACTTAGAAGATCTGTACATGTGACAAAAATTATGTCAATCACAAAAGGCACTTTGCTTGAATCATACATATACTATGCTAATACGTAGTGACTTCCTAGGTTCTTGGGAACAAGTCAATAAAAATAAAGATCAACACCAGCTAAAGAACTATTAGTGGTGATTTCACATAACTTTGAATCATCAACATCATTCAACCAAAGTAAATTTGTTCTTATCTAGTCTTACTTAGCTAGTAGAATACAGAAGATATCCTAAACATATTATTACATACATTTGAATATTAATTAATTTTAATAATTAATGTTTTAATTAAATATTATTTATTAAAGGCAAGAGAACAGCTCAGAAGACGGCAGTAACTAATCACTTCTTTAAACAAGAAAACTGTTCAGTGTGATGGCATCTTTATTTTATTAATCTGAATCATAGGATTTTTCTATTGATTTACATTCTGTAAATCCAGAAATTCTATTTTCTCTCCTGCAATTTTTCAATTTATAATTTCAGTTCTGCAATTCAAAGGCAATTTCCAGGACAAAGGGAAGAAAGTGTGCAGCTATCCTTAAATATTTGAATATAGAAACAGTTTCCCTGAAAAAAAAAGCTTTTTAATAATCAAGAACTGCCTCAGGCTGTAATCACCAAAGCAAAACGTGTTTTATCAACTGAAGATTGGTGAATATTTAAGAAAGTGCCTCTGGCACTAACTTTACTATTCAGATCAAGTGAAATGCTTGATCAGATGCCTTGTCAGTGTTGCAATCCTCCTGACATTAGTCAGTGAAAGCGAGAGTTGAATAAAGTAGGCAGAGTAAAAGATGGGAGGAAAATTCTTCTACCTTCTGGTAGCTTCAACTTTGATAGCCTACTACATCTACAAGCCTTTACCAGAGAATGTGGAGGAACCCTGGAAGCTGATCCTTTTAGATGCTAGCTTTAGAAGCATAAATCATGTGGTAAGTTGAGACATTTATTTCCTGTGCTTGTGCCTGACAATGCTTGAAGGTGAAAGTTGTGCTTTTAAGGAAATAAGATAATGGCGGAGAAAACAACAACCAAGAATGAAGAATACTAACAATCTGTAAAATAAAGGCTAGTCATACTGAAAGCAGATACTGAATATTATTAGTAGGGGGGTTTGTAGAGATATGGAATGTATGCATTTTTCTACAATTTTTGTGTATATAATCTCATATATTAAAAGTATAATAAAATCAGTAGCAACCTCTTTTCTATATTTCAGAAATTTATCCTTTTACAAAATATTTTCTTCCTGAACATTAGACTCTGAGCAGGATGCTTTTTAAAATATTGGCTATAATGTATTTTTCAGACCTTCAAGAGAACCAATTTGGTCTAGTGGTTAAGGCACTAAGCTAGAAACCCGGAGAGTGAATTCTAGACCAGCTTTAGGCATGGAAACCAGCTGTGTGATCAATTCCTGCTGTAACTAAATGGATCAATTCTAGGTTGATCCAAAATAAAACAGAGTCTGCACTTCCAGGAAAATGCTAGGGGGAAAAAAAGAGAAAGAAACTTCTTTCACTTCTTATCTTATGTATCTGTCCGCTGAACTGAATAAATTCTTGTACCCTTTTTTCTCATTGTCTCATTATTTCTAGATTGCAATGCTTAATTGGTAATGCAGGTAATGTTTTTTTTTTTTTATTCTGCGCCTGCATACAGAAAAGGAAATCCTTATTTGTATTTCATTGACCTCCACAAGTCGTCCCAAATAGGAAAATCTTGGAGTAAATACTCATTGTTTAATATACATTGTTTCTGCATTTTAGCTGTTCATGTCCATCCAGTGCTCTGAAATGGATTAGTCTTTTTGCATGTTGCTACATGAATAGCCTTCTAATTTTCTGTTGAGGTGTGAAAAAATCTTCGCTGGGACTGAATTTGCAGCTTATCAGTTTTCATCTGCCTGTGGGTGCTTGCAAAGGGAAAGAAAACAAATACCTTGCTCTTTTCAGAGAGTGATCTTATTTGAGCCAAGTTTATTCTACCTGTTTGGCAAGTGCCATTTATAGAGTAAGGATACAATGTAGTCAAATAACAATGTCCTATAGCAATAATACCCTTCTCTTGGTCCTACCCAAAGTACTTTTTGCCTTAACTTATAGTAGCAGAAATAGTATTAGTAAATCATTAGTCCTGCAGGGCTTCATCCATCTTTTCACAATCTTTCATGTGACTGGGTAGGTGTGGCCAATTCAACATCATAACGCTTTGCCTTAGCTGTTACAATGTAATAAGGGTTAACTGGAGAGGCAGTTTCTGTAATCAGGGCAAAAAGGTTAGGCTAGAAACAACACCAGAATGTTTCTTTCCTGCTTTCCTTACAGGATTGCCCCTGTAAAGTGGGGGGGGGGGGGATGAGATTTCTTCCAACAACCAGTTCTCCAAACTATTTAGAAATTTAATAATTGATTCTCCTGAATAGGTCCAAATTGGCTGAATCCCACCACTGCATAAAAGGAAGCCAGGACCAAAAACTAGAATAGAATCATTTGGCAGAGCAAGGAAGAAAGATGTCATTCAAAGTGAGAGTAGGTGGGAATAGAGTAAAGTAAAGTAGTTTGTTCTGATAAATGTAAACAGAAGCTTGGTGATTAAAATGTGACCAGGGGGGCATTTGCCCAGGTTCGCCTGGTGCACCAGTTGCGCCCCTACCTGAACCGGGAGGCTCTCACAACAGTCACTCGGGCCCTTGTGACCTCTAGGCTGGAGTACTGCAATGTGCTCTACATGGGGCTGCCCTTGAGGCGTATTCGGCGACTTCAGCTAGTCCAGAATGCATCCGCGCGAGCGATCGTGGGTGCACCTCGCTTCACCCACGTAACACCTATCCTCCGCGAGCTGTGCTGGCTACCTGTCGATCTCCGGATACGCTTCAAGGTGCTACTTGCCACCTATAAAGCCCTCCATGGTAGTGGATCTGGGTACTTGAGAGACCGCCTACTGCCGATCACCTCCACACGACCCATTAGATCTCATCGTTTAGGCCTCCTTCGAGTTCCATCCGCTGGCCAATGCCGACGCGGAGGAGAGCCTTCTCGGTGGTAGCCCCGACCCAATGGAACGATCTCCCCGTGGAGCTTCGTACCCTCACCACCCTCCAGACCTTCCGCACAGCCCTTAGAATCTGGCTATCCCGTCAGGCCTGGGGCTAAAGATTGTAACCCGCCCGAATGGTATGAATGTTGCGTTTTTAATCATGTACTGTCTTATATGTAAAAGTCTGTCCCCCCCTTCCTTTTGATTGTGAGCCGCCCTGAGTCCCCCCAGGGAAAAGGGCGGCATACAAATAAATAAACTAAACTAAACTAAACTAAAATGATTAAAAGTCAGGAGAAAGTTGTTTTGTGCATAAGTTGAATGAACATATAACATGTGCTTGGGGCATCTGTGCTATTGGTGGCTGATTATCCCAGTGCTTAGTCCTATAGTGTATACCTACCTTCTAAGTTCCAAAAGTCTACCTCCACGGAAATTGTGAATGTTGGTTTTGTTTTTAATATGTTGTCTTTGTCTCATTCCCCCCTTTCCCTTGTCTTTTGTGAGCCGCCCAGAGTCCTCCGGGAGTGGGCGGCATACAAGACAAATAAATAAATAAATAAATAAGTAAATAAATAAATAAGTCAGCTAAAGTTAAGCTGATAGATTTAGACAATATTCAAAATCCCACTTGTCCACAGAGGTCACATCATAACCAATCACTCACTCTTAATTCAGAGGGTTGTTGTGAGGATAATACAAGGAGGGACACCCATGTTACAAACCTTTCAGGGGAAACAAAAGCTGAAATAAAAATGTAATAACTCTTGTAGGAAGCCCAAAGGTTCTGTGTGTGCTTGTCAGCATTCCTAAGTATTCAATTGATTTTTATTATGGTCACAGATGTGCATTAAAAACAACAATAATAATAGAAAAAAATAAAAATAAAGGCAGACAGAACAATATATTGGATTGGTGCTGGATTAAAAGTAGACAATTTGCCTAATTTTACATACAGCTAGTAGAATTTGGCCACAATCAGAGAAACTACTTCATACTGATCTGATAATATTAGTTGCACTTAAAAAAGATCACTATTTCCAGATATTTTATTAGATAAGGGGTTATAAATTGAGTCCTTGTAGAATATGCCATACAGTAGGACTTGAACTACAGTTTCAATGGCCCCTTGTCCACAGGGCAGTCTCCGCGCATATGGTATTCAGCCAGAATTCCTAAGTATGAAAACCTGACCTAGTTAACAATATCCTAGCATGAGAATAGTCAAAAACATTAGCTATTTCTTAGACAAAGAATAAGGAAATCAGTATACTACAGCAAATTATTAATTTTCTATTTACCTCCTACCCCCTGTGGTCATTAGACCACAAATCACTGAATAATATTTTTAATTCCTTCTCTATCAATTTTTATTTCGATATAATTACAATTTGTATAGTTACCTTTCAACTTTGAATCTTTTTCTATTCCCACTATTGAGGTCTTCATTTCATATTTCATATTCTACATTATTATTTATGTCTTGTTAATACTTCCTTTTCTCTTTTATGTCTTTATTACTTTATTAACTACCTGTTTTCTCTCCCTTTACAGATTTTCTTGCTTGCTATTTCTAGTACTTGCAGGTACCTGAATAATGGACCATGAATTCCTTTCAGAATTTCCTTGGAGGTTTCCATGGTGTCCTCTCCAGGACAACAGATGCTAGTCTTTCTTTGAAGCAACAATAATTCTTTTTCTTGCATGATACTTTTCTCCATACTCCAAATATCTTGTGGATATTTTGCTCCCTGTTATCTGTGTCTGGCGCATATCAGCCTTTTTCAATGTATTTACTGTGTGAGTGCTAGATTAGCTCATTAACCATATTGTTATTCTGGTCCTTGTGGATTCCAGTCAGGTGCTTTCTTGCTCTTCCCTGAGCCCCTTCTAATGGATCGCCTGTCTGGCACCTAGCAATTACTGGCTAGATTGAGAAATACTTGTTTACAGAAAAAGAAATGGAGTTTAGAGTACTATGAAGTCTTCGATTAGCACAAGGATGTTAACATTTTTTTTGTTTTGCAGGCCACAATTATGGAGAAGTTGGGTGTTGGACACTTTATGGATGTTATAAATCTGTACATGAGGACTGGATATACAGCACCTACATCTGATGAAAAAGTCATTGTAACAGACACAGAATTTAGTCATGTTCCGGTACGTCTTTACATTCCTACAAAGCAGTCAGATGTCTTGAAAAGAGCAGTGATTTTCATCCATGGAGGTGGATGGTGTACAGGATCAGCAAGTAAGCATAAGTATTTTATTCCACTACTGTGGGTCTCAAATATAAAATGTAGCTATTTTTTCTGATATCCCAGAGCTTTCATTGAGGTATAAAAGAGATAGGCAACATTCTTGAGTTGGTGATTAATTAATTTTTAAAAACCATCCTGATGATTCTCACAATATGAATCACATCGAGGGTATAAGATTTGTAATTATCAAAAGGTAAATTGATGAGGTTGTGCTTACCAACCTCTCTACCTCTTGCCAGTTTATCTGTTTGCCAATTTTAATTTACAATGTAATCTGAACAATAAAGGAAAATGAAGTACTAACTTGTTGCCATACCTTTATTTTCATTTCCTAGACATATTTATAGGATGTAGGACCAAGAATGGTTCTCAAACATAAAGGAGGCTGTAACCTTGTTGTAGCATATTAATTTCCCATTAGAAAAAACTAAAAAAAAATCCCACTCCTTTCGAATCAGATGAAGGAAGATATCCCCAGGCACCAGTGACGTGTGGTGAGGTTTATGGCTGGTGAGGCAGTCCTCTCCCCTGACACCCCATGGACTAAAGCATTTTTTTCACCCACCTGAGCTCTGACAGGCAGGCGAAAGAAAGCGGTTTAGTCAGTGGGATGTCGGGGGAGAGGAGCAAATGCCTGAACATTCTCTCCTCTTCCCTGGCACCCCACTGATTAAAGCGTTTTCTTTTGTCCGCAGCAGAGCTCAGGTGGGCGAAAGAAAGTGCTTTAGTCAGTGGGATGCTGGGGGAGAGGAAAGAATGAGAAAGCACTTCTCCCTCCAGCCCATCAGCCCACCACCCCTTCCCCGTAGAGCCCAGAGCTGAGAGCAGCACCTGCAGATGCTTGGGGGAGGGAGGCGGAGGGCAAGCGTAAGACCATCGCCTCGCCTTCAAGGCTTACCAGCATTCCAGCCCAATAGGGGGTCTCCTGGAGCAGCAGTGAAGGGCTGAACTCAGCCATCAGGAAGGCCAGGATGGCAATGAAGACTCCCAGCGCCAGTTGCAGCAGAGCCAGCAGCAATGGGAACCTGAAGCTGCAGCACGTGTGAATGTCCTCTTCCTTGGCCCACTTGGCATCCTAACCCGGGCAGCTCTTCTGTAATTAAGTAATTAAGAGCACAAGGCATAGCGCCAGGGCAGCAGGGTGGATTTTACCTGCTTTCAAGAGGAAAAAGCCGCCTTGCCGCCCTGGTGCTATGTCCACCATAGAGGAGGGACGCCTCTATGTCAGACATAGCACCAGGGTGGCAGGGTGGCTTTTGCCTGCTTTCAAGTCCAAAAGCCCTGCCCCTGTGTCCAACATAGAGGTGTCCCACCTCTATGGCGGACACAGTGCCGGGGCATCCAAAAGTGCTGCCGCTGTATCCGACATAGAGGCATCTGACCTCTATGGCGGACACAGTGCCGAAGCGTCAAAAAGCCCTGCCGCTGTGTCCGACATAGAGGCATCCTGCCTCTACGTCGGACATAGCACCGGGGCATCCAAAAGCCCTGCTGCTATGTCCAAAAGCCCTGCTACTATGTTCAAAAGCCCTGCCGCTATGTCCAAAAGCCCTGCTACTATGTCCAAAAGCCCTGCTACTATGTCCAGAAGCCCTGCCGCTATGTCCAACATAGAGGCATCTCACCTCTATGGCGGACACAGCGCCGGGGTGTCCAAAAGCCCTGCCACTGTGTCCAATATAGAGGCATCCCACCTCTATGGCGGACACAGTGCCAGGATGTCCAAAAGCCCTGCCGCTGTGTCTGACATAGAGGTGTCCTGCCTCTATGGCAGACGCAGTTCCGGGGCATCCAAAAGCCCTGCCACTGTGTCCGATATATAGGCGTCCTGCCTCTATGGTGGACACAGCCCCGGGGCATCCAAAAGCCCTGCCACTGTGTCCGATATAGAGGCATCCTGCCTCTATGTTGGACATAGTGCCGGGGCATCCAAAAGCCCTGCTGCTATGTCCAAAAGCCCTGCCACTATGTTCAAAAGCCCTGCCGCTATGTCCAAAAGCCCTGCTGTTATGTCCAAAAGCCCTGCCGCTATGTCCAACATAGAGGCATCCCACCTCTATGGCGGGCACAGCGCCGGGATGTCCAAAAACCCTGCCACTGTGTCTGACATAGAGGTGCCCTGCCTCTATGGCAGACACGTTCCGGGGCATCCAAAAGCCCTGCCACTGTGTCTGATATAGAGGCATCCTGCCTCTATAGCTGACACAGCCCTGGGTCATCCAAAAGCCCTGCTGCTATGTCCAAAAGCCCTGCCGCTATGTTCAAAAGCCCTGCCGCTATGTCCGACATAAAAAAAGTGCCAGCCCACAAACACAAATTGCTTACAATAATACAATTGTATTATTACAATTACAATAATTTTGAATTCCTTCCCCCTCCCTCCGACCCACATACCTTTTCCAGCTGTTTCACAGAGGATTTCAACTCTGCTCTTGTCTGCCATGATGAATATGTAAAAATGTAAAAGGAAAAAGGCAAAAGCTGCTGAGGTCAGGCTGGGTTAGCTGCTGTCAGAGTCCCCAATGGATGACTCTGCTTAACTGTTTAAAAAAGCTTCTAAAAAAACGCCCTCTATAGGAGGAGGCAAGAGAACCAGGTGCCTCATCTACATACGGAATTTTTCAGCTTTTAACCCTTGCTTAACTCTACACGAGTAATCATAGAGATAGACTAAACGAGGCACCTGGTTCTCCCACCTCCTCCTGTAGAGGGCACTTTTTAGAGGCTTTTTAAAACAGTTAAGCACTAAGCAGAGTCATCCACTGTGACTCTGGCAGCAACTACCTCAGCCTTTTTCCTTTTATTTTCCTTTTCTTTTCATGATGACAGTGGTGAGGTCCTGCCTCCCCTGACTGCATGTCACTGCCAGGCACACTAAAACTGTGCTTAATCAATGAAGAAATATTCCTCCTCCAATTTAAAGATGGAAATGTTGAAAATCCATTTTAAAATATCTTCACTTCAGAGGTGGGTTTCTGCCAGTTCTGTATGGTACACACCTGCTGGTTGAAAGAATTTAGCTTGCCTTCTGTACCGGGTCTTCTGGGGGCCTGGAACTGGAATGGTCCTTCCCCTGCTTGTCCCTCCCACCCACTCGCCCACCAGCAGAAGCCTTCCAGGAGGTTTTGGCTGGTGGGCGCACAAAGGTAAGGCAGTGAATCCTTGCAGAGGTAGGAAATTGCATGGATTCCCCACCCCCTTCATTGGAAACAAGGCAGCTGTCAGAGGAGAGAGCAGCACGTGCCCATTGGCTTGTCCAACGAATCCTACCCTCCTGTTAGTTCTTTTTCTGTTTGAATAAATCATGTTGGGCGTGCTCCCTTGCTTTGACAGCCCCCTTTTTCCAGTTGGGGGGAAGGAAGAAATCCATCTTTTCCATCTCTCTCCATAGATCCATGGATGCCCCCCAATTGTAAATGAGGCAGCTGTGAAAGACAAGGCAGCACCCTCCACGTGGCATGTTCAAACAGCAAATGGAACAGGAGAGGAGTTCCATGTGGGGCTTCCCTCCTGTTATTTCTTCTGTTTGAACAAGCCACGTGGTGCCCGCTCCCCTGCTTTGACAACCACCTTGTTTCCAATTTGGGGGGGGGGAGGAAGAAATCCATCTTTTCTGTCCCTCTCCATGGATCCATGGATCCCCCGCAATTGGAAATGAGGCAGCTGTGAAAGACAAGGCAACACCCTCCACGTGGTGTGTTCAAACAGCAAATGGAACAGGAGAGGAGTTCCATGCGGGGCTTTTTAAATAGCCAAATTCCCCTCCTGTTCCTGAGGCAGGCCAGATCAGGAGTGCACATCAGGCTGTTGCTCCTCCTGCCGCCACTCTGTCAGCGCGAATCTCGTGAAAAGAGAAAAAAATAATAAAAGGCTCCCACCATGCAGCGACCCCCTGTCAGCAGAGCTCCCCCCACTTCATCTCGGCTCTTCTTCGCCCACCAAAGCACTGCCTCCGCTCAACTGCCCTTGCTGTCACCATGCCCTTCTGCATGCCCAACTGATGCCCTGAGGGGAAGCTAGTGATGGCAGTGGTGGCAGCTACTGCTCCTGGGCTCGCTGTGGGTAGCAGGCAGCGCCCCGACTCCCCCACCGCCACTGCCACCACCATGATAACTAAACAGCATCACCTCCTACTCGCAGAACCGAGGCGGGGAAGAAGATCGAAAGACGTAGAGCCATAGACTCCCCCCCCATCATTCCCCCGCCTGACAGCTTGCCTCCTTGGGTGGGACCAGGGCGCACACAGGGTGAGTGGAGTTTGCAACCGACTTTAAAGTGATTGGGGCTTTTGTGATTAAATGGGACAGAGAACATCGTGGCATGCAAGGGAACATGGAGGTAATCTAGTCCAACCCTTTCCCAAGGCAGGAGTCCTTCCTTCTCTTTGAGAGCTGTCTGTGGCAGACATGAGGGAAATGGTGCGTATGTGAATGAGAGAGAGAGAGAAAGAATGAGAATGAGAAAGAAAGAAAGTTAGAAAGAAAGAAACAAGAAAGAAGGAAGGATGGAAGGGAAAGAAAATAAATAAATAAATAAATAAATAAATAAATAAATAAATAAATAAATAAATAAAAATACAGAAACACAAGAAAGAAGGAAGGGAGGGAGAGAGGGAGAGAGGAAGAGAACTTATGATCACAATTGAGCCCAAAATTTTGGTTACTAAGCAAGAGCATTGTTAAGTGAGTTTCACCACATTTTCCAACTTGGCCACACCCACCCAGTCACATGACTGTAAAGCTACTACCACCCAGTCACATGAATACCAAGCCACTCCCACAAAACAGGCCAAGTAGAATCCATACATAATAATGACAGACATGAGAACTCAGCCTCCATAGTCAATAGACTTAAATGTTTTTGTCTAATAGACCACCATCCAATTAGTGCTTTTCCCAGGAATACAACAAACGCTGATGTTGATTTCCATGTAGGCATATCTGTAGCAAAACTTGCATCAGCATATGCAGTTAAGCTCAGATTCTCTTTAGGTTCTAAATACAATGCATAATGCATCGTTTGTTTAAGATATCTTAATATCCTCTTAGCAGCTTGCCAGTGCCTTTCAGTAGGTTCAGCCTTAAACCTGGCTAATTGATTTACACTATATGCTATGTTGGGCCTTGACCAATTACTCAGATACGATAAACTACCAATCAATGATTGATAAATACCTTTATCAAACACAGGGCTTTTTACAACATCATGGCTAAATTCTTGGCCCGTTGGAGTTTTAGCTGGTTTACACAGTTCCATCCCAAACGTCCTGGGTAGCTGGTTAATCTTCTCAGTTTGTGAGATTTTGTATCCTCCCCTAGTTTTATTTATTTGTAAACCAAGATATTGCTAATCTCACCGAGATGTTTTATACTGAACTTCGTCCTTAACAGTATTATACTCCTCATAGCTTCTTGCTCAGTTTTAGTGATTAATGCTATGTCATCAGTGAACAATAGCAACAATGAAATCACACCATTACTTTCTTTCTTAAACAAACATGGATCAGTCATGCCAGCTTAAAAACCTATCTTAGTTAACTCTTTAACTATACATTGATTCCATTCATATCCTGATTGCTTCAAGCCATACAGACTCTTTTTCAACCTCCAGCAATCAGTTTTACTATCAGTTTTGAATCCCACAGGCTTCTGTAAATATATAGTATGTTGCAACGGTGCATGAAGATATGCTGTCTCTACATTTAAATGATTAACTATATATTCATTCTTAGCTGCCCACACTAATGCTGCACGTAATGTTGTAACCTTAAACTAGGCACAAAGACCTCATCATAGTCATTGGCTGACTGGCTTTATGGGTTACAGTCCCATCTACATTTTCATACACCTCGGCATATGCAATGAGTTTAATTCCTTTTCCATTGCATCTTTCCAAGCTTTCTGTTCCTCAGTTGGATATAGAGTTAATTCTTGGTAATTAGCAGGAACCTTATTTGCCTGACATGCTATAGATGCCTGATACCTGTCAGGTGGTCTAGTTACACGAGTTGAACATCTAGGTATTTCAGGACTCACCAGTGGACTCTCCTGTATAACCTGCTCTTGTTCTTCTGGTTCGTCACATACTTCTTCCTTAATTTCTTTCATTACTGGTTTTCCTACCTCATCATTAAGGACTACTTGGGTGTCGATAATAACATTATCATTTGTTTCTAATCGATTTCACCCCACGTGTTCTATAAACTAGTGCTTCACCCCACAGTGTTTCAGGCAAAGCTGAATCAGCTATCATAGTTCAAACCATGGCCTGTAATGTTTGCCCCCTTCGTTCTACAAACGAATTATGGTGTGACCTATAAGGAGCAGAACGTTTGTGCTCGATTCCAGCTGTTTTTAACATTGTTTGGAATTTATAATTGCTAAACTCCATCCCAATATCAGTGACTACAGTAATAACCTTGCCTTTCATCTTTATTTCCGCAAACCTCAGCCAATTAAAGAAATTCTGAAACATTTCTGTTTTGTTTCTCATTAAGTAACAGAAACCGTATCGGGAATAATGATCCATGATACTCAAAACATAACAGACATCTCCCAAACTTGGTTTCTTAGATCTTATTATAACAGCAAAAACAACTTCCAGAGGTTCCTTTGTTTTAAAACCATTCAGTCTGTTTGCTGGAGTAACTTTGCTTTTCTCCTGATTGCAAACATTGCAGTTTAAATATTTACTGCATGGTTTTAATTTTACTCCTTCTGCCAACTTAACAGTTTGTTGCAGCATTTTGAAATCAATGTGCCCCATGTGTCTATATAGTAAATGTATGCATTCGTCATGGGGTTTAACATTATGATAAGCTGTGTTAGCCATCTGGCCATCCAGTATAACATACAAACTGTTATTTAAAGTAGCAGTAACCCTGTTATCCTCCTTTTCAATAATGCAGGTATCTCCCCTAAAGGTTACCACATAGCCAATGTTAACCAGAGCCTAACTGATAGTAAGTTGAATTTCAGGTTAGGTACAAATAACATTGGTAACTGCTCATCTAGGAATGAACAACATGCATTACCTTCACCAGACGCCCTCACCTTCCATCCATTTGCCAAAAATACACATTCCTTGCTCGTCATTTTTACAAACCTTTTTCTATGTCTAACAATGCACTGTGATGCTCCACTATCAACAATCCACAAATCATTGTTTACTGGTGCATTGCTAGACATAGCCAAAGTAGACATACCTAAGTTGACATTAGCATTTTTTCTAGCTCTTCTGGCATTCTGTTGTTTTGCCTTTTTACAGAATCTAGCTATATGTCCCTTAGCCCCACAAGAAAAACTTTTTCAAACAATATAGGCAGTAGAAGGTGACTCCTCATGTTGTGGTGGTTTCTCTCTCAGTTGTTCCCTTTCCATCCTTCTTCTTGACTCTTCCAACAGTCGTGCAGTAATGTAAGTCAATGTTAGTTCATTTTGGGTTAGGAATTCAAGAGAAGATACAAAAACATCATAACTCTCATCCAGTGAGGAGAGTATGATATAAACTTGATGTAGCTCAGAAAAAATTAGTTCTTTTTCATGTAGCTCCTGGAAAAAAACCTTTCATAAAGGTTAAATGAGCTAACATATCTCCACCTCTCAGAAGACATGCCCTAAACAGTTTGCGTGTGAGATGTATGTGTGCACCTACAGTGTCAGGTACATAAATCCTCTTCAAATTCTCCCAACATCTTGCAGCAGAATTTTCTCCACGAATATGTACTAACTGGTGGTCATTCAGTGTTAGTCCAATTATACACAACACTGGTTCGTTGCATCACTGAAAATCTGCTATCTTCTTGGCATCATAATCGTTATCTAGATTCCAAGCAGTTACATCTGGTGGATTCTGTACAGCATCCCATAAATCTTTCCTACGCAGGAGTAGACTGCATTTCGTAGACCAGGAAACATAGTTTGTTCCATCCAACCGGGTTATCATTGATAGACTTGTTGATGGGTCGCTCACCATCTTCTCCAGGATAGTACAATCTCTACAATAAACAGCTGTGTGTATGCGGTATTGCGTATCAACACCAACTCTCCTTTAGCTACATCTGGTATAACCTGGGCCCATAACCAGTGCTAGGTAGGCTCCTCATTGGGAGAGCAAGTGTGTTCAGAGAAGCATTGTGAGAGTTGTGCTGGAGAACACACAAACCAGCATACAGAGACACTGCAGTTTAAATAGGCTTTTACTTTTGTGGAAATAGAGCTATCAGAGTCCATCAAACAGTCCAAGTCATACACCGATAAGACAGTCAGCCGTCAATGTATTTCAGTTAAGGGATAATTCAAATAACATAGTCCATAATCATACAAACAGTCTGGTACTCAAAGTTTGCTAGCAGTTGGAAAACGTACAATAGCTCACGGCACTTACTAACAGCCAGCTTCCAAGACACTCAGATCAGAACAGCCCAGCATCTAACAAACAGAGAGCTACCAGTCATTCTGGAATCCCTCTTATGGCATTCTGTTTTCTTGAGGAAAACAGCAAACAATCACATTTTACAATATGATTTAAAGAAACAGGTACAACATCATTACATGATTTATATATTGCCAACCCAACTGTTAGATTATATTCCTAACAGTTATGATGCTCCTAAAATTAATTTCCATTCCTAGAATTCCTCAGCCAGTAGAATTTTGGGAAGTGGCATTTACAAATATTCAAGTTGCGAAGATCGGGAAACATTGAATTAGGGATTCATGGAAAGTTTCCAGAAAGTCCCTCACAAAAGAAACCAAAAATAACTCATTAGAATTTGTAGGACTTCAAACCGCACATGAACACGAGGCAGGAACAATTCTGCTATTCATAAAATGAGCTTGATGTTTCTTAGTTTTCTATGGTAACATGCTAGGCTCACTCTTGTGGTAGTCTAAAGCCCTTGTTCCATAGTATTTTTGATGCATGTACTGTGTATTGGTATTGTAAGAGTAATAAAACATGCTTTGCCACTTATTTTTCACAGCCATGAAATCCTATGACCTCTTATCAAGATGGACATCAGAAAGACTAAATGCTGTTGTGGTGTCAGTTGAGTAAGAATGGGGTTTGAAGGAGACATTTTTGTTCATTAATCTTTTCCTAATCTTTTTTTCTGTAAGCAAAAGAATAATAAGTGATACTAATAGTACAAACTAGCACATTGAAGCCACATATACTGTATATTATTAATGGAGGATCATAGAATTATGCATGTTAATTGAACCCCAACTTTCTGAAATTATCATATAACCTAATACTTTGGGTGATAAATAAAAAATACCTGCAGCAATTAGCAATTAGGGCAACTGCTGGGCCTTTTCACATTAGATGGATAAAACTGGGTTTCTACCATTTTAAAAGAAAGTTCTAGATTTTCAGTTTGCTGATTTGCCCAGAGCAAGAAGTGGCATGCAGGCCATCTACCACTGTTGCAATGAAGCCCAAGAAGAAAATTGATTGAGGAGGAAATCCACTAGATAGCACCTTGTCAATGGTTATTTCATTGTGAAACTTGTGAAACTTCAGCCCCATTTCAAGATTAATGCAAGTTGAACAACACATCGAGGTAAATTTAACATGTTCGTGTGAACCGTGAATGACATAAGACAAACAATTCCGATTCTTACATTTTATTTGATATATTTACTCATTAGGTGTTTGATTGATTACATTTATTCAAGCATTAAATGGATGAAATTTCAGTAAGAATTGAAATGGGACTGACTCTGTACTCATAAAGAAGTAGGATATGACATATAGTCATAAATTAATGCTGAGCAAAAATTTCATCTGCATATTCATGAATTTTCTGAGAGGGGAAAAGGAGAAATTGCTATGTGTTGTTCTTTTACGTACCTTAATTATAAAGTGATTGAGGGAGGTTGTCTCCAGGAAATTGCAATCTGGGCTTCTCTCCAGTCTTAAATCTCAAGAGAAGTACAGGTAGTCCTCAACCTATGACCACAACTGCGCCCAACATCACATTATCTTGACACAAAAGTTATATGTGTAAAAAACAGTCATAAGTTACTTTTTTCAGGGCCATAATAACTTTTAGCAGTCATTAAACAAACTGCTGTAAGTCGAGGACTACCTGTATACTTTCCCATGGAGCATTTCCACATAAGGAAGCTATAGAAGCCTAAATATAAAGGAAAGATGTAACTTCACCCCATTGCAAGAATAAAGGAAGCTCAACAACACTATCAAAGTAAATTTAACATTGAGAGATTGAGATGCTTTATTTGTATGCCGCCCTTTTCCCTGGGGGGACTCAGGGCGGCTCACAACTCAAGGGGAGGGAGGACAAACAAGTCACAAACATGAGAAAACAATACATCATTAAAAACACAACAGTCATACAATTCGAGTGGGGTTAAAATCTTTAGCCCCAGGCCTGTCGGGACAGCCAGGACTTAAAGGCTACGCGGAAGGCCTGGAGGGTGGTGAGGGTACGAATCTCCATGGGGAGTTCGTTCCAGAGGGTCGGAGCAGCCACAGAGAAGGCTCTCCTCCGGGTAGTTGCCAGCCGACATTGGCCGGCTGATGGAATTCGGAGGAGGCCTAATCTATGGGATCGTATCGGCCTAGTGGAGGTAATTGGCAGTAGGCGGTCTCTCAAGTACCCAGATCCAATACCATGCAGGGCTTTGTAGATGACAAGTAGCACCTTGAAGCGCAACATATTTATATGAGTTGTGAATGACATAAGACAAAGAAACAAGATGAAATAATTTTGGGGGAATAAGAGGTCACTTTTTAGGACAATGTTAGTATACTGAGCCAAACATGACCTTTACTTTACAAGGAGAAGAATTTTAAATCTTTCCTCACTCTGCTCTTTTTCCCTATCCAGTCTATTTTGATGATGAAAATGAATTGAAAAAGAATCAAATAACTCCTAAAACATCCAAACTCCACAAAGCAATAATAAAGAATAGTTAAATTATAGTCATTTATGAATAAGACTGGAACATACTGAAGTTCTCAATATATCTTTGGATACTGTACAAGTGTCATAAGATATCTTTCAGTATTTTGTTTGCAATTTCCCTCAAATGTCATTGCTGCAGAAAAGTGCCAAATTAACAAATACTGTGAAAAACATACCAGTTAGGGGTTTTCCTGTATAATTTTGAATAAGAGATAGAAAATGTATTAGCTTTGAAATTTTAATGGCTGTTTTGCTTACATTACAAGATGCAAAACTTATTAAATAGTCCATTTTTCATAGGGAAAATATTTCTAATAAATACTTTTCTTTTCTAGATTCTAGATGACCCTGACATCAAAACTAAATTCAAGATTCAAGCTTTATTGTATCCTGTTCTTCAGACTATTGATCTGGAATTGCCATCCTATCAGGATAATAAAAACATGCCAATTCTGTCTAAAACATTAATGGTCAGATTACTCAGTGAATATATTACATCAAATGACTCTTTTTCCAAAGCTTTAGAGAGTAACCAACATGTTCCTGCAGAGTTCAACCATTTGTTTAAATTTGTAAACTGGAGTAAGTGGCTACCTGAAAAATTTAAAAAAGGCCACATTTACACTGACCCATCACATAGAAATTCCAAAACTGGACACAAATATCCAGGTTTACTGGATCCAAGGCTGGCACCACTTTTAGTTGAGGACATTAAGCTTTGGGGCTTACCACTTACATATGTCCTCACTTGTCAATATGATGTCTTGAGGGATGATGGAATCATGTATGTTTCCCGTCTTAGGGAAGCAGGAGTTGAGGTAACACACGAACATGTTGACAATTTTTTTCATGGTGTTGTATCATTTATTACAGGCCCTTTTGCCTTAAATATAGGACAAAGAATGGCTAACAACTACATTGAGTGGCTAAATAAGAACCTGTGAAAACACACCTATACCACCTGAAGATGGTTGCTTTGGATTCATTTGGTTTTATTCAATTTATATTGTTTGTTTCAGGGACATTATCCTTTTGGTGAATAACCAAAGTCTGCAGTTATTATACTTGATATAGAATCTCTTGTTTCCTGCTGTTTGAATAAGTATGAGAAGCTTGGTAGAATATGTGGGGGAGTTGTATAGCCATTAAATGATTAATAATTTAAAATGAAAAATAAAGCTTCTTTTGACTATTTCATATGTGAATTTATAGACTTGAATCTTGATGTTATTCAGGATTGTTTTAAAAGTCATGATTCATTTCTAAACACTTTTGGTACCAGTGAAATGTGTTCCAGTGAGTTTTCTTAGGTAACTTGTTCCTTTTGGCACGCAACCAGTATGAATATCTGGCTGCAGACCATTGTAAGTTCTTGAGTAGCATTTAATGAATAAAACCTCTTGTTTTCTCTTGATTGGATATTGCATGAATGGTGTCAAAGGAAATGGGTGTGATAGTGCCTATAAATTTATCTTTGATTCAAGTTGACTTGTTGATTCAGAAAAAAATGAATAAAATGTTCTGTGAGATATATTATGCCTGTTCTGGACCGGGTGTGCAACCATGCCAGGGGCCAGTCAGCTTTAAACTTCACGCTTTAGGATTGGTGTCTCAGATAAATTTATTAACAGAAATTCTTAGTAGCAAACATAGAGTTCAATATTAAGATATAGCTGACCTTGATCTGTCCATTGCGCGATATGAAAAAACTATGCTTTTCCATTCCTCTGATGAAGTGGGGGTGAGGAAACATGCTTTTATCCCATTGTTCTCAATAAACACAGAAACCTCTTCACAGAGCATCTGGTCATAAATCAATTTTCCAGGGGAGAGAGACTAGGTATCCAATCAGGGAACACAGATATGGTCAAATGTCGTGGAACTATATTTCCCAAAAGGCATCCCTGCCTATATTTACCATAAGGAGTTTTATCTCCCATGAGGTACTTTCTTAAAGGAGACAGTTCTTAATTCCTACATTAGCTATATACTGTTGAGTCAGCACAATGCCACAAATACAGTACAATGAAGTACAACTAGTACTTCAATACTACTTCCCATTGTGAGTTGATGGATCACTTAGGTAGATATGCTCCTGAGGAGACTTCCTTTGATCCAGTTTTTTAATCAATCTCCAATTTTCTCTTTTTATGAGAGACAATCCAAAAATGGTGGGGCTTCAACTAGAGCACTGTAGATGAACTAGATTATCTAGATCCATTTCAGCTGAGTTTCTAACTTGGGTATGTGTTAAAGATTCTTTTTTAAGCCATATTCGATTAGATTGACCCAAACTCAAGAGATATAAAAAAAGATTTGGATGTGTAAGACAAGTATATGTCGACCAATAAGATCTCACAGGTTGGGCCTTCTCTGAGTGCCGTCGGCCGGACAATGCTGGCTGGCGACCCCTCGGGGGAGGGCCTTCTCTGTAGCTGCTCCGGCCCTATGGAATGATCTACCCGTAGAGATCCGGATCCTTTCCATTCTCTTGGCCTTCCGAAAAGCCACGAAAACCTGGCTGTTCCGGCAGGCCTGGGGCTGTTGAACAAGGTCCAGCCCCACTTAGGCGGATTATATGGGTGTGTTTTAAAATTGTATTTTTTAATTGTATCTTTCTATTTTTAACTCTTAATTTTTTTTATCTTGTCTTGTAATCCGCCCAGAGTCCTACAGGATTGGACGGTATACAAATCTATTAAATTTCAATTTCAATTTCAATTTATATGTGTGCTTCCTATTACCTCTATTCTGTATTTTTATCTATTGCTATTGTTTCTATATTATTACCATATATTATTCTATATTATTACAATTGTATCTGTACAAGCATTCTACTTCTATTATCTCCGACTATTACAATTGTTTCTATACTTTATTATTATTACTTCTATATAGATAACTATCTATCTTTAAGAATGGTCAATACTCCAACTTAGTAGAACTCTATTAGGATTCTTAAACTGAAGGAAAAATTGCATGTTTGCATTTGTTGTTGGTTTTTTACTTGAATGTTATTTTATACATCTCTCTCTCTCTCTCTCTCGCTCTCTCTCTCTCTCTCTCTCATATTTAATCATAAAAAATTAAAAGTTTATCTCATGATAAAATTGTAAGAGCAGCTAGGATAGGATGGGATAGTTTGTTTCTTTTTAAAGAGATAGTAACTATTGCAAAGCTGTTCTTATGTATGAAATTAAAGACTGATTGTTTAATTTATTTAAGAATAACCAGTAATTGCATTTTTAAGGGAATTATCACCTTTTTATTTCCTTTTTTCCCACTCTGATTTGTGAAAAATAGATGAGCAGGGATATGGAATGTTCAGGTAACTAAAGTATCATAGAAGGTCAAGATAAGTTCTCTATCATTTTAAACACAGACCACAGTGTAATGGTCTTAATTTGGAGAATCTAATTGAGATTTTATTGCCCATTTTTTTTTACAAAGCAAGATTTTCCTTGCTTCCAAAGTAAGGGAAAACTTGGCTTTGGTAGAAAACAATTTTAAAAAATCAAAACCTTTACACCAATTCTTCTCTATTTATTGCATCTAGAAGACTTTCTGTATGTTTCTTTAATTGGTTCCTGCTACCCTTAAAAATGTCCTGTTACAACTTGGAGGAACATGTTCATTTTTAATTCTTTTCTTCTGCACAGCCATTTCTGTTCAAGAGTAACTTTAAACTATATGTTCACAGATTTAGCTTTCTATCTAAAACTATCAAGGTTGTTGATGGACTATTTAATGAAGTATTAATATACTTGAAAAAAAATCCTTTACATCAGTCAAGGGCAACAGGTTATTTCTGATATTATGCTGCCACTTGGTGGTTGAGCGATTATTTTTTATTAATTAAGGGACAATAAGTTTTTACAATTTTTTGAGTAGGAAGGAACATTTTCCATTATAATTTCTTCCAACACCTGCATATATGTGTTTGTGTCTTAGTGCATTTCAACAGCTTTTCTTCTTTTGGGTGTATTTTTTTTAAATGTAGAGTATTAATGTTTTTTTCATAAAGAGATAGTAGCCAGGGCTATAGGATCAAGACAAGGCAAATATCAGTAAGACTAATGTTTTATTTATCATCTGTCTGGCTATACAGCAAATGTACTCAATTTGAAATCAATGGCTTTCATCCAAAAACTCACTGAAGAGCACCAGATCCTTTTGATCCTATAGGATTTGGGGAATGTTAAGATTGGGGGATACAATATATTCAAATTGCTCTGTGGTTCGGCAGGTGGTATGTCCTTCAGTCACAGCCTTCAAGGCTTAAAAAAGACCAATCTGCGTATTTAATTTTAATATTTTCTTTTATGATTCATTGCCAAGAAAAAATGAGCTTGCTAACATTATTTCATTTCTCACCAATTAATCTACTCTTGCCTAAAAACAATCCCCTTTCGTTTAATCATTACTCCCACAATTCATGGGATCATTATCAGCAGGTATTCTTACAATAGTGGTTATGAGCAGAGGTGGATTTCAATTTTTTTACTACCATTTCATGGGCGTGGCTAGATGGGGGCATGTGACTGAGGTGGCATGGCCAACTTGACATCACTCATGCACACTCAGTCACATGACCCCCTCACCAAACCATGACGTCTGAAACGGTGACAAAATATTTTGACAGGTTGGGTGGGCTCCAGCCTCTCCAGAGCTAAGGGAGTGCCTGCAAACTCCCCAGTAAGAAAAGAAGTTTTGTCCTCCTGATCCCTAGGAACACTGTACATGCTTCAGCAGGGCTGCTAGAAGGCAAATATGTCCCTGTTTTTGCAAAAAAATGAGTGGAAAATGGCCCGGGTTTTTTTGTAAAAAAAATGGAGGCATTTTCCCTTCCAGCAGCTCTGCTGAAGCCTGCAGAGTGCTTCTGGAGGCTGCAGAAAGGCAAAAATACCTCCGTTTTTGTGTAAAACTGCCCACTTTTCACCTGTTTTTTGTGAAAACCGCACCATTTTTGCCTTCCCTTAGCCCTGGTGAAACCTGTGCTTCTGGAGGCTGGGGGAAGGCAAAAACAACTCCATTTTGTGAAAAACACCCCATCTCTGTGACATCTCTGGGACTGAGAGGCACACACCATTAAAAAAGGGGAAAATTACTTTTTTGAAGTAATGAAGTAACAATGAAGATTGTTCTGCACATGTCAGAACAGAAAATAAGTATGGTGGCTCCCAGGATAGAATCGGTACAATCACATGTCCAACTGAGTTATTATCTGTTTGGCCAAACCAGTCTGAATCAGTAGGAACCCATCATTGATTATGGGATTTCTTATGAATGTCTTTGGGGTTTCCTTGGAAGAAAGTCCTCTCATTTGACAATTTAAGGCAATCTTTTAATTTTAATCTATGAAGTCACAATTAAAAATAAAAACAGAGACATCAATGGCTCAAAAAATTTTCTTTGGGAAAGGAGCATGTCACTATTGTATATGGACACATTATTTAATTAAGAAATATGCAGAATGAATAACTAGGAATGCCATTGTGCAAACCCAAACTTAGTGGTTAATTTTTGAAGTGTTGTGCAAATGCAAAAAATTGCATTCAGTGCTGATAATCAGTAACTGTTAGCATACAAACAATATTTCCTCGATTAGGGGATACTTCATACAATCACTCATATCACTTCTGATCTGCCTACTGCAATGAGGCTGCCCTTGAAGACTACTGGCAAGATTCAAGTGGTCCAGAATGCAGCAGCATAGACATGCCTCAGAATGCCCATGTAATGGCCCTCTTTTGTGAGCTGCACTAATTATCAGCTTGTTCCCTTGTATGACTCACAGCTTTACATGTCATAGACGTGCCACTTGCCTCCCACAGAAACTGCCCAATCCTGTCTGGCAGGATTGCCACAAAGAAGAGGGAGTCAAACTATTCTCCTGGGCACTTGAGGGTAGAACAAGAAGCAATGGGTGGAAATCAAGGAGAGAAGCAACTTAGAACTGAGGAGAAATTTCCTGACAGTTAGAACAATTAATCAGTGGAACAGCTTGTCTCCAGAAGTTGTGAATGCCCCAACACTGGAAGTCTTTAAGAAGATGTTGGATAGCCATTTGTCTGAAATCGTATAGGGTTTCCTGCCTAGGCAGGAGGTTGAACTAGAAGAACTGTAAGGTCCCTTCCAACTCTGCTATTGTACTGTATTATTGTATTTTTATCTTTTGCTTTTTTCTTGTTTATAATATTTTAAACAATTTGTAAACCACACAGAGTGACAAGAAGTTGGGAAAACTAATAATAATGTTGATCGAGATTCAATCAAATCAAAGTTTATCAATATGTAGCTGGTTTTAATTGCCATACCAGAAAGCCTTGGGTGGCTCTTAGAAAATCTGTATATTTGACAAAATTTATGTCAATCACAAAAAGCACTTTGCTTGAATCATACATATACTATGCTAATACGTATTGACTTCCTAGGTTCTTGGGAACAAGTCAATAAGAATAAAGATCAACACCATCTTAAGAACTATTAGTGGTGATTTCACATAACTTAGAATCATCATTATCATTCAACCAAAGTAAATTTGCTCTTAACTAATCTTGCTTAGCTAGCATAATGCAGAGGATACTTATTATTAAATATATTTGGGATAATAAATTTATTTTAATAATTAATATGTTTTATTAAATATTAAATATTATTTATTAAAAGCAAGAGAACAGCACAGAAGAAGGCAGTAACTAACCACTTCTGTAATGAAGAAAACTGCTCATTGTTATGGAATCTTATTTCATTAATCTGAATCATAGGATATTTCTATTGCTTTCTCCTTTCTAAATACATCAATTCTACTTTCTCTCCAGCAACTTTGCCACTTATAATTTCAGTTCTGCAATTCAAAGGTAATTTGCAAGGCAGAGTGATGAAAGTGTGTTGCAATCCTTAAATATTTGAATATAGAAATTTTTTTTCCTGAAAAACTACTTTTTTAATAGTCAAGAACTGTCTAATCCTGTAATTTACAAAGCAAAATAGGTTCTATCAACTGAAAATTTGTGAATATTTAACAAAATGCCTCTGGCACTAATTTTACTATTAAGATTAAATGAAATGCTTGATCAGCTGACTTGTCAGTATTGCAATCCTCCTGAGATTAGTCAGTAAAAGCTAGAGTTGAATAAAGTAGACAAAGTAAAAGATGGGAGGAAAATTCTTCTGCCTTCTGGTAGCTTCAACTTTGATAGCCTACTACATCTACCAGCCTTTACCAGAGAATGTGGAGGAACCCTGGAAGCTGATCCTTTTAGATGCTAGCATTAGAAGCCTAAACCATGCAGTAAGTTGAGACATTTATTTCCCGTGCTTATGCCTGAGAATGCTTGAAGGTGAAAGTTGTGCTTTTAGGGAAATCAGATAATGCCATGGAAAGCAACAACCAAAAAAATAAGAACACTAACGATCTGTAAAATGCCTTGGTCATACTGAAGGCAGATACTGAATATTATGGTTTATCCATAGGAAGAGCTGTGGAATTTATGTATTTTTCTACACTTTTTCTGAATATAATCTAAAAAATATAATAAAATCAGGAGCAACCTTCTTTCTATATTTTAGGAACTTTTCCTTTTACAAAATATTTTCTTCCCGAACATTAGACTCTGAGCAGGATGCTTTTTCTATATTGGATATAATGTATATTTCAGACCTTCAAGAGAGCCAGTTTGGTTTAGTGCTTAAGGGACTAAGCAAAAACCGGGAGAGTGAATTCTAGACCAGCCTTACGCATGGAAACCAGCTGTGTGACCAATTCCTGCTGTAACTAAATGAATCAATTCTTGGTCGATCAAGAATAAAATGGGCTCTGCACTTCCAGGCAAATGCTAGTTGGGGAGGGGGGAAGAGAACGAAAGAAACTTCTTTCACTTCTTATCTTCTGTACCTGTTCTTGTACTCTTTTTTCTCACCGTCCCATTATTTCCAGATTGCAATACTTAACTGGTAATAAAGGTAATGTATTTCCTCTGTTTGTTTTATTCTGTGCCTGCATACAGAGAGGGAAATCCTTATTTGTATTTCTTTGGCCTCCACAAGTCCTCCCAAATGTAAGGTGACCAGATGTCCTGCTTTTGGCGGGACAGTCACGATTTTTCAAAATTTGTCCCGTGTCCCCTGGCAGGTTCAAAAAGTCCTGATTTTCCAAGAGAAAGAAAAGACGCCGAATTATCAATTATAAAAAGGACGCTGTTAAAAATAAACTTTTTATTTCTCTGAAATGTCATTCCCGATGTGGCCTTTAGAGGCCAGTGGTTTCCCACACTCCGCTCGGCTCGCTCGCAGTGCCCGACGAGGGGTGAGGCTCCCTTCCCTCCTGTGCGTACGTGCGCCGATGCACAATGTTTTTGCGACAGCCATCCGGCAGCCTCGGGCGGAGGGGGGGCTTTCTGGCAGCATCAGCGTGGCGAGGGGAGGCTCGGTCCCAGGCCAAGCAGTTCAGCCCTCGGAAGGTTTTTTTTTGGCCCGCTTCTCTTGGGCGCCGCTCTCCCTGCCGTGCCGTGCAAGCAGCCATCAGCAACCTGGTTCGGGTGAGCCGAGGGAAGGCAGGCGGGAATCCGGTTGGGAGACGCTGGTGATGGGGGTGGCTTTTGAAAGTGTTTTTTAAAGCCCTACATGGCATTGGACCTAGCTACCTGAGAGACTGCCTCCTGCCATTTACCTCCCAATGACCAATAAGATCACACAGGTTGGGCCTCCTCCCGGTGCCGTTGATCAGACAATGACGGTTGGCGGCCCCCCGAGGGAGGGACTTCTCTGTAGCTACACCAGCCTTGTGGAACTAACTACCTGCTGAGGTCCAGACCCTCACCACTCTCCTGGCCTTTGATGAAATGGATGTTGTGTTGATTTTAATTCTGTAATTTTAAATGTTTTTATTTGTTGTGAGCCGCCCAGAGTCCCTAGGGAGTGGGCGGCATACAAATTCTATTAAAGTTTCAAAGTTTCAAAGTTTTTTCCATTCTGTAAACTGTTCAGAGTGTGGTGTAAATAAAAGCACCATGAAGCATTACCCCTGCTGCCGCTGCCTCCCCCGCCGTGCTTTTGAGGAGCCACGAGGCCGCAGGAGCCAGTAGGAAGGCAGCAGAGGGGGGGAGCAGGAAAAAAAGGCCCCATCCTCCTCAAAAGCACGGCAGAGGAGGCGGCAGCGACAAGGGTAACGCTTCATGGATTTACAGCGGTCTTTTTTTTCTTTACAACTCAGGTGCTCCGAGCCCCCCCACCCCCACCCCCATCAATGGTGTCCCGCTGTACCCATCTTAAAATCTGGTCACTTTACCCAAATAGGGAAATCTTAGAGTAAATACTCATTGTTTAATATACATTGTTTCTGCATTTTAGCTGTTCATGTCCACCCAGTGCACTGAAACGGATTAGTCTTTTTGCATGCTGCTACATGAACAGCCTTCTAATTTTCTGTTGAGGTGTGCAAACATCTTCACTGGGAATGAATCTGCAGCTTATCAGTTTTCATCTACCTGTGGGTGCTTGCAAAGGGAAAAAAAACAAGTACCTTGCCTTTTTCAGCAAGTGATTTGATTTGAGACAAGTTTATTCTACCTGTTTGGCAAGTGCAATTTATAGAGTAATGTTACAAATGTAGTCTAATAACGATGTCCCATAGCAATAATACCCTCCCCTTGTTCCTACCCAGAGTACCCTTTGCCTTATCTATTAGTAGAAGATATAGTATTAGTAAATTATTAGTCCTACAGGCAATCTTTTTGCAATCTTTCTTGAGAGTTCACTTCTGCTTTATCCAACTGCAAACCTTTTTCTACATTTGTGCTTTTTTTCTGACCAGTCAGTGCTTTTTAAGTACAAGCTGAAGGCATTTTACTAGAACACAGTACTTCTCAGGTCAGTGTTTCTCCTTTACCTAAAACACCTGCCATTGTTGCAGGAAATCATGAGAATAAGGCATAAAAGGAAGCCAGGACAAAAAGTAGAATAGAGTCATTTGTCAGATATGGAAGAAAGATACCATTCAAAGTGAGATTAGGTGGGAATAGAGTAAAGTAGTTTGTGCCAAGAAATGTACACAGAGGCTTGATGATTAATATGATTAAAAATCAGGAGAAAGTTGTTTTGTGCATAAGTTGAATGAACATATAACATGTGCTTGGGGTATCTGTGCTATTGGTGGCTGATTATCCCAGTGCTTAGTCCTATAGTGTATACCTACCTTCTAAGTTCCAAAAGTCAGCTAAAGTTAAGGTGATAGATTTAGACAATATTCAAATCCCACTTGTCCATGGAGATCACATCATAACCAATCACTCACTCTTAATTCAGAGGGTTGTTGTGAGGATAACACAAGGAGGGACACCCATGTTACCCACCTTTCAGGGGAAACAAAAGCTGAAATAAAAATGTAATAACTCTTGAAGGTCCAAAGGTTCTGTGTATGCTTGTCAGCATTCCTAAGTATTCAATTGATTTTACTATGGTCACAGATTAGTGTTAAAAACAACAATAATAGTAAAAAAATAAAAATAATGGCAGACAGAATGATATATTGGATTGGTGCTGGATTAACAGTGGACAATTTGCCTAACTTTACATACAGGATGGTAGAATTTTGCCACATTCAAAGAAACTACTTCATATTGACCTGATAATATTACCTGCACTTGAAAAAGGTCACTATTTCCCAGATATTTCATTAGGTAAGGTGCAGTGGATGGGTTTCAGCTGGCTTACACAGGTATGGGTGTACCAGTTGGTGAAATTTAGCTTACCTTCCTGTTAGATATCCCCCCCCCCCCGCCCGCTGACAGATTGACAGAGGTTTCCACCAAGATCCTCTGTTCCGGCGGGAACAGAGGGATGTTTACTTGACTTGCAATAAAGAACTGTTGTTATGAACTCTTTGTGTGCTTCCTTTATCCGATCAAACACGGGCGACAAAGGTGGGATTGGACGGCAACTAAGCAAACAAAGAGAGCAAATGAAGTCTTGCAAGTACATCCAGCCCAGAGCACCCCATGAGGCATCGAGCAAACCATCGCGGAACAACCAGAAAGAACCAGAATGGCTATGCACGCCCCACCAACTCCATACAATCCAGCTACTGAACACTAGGAATCATACATGCTCGGCCAAAGAGGCATTGGGCAGGATGGATCGGGGCGGCTGGCCGGCAAGGGTGGCTGCTTACCTCCTAGGTCAGCACTCCACCCCTTGCCCTTTCTCCAACAACAGCCCCACCAAGCTGCTGATGGGCCAGCACCTGCAAACCACCCTGGACAGACTGCAACCACTCTACTACAGCCTAGCAACCTGGGGGCTCCTCCCTGCACTTTTGGGGAATGGGACCTTGTCTGGCCTCAGAATTTTACTGGGGATCCAAAGTGGGTGCCAGCCACCATCACTGCTATAACTGGTCCCTGCTCTTACAGGGTTATCCTCACAGATGGTACCAAGTGGAGGTGCCATGTGGATCAGGTGAGGTGCTGCCTTCTACCTGAGGCCTGCACTCAATCTGGCCTGTCGAGTCCAGCCGCTTTCGCACAGAAGCTGGCCCCAGTTCCACCATGGCTGTAATTCGTCCATTGAATGCGGCTCCACTTGAGGCCTTCACTCAGTCAGGCCCTACCCTGCTACCACCTTCCGGCAGCTGTACCAAGTTCCATTTCCATCCGTCAATGCTCCTCTTGGGTTTCCCCACAATGGGGCCTTCGCCTAATCAGGCCTCGCCTATCCTGCCACTGCCTACTGTCAGCCACAATCTGGTTCACCTCTGTCGGACACTCCCCCTCACTCTGTCCTATCATTCCCACTAGATCTGCCTTTGGGGGTAGGACAGGATGACATCACCTGGAGCTACACTCCCTTCAGGGAGGAGGTACCACAGGGACCTCTTACCCCGTTGATGACGCCGCTGCAACTGAGGTGTTCTGGGTGGGTCCGACGCCGGCCCACCTATTTAAGCAATTATGCCTGCACAACCTTCATGCATGCACCCTTGCTAGGGGGAAAGGAGTACTAAGTCCTCCACTTGCAACCAGTCCTAAAGTCCTCAACTTACGATTGACAGCTGACAACAGTCTAGCTACACCTGATTGGCTAAGACAGGGCTGGCTGAGTGCTGGCTGCCAGAGGCACTCCTATTGGTCACTCCTATTGATCCTATTGGTCATTAAAGCTGTCAAGTTTGAACATCCCTGGGTTTTTTTTCTAAAGGTTTAGATTGCAAGGGTATTGTAACTTGACAGCTTTATGACTTGCACACTTCAAATGCCAGAGTTTCTGAGTCAACATTTTGGTTGCTAAGTAAGAGAGTTGTTAAGTGAGTTTCACCACATTTCATAAGTCGGCCATGCCCACCTGATCACATGACTGCCAAGCCACTCCCAACTGGTCAAATGATTGCCAAACCACTCCCATCCGGACAGATGACCCCCCCACCCCCAAGCCACTCTCAGAAAACAGGCCATACTTACAGAATAGTTTCTAAAAAAAATGAAACCCACAACTGGCAACATGTTATAAATTGAGTCCTTGCAGAAGTTGCCGTATAGCAGGACTTGTGCTTTCAATGTGCCTTGTCCACCTTTTACGTTATTAAGCCATCATTCCTAAGTGTGGAAATCTACCCTAAGTGAGGATTATGAAAACAGGTTTTACTATTATAATACATTATTAGGATAGGCAAATAGTAGCATCGAGTTAACAATATCCTAGCATGGGAATAGTCAAAAACATTAGGAATTTCTAAGACAAAGAATAGGGAAAGTGATGACAACTCATTATCTATATAAATAAAAATGCAATGGTTGTTTGTTCAAAATTGCTAATCTCTGAAAGTTCTTCACCGATTGCTTTGAAATTTTGACACAACATTGCATTCGAATACGCAAATGTTTTTATATATGTATATTATATAGATGTCACACCTGTGACAGGTTAAAACATGATTTTTGTAAAAACATGCTTTTTTCAAAACCAGCGCCATCTGGTGGACGTAAAAGCAACACACGCTATACTAAATATTTCATGATTCCATTTCAATGTTTCTGATTGCATTGTTATATTGAATTTTCATAAATTTTGATTTATTTTCAGTTTGATTTAATTATTTCATGTGACATTGTGTTAGAATTGAGCTGTGTCGTTTACCATAGCATTCATTTAGTGAGTATAGTATATTCGGAACAGTTCAGCCTCTTTCCAGCTTCGTCCCGACGGTCCCTTTATATGTGTGGCTGGGCTGCAGCCGCATGCTTTCCCCTTTCCGCCCAACCTCTGATGAGCTTCGGCCATTTCCGCCAAGGGGAGCTGAAGCCCTTCGGCCTACCCCTTCCCTCTCTCGCCTCCCCTCCCACCGGGCCTTTGCTATCTGCAGCGGGGCACCACCTGTGCCATCCCTCAGCCGCTTCCCCTGCCCTTAAGCCAGCCTACCCCCGGCCAGCCCAGTGGAGCTCAAGAGGAAGTGGAGGCAGAGCATTTCCTCAGCCTGGCCAGCTGCGCGCACTCTCCACTCCCCCCTCACAGAGAGCCAGCTATGGCCTCGCCAAGGTGACTCCGACGGGGCTGCGGCAGCGGTGTCAGCCTGAGGTGCAGCAGGGCTGGGGTGGCCCCTGGATGCTCTGTGAGGTGGCACACCAAGGACTTCTCCTCCTCCAAGATCCTGGACGTCTCACTGTCCCGGGCCACCGACTTGGGGGAGCCCAAGCGCAGCTCCTCCAAGGAGATGCTCAACAACTTCCATGAGGCCGACAGCCCCAGCACCGTCTCTCCCAACAGGCCTCTCCCAGCCCAGCAGCCCCGAGTCCTGACCAACGGCAGCACCCACCTGCTGCCCCATTACGCCCAGACTGGGACAGAGCAACGCGTGGCTGGGTACAGCTAGTACTAGAATAAATTATTAATTTTCTATCTACCTCCTGTGATCATGAATCACAGAACAGTTATATTTTTAATTCCTTCTCTATCCTATTAAATTTTGATATAATTACAATTTGTATAGTTAACTTTGAATCTTTCTCTGTTCTGAATATTGAGGTCCAGATTTCATATTTCATATTTCATATTCTCCATTATTATTTATGTCTTTATTACTTTATTACCTCCCTGTTTTCTCTCACAATACAGAATTTCTTGCTTGGTATTTCTAGTATCTGCAGGTCCCTGAAATGATGGACTCCATAACCATGAATTCCTTTCAGAGGAATTCTGAAATCTCATGGGTCCTATCCAGGGCAACAGATGCTGGCCTTTCTTTGAAGCAAAAATAATTCTTTTTTTTTTTTTGCATGATATTTTCATAATATTTTTCTCCTCACATCTGTGTCTGGTGCATATCAGCCTTTTTCAGTGTATATACTGTGTGAGTGCTAGATTAGCTCATTACCTGTATTGTTATTCTGCTCCTTTTGGGATCCAGTTGGGTGCTTTCTTGCTCTTCCGTGAGCCTCTTCTGATGGATTGCCTGTCTGGCCCCTAGCAATTGCTGGCCAGATTGAGAAACACTTGTTTACAGAAAAGAAATGGAGTTTAGTGTTCTATGAAGCCTTTGCTTAGCACAAGGATGTTAAGATTTCTTTTGTTTTGCAGGCCACAATTGTGGAGAAGTTGGGTGTTGGACACTTTATGGATGTTCTAAATCTGTACACAATTGCTACATACACACCACCTACATCTGATGAAAAAGTCATTGTAACAGACACAGAATTTAGCCATGTTCCAGTACGTCTTTACATTCCTACAAAGCAGTCAGATGTCTTGAAAAGAGCAGTGATTTTCATCCATGGAGGTGGATGGTGTACAGGATCAGCAAGTAAGCATAAGTATTTTATTCCATTACAGTGGGTCTCAAATAAAAAATGAATCTATTGATTCTGACATCCCAGGGCTTTCATTGAGGCATAACATAGATAGCCAACCTTCTTGGTGGTTATTTAATTAATATTTTAAAACCATCCTGATGATTCTCACAATATGAATCACATCGAGGGTACAAGATTGTCAAAAGGTAAATTGATGAGGTTGTGCCCCCCCCCCCCCAAATTCTCTAGCTCTTGCCAATTTATCTGTTTGCCAATTTCAATATACAATGTAATCTGAGTGGTAGGGGAAAACCCTTCTTACTAAGATGCTGCCATCCCATTATTTTCATTTCCTAGAGATATTTATGGGATGTAGGGATTCTCAGACATAAAGGAGGCTACCTTGGTGGTTTCCCATTAGAAAAAAAAATCCCACTTCTTTCACATCTGCTAGAGCATTGAGCTTCACAAAGATGAAGGAAGACATACCCCAGGTACACTAAAACTGCTTAATCGATGAAAAAGTATTCTTACATCAACCTAAAGATGGGAATGTTTAAAACTCATTTAAAAAAAATATTCACTTCCTGTTAACTACTTTCTTCTCTATTTTGGTAGTTTTTCTTGGCAGCCTCAGCAAGAGCATCATCATTCTAAGGAATCCCTGAATGGTAGAGATTAGAACCATTTATCCTGCTTCAATAATTTTATGATGCTCCCAACACTACTTTCCACTCCCAGAATTCCTCAGCCAGTAAAATGTTGGGCACTGGCATCCACAAATCTTGAAGTTGGCAAGATTGGGAAACATTCGAGTAGAGATTCATGTAAAGTTTCCAGAAAGTCCCTCCCAAAATAAACTGAAAACAGCTCATTAGAATTTGTAGGCTTAGGACTTCAAACCTCACATGAACATGAGGCAGAAACAATTCTGCCATTCATAAAATGAGCTTGATGTTTCTTAGCTTTCTATGGTAACATGCTAGTCTCACTCTTGTGGTATTCTGAAGTCCTTGTCCCATATTGTTTTTGACCCATGCACTGTGTATTGGTATTGTAAGAGTAATAAAACATGCTTGGCCACTTATTTTTCACAGCCATGAAATCCTATGACCTCTTATCAAGATGGACATCAGAAAGACTAAATGCTGTTGTGGTGTCAGTCGAGTAAGAATGGTGTTTGAAGGAGACATTTTCGTTCATTAATCTTTTCCTAATCTTTTTCTCTTAACAAAAAATTAATTAACCGTTGGTAATAACACAAACTGGTACATTGAAGGCCAATATATATTGTTATTGGTTGCTAAATTATACTTCGTTGCATATGCTGTGCTATAAGTATTATTTTATTCCATACAATTCATAGCTTCCACAAAGCATAACTTCCTATGAAGCTTAATTATTCTACTAACAAAAGAGACCAGATAAGAATTATTTGGTAAAAGGGAAAGAAATTTTATTGATCATTTAGCACACAAATAAGTCAGAAATTCCCCCCCAAAAAATCAAACAAATTCTACATAAAAGAAAACCTCCTTTTTAAATCTGGTATCAATAGTGTAACTCTAGTGATAAATTAATTTTTCTTTTAGCAACACAGGGAATATATACATTTCTGTCATTGTCTTTTTAATTAATTCCCAAAAGTTACAGACTAGCTCCAAAATATCGATTCCCCATTGCATTTGAAGATGTGTACTCAGTATCAAAATACTTTCTACAAAGCAGCATTCTGGAGAAATATAATGTAGACCCAAGCCGCATCGGCATTGCAGGGGACAGCGCAGGAGGTGGCTTAGCTGCAGCTGTAACCCAGCAGGTAAGAATGACGCATTTGAAAGTAATAATTCCAAAATGGAATTATACATGTTACTAATCTCTGTTATCTCAAACTATCCCGATACTAGTTTTTTTATCTTGGGGCTTTTCACACTATATACCTAAGAGTAGGAAGTCATAATTTTTAATCATCTGAAAGATTCAGGATCTTCTAAGGAATCCAAAATGGATAAGTTGACCAGATTTTCAGATTGGTAAAGAGGGACACCATTGACCGGGGGGGGGGGGGGGGGCTTGATTAAAATTTTTATATTTTGTCAAAAGGTCACCCCAGGACACTGAAACCATGATAAATACAAATCTGTTGCCAAACAAAATTTTGATCACGTGACCATGAGGATGCTGCAATGGTCGCTAAGTGTGAAAAATGGTCGCAACGGTCACTAAGTGTGAAAAATGGTCATCAGTCACTTTTTTCAATGCCATTGTAACTTTGGTCACTAAATGTTTTCCTCCTCCTCGAGACACCTCACTTCTTTCTTCATTCCTCTTGCTTATCTACCTTCACCTTATCCGTCTTCTGCTCTTTCTCTCTCTTCCTTCCTTTCTCCTTCCATCCTCTCTTCTTTCCTCACTCACTCCCTTCCTCCTTTTCTCTTCCTTCCTCCTTCCATTCTTTCAGCTTCCTTTCTTTTGCCTATCTACCTTCTCTGTCTTTCTGCTCTTTCCATTTCTCTCTTCCTCTTCGCTTATGTTCCTTCCTCCTTCCATCCTTTCACCTTCCCTCCTTCCTATTTCTTCTTTCTTCTTTCCTTCTGCCTACCTACCTTCACCTTCTCTGTCTTTCTGATCTTTCCCTGTCTTCCTCTTTCCTCCCTCCCTCCCTTCTTTCCTTTCTAGTTCCATCTTTTCTTCTTTCCTCTCTCCCTCCCTTTTTCTTTCTTCCTTCCTTCCTCCTTCCTCTTGCCTATCAACTTCATCCTCTTTGTCTTTCTGCTCTTTCCCTCTCTTTCCCTTTTCTTCCTACCTCCTTCCCTCTTTTCTCCCTCCCTTCTTCTTTTTTCCCTTTCTTCTTCCATCTTCCTCCTTCTCCTTCCTCCTTCTATTCTTTCTCCTTCCTTCCATCTTTTCTCCTTCCATCTTCTCCCCCCCTCCCTTCTTCTTTTTCTTCCCTCCTCCCTCCTCCCTTCCTCTCCTTTCCACTCTTTTCTTGGGAGGGGTTGGGGGTGGGGGGGCAGCAAAGACTAAATAAAGTCAGAAAATCTTATTAAAACTTTCCCATTTGTTGGATCGCATTGCTGCGAACTTATAAACCAAATCAGGGGAACATTTTGCAACCGAGGGTGCTGCAAGTAGAGGCAGCCCTGCCCCAGTTTTGCAAGGAATGAGAAACGGTGCTTTAATCCGAAGCAACTGCAACCGGAACCGCAGACAGGGAAAGAAAGAAAGAATGATCCTTGTAGCACAAAACCCACCTTTGCATGGTTGTGAGAACATAGGTAAAACAATGCACAAAAAAGCCCAGCGTCCCTCCGCCCTCTGAATGGGACTCAGCGTGACTCCGATTTGAATACAAGGACAGTGGGGCGGGGAGATAAGCACCTTCATTTGCATTCTCTGCGACCATGATGCTTTGTAAGGAACATTCCCCGGGCTTTTTGCAGATTTTTCCTTTCGTGCTTTAAAAAAAAGAACGGGACTTCTTTAAAATGCCACAGAATGAGCTTTCTTTCAGCCTGACAAAAATGCAATCCCTTCATTCATCCTCCTCCTCCTCCGTCACTAACAGCTGGGGACTCAGAAATCGGAGCAAAAAGACAGTTCTCCATCTCTTCCCTCTTCCTGGATTCACTCCGAAGTTTTAAATCTCCCTTCTGTGCATAAACACTCCCTCCCTCTCTCTCTCTCTCTCTGAATCTGTTTGTCCCTCACTCTCTGTGTGGCTCTTTGCCTCTATCTTCCTCCCTCTCTCTGTCTCTCTTTCTCTGTCATTCTCTGTGTGTCTCTGTCTCTCTCTCTGTCTCTCCTCCCTCCCTGTGTGTGTGTGTGTGTGTGTGTGTGTGTCTGTTTGTGTGTGGATCCCTGCCCCTGCATATGGGCTCTGGACTAGTGGAGCCTCCTCTTCCTCCTTTTTAACCAGGCGATCTTTGGCTGCTGGACACGAGCTGCCCAGTTTGCTAAATCTGGCGTGGCTTCAGAGAAAGAAGGCGTGTGAGAAAGCCCCCCCATCCCCGCCGCCTAAACGTTTGAATGAAGGAGGCTGCAGGCTCCTTTGTCCTTGGCTATGCAATTTTCTTTCGTTCTCTGCTGCCCGAACGAGTGAATGAGGCAGAGAGAGAATGAAAGGAGATTGCGTCCCTTCTGTCTCCCTGTTGCTCAGAAAAGCAACTCCGGGAAGGTCCTTGGTGGCAGCAGGCGTCCTAGAACCTGCCTGCTAGCAAAGGACCTTCCCAGAGTTGCTTTTCTGAACAACGGAGAGACAGAAGGGACAAAATACCATCCGGCTGGGACGGGTATACAGGACTGGGGGCGGGGCGGGCTTACTTCCGGGTCCGGTCACAAAAATCAGGACTTTTTAAGAACGTGCCAGGACACGGGACAAATTGTGCGAAAGCGTGACCATCCCGTGAAAATCGGGACGTCTGGTCACCTTAAAAATGGAGGATCATAGAATTATGCATGTTAATTGAACCCTCACTGTCTGAAATTATCATGTAACCTAATACCTTGGGGTAAAAAGAAGAACTAGCTGTAGCAATTAGCAATCAGGGCAACTGCTGGGTTTTTTCGCATTAGATGGGTAAAACTGGGTATCTACCATTTTAACAGAAAGTCCAAGATTTTTAGTTGCTGATTTGCCTGAAGCAATAAGTGGCATGCAGGCCACCTACCATGGTTGCAATGAAGCCCAAGAAGACAATTGATTCAGGAGAAAATCCACTAGATAGCACCTTGTCAATGGTTATTTCAGTGTGAAAAATCTAACTTAGCCCCATTTCAAGAATAAAGCAAACTCAACAACACCATCAAAGTAACATGTCTTCCAGTATTTTATTTGCAATTTTCCTCAAAATTCATTGCTGTAGAAAAGTGCCAGATTAATAAATACTGTGAAAAATATATCAGTTAGGTTTTCCTCTATAATTTTGAATAAGAGATGTATAAGCTTTGAAATTCTAATGGTTGTTTTGCTTACATTGCGAAATATGAAACTTATTAAATAGTCCATCTTTCACAGGAAAAATATTTCTAATAAATACTTTTCTTTTCTAGCTTCTAGACGACCCTGACGTCAGAACTAAATTCAAAATTCAAGGTTTATTGTATCCTGTTCTTCAGACTATTGATCTGGAATTGCCATCCTATCAGGATAATAAAAACATGCCAATCTTGCCGAAAACATTAACAAACAGATTCCTCACTGAATATTTTCCATCAGATGACTCTTTTTCCAAAGCTTTAGACACCAATCAACATGTTCCTGCAGAGCTCAACCATTTGTTTAAATTTGCAAACTGGAGTAAGTGGCTACCTGAAAGATTTAAAAAAGGTCATGTTTATACTGACCCATCACATAGAAATTCCAAAACTGGACACAAATATCCAGGTTTACTGGATCCAAGGCTCTCACCACTTTTAGTTGAGGACATCAAGCTTCAGGGCTTACCACTTACATATGTAGTCACTTGTCAATATGATGTCTTGAGGGATGATGGAATCATGTATGTTTCCCGTCTTAGGGAAGCAGGAGTTAAAGTAGCACACGAACATTTTGACAATGCTGTTCATGGTGTTTTAACATTTATTGCAGGCCCACTTGCCCCAAATATAGGACACAGAATGGCTAACAACTACATTGAGTGGCTAAATAAGAACCTGTGAAAACCTGTGTACCACCTGAAGATGGTTGACCTGGATTCATTCGGTTTCATTCAATTTATTTTTTTCAGGGACATTATCCTTTTGATCAATAAATTTGACACTGTAATTCTGCAGTTATTATACTTGAATCTCTTGTTTCTTGCTGTTTGAATAAGTATGAGAAGCTTGGTAGAATATGTGGGGGACTTGTATAGCCATTAAATGATTAATAATTTAAAATGAAAAATAAAGCTTTTGACAATTTCATGTGTGAAATTATAGACTTGTATTTTGATGTTATTCAGGATTGCTTTAAAAGTCATGATTCATTTCTATACTCTTTTGGCACCAGTCAAATGTGTTCCAGTGGGTTTTCTAAGGTAACTTGTTCCTTTTGGGGAGCAACCAGTGTGACTATCTGGCTGTAGACCATTAAAGTTCTTCAGTAGCATTTCATGAATAAAACCTCTTGGTTTCTCTTGATTGGATTTTGCATGAATGGTGTCAAAGGAAATGGGTGTGATAGTGCCTATAAATTCATCTTTGATTCAGGTTCGCTTTTTGATTAGGAAAAAATGAATAAAATATTCTATGAGATATATTTTGCCACAAATGTACAAATAGTACTTCAATACTACTTCCTATTGTGAACTGCTGCATCAGTTAGGTAGATATGTTCCTGAGGAGGCTTCGTTAGAGCCAGCTTATTTAATCAGTTTCCAATGTTCTCTTTTAGGAGAGACAATCCAAAAATGGTGGGGTTTTAATTTAGTGCACTGTAGAGGAACTAAATTATCTAGATCCATTTCAGCTGAGTTTCTAACTTGGGTATGTGTTAAAGATTCTTTTTTAAACCATATCCAATTAAATTGACCCAAACTCAAGAAATATTTTTTAAAAAGTGCTAGACCTTTGATGTGTAAGACAAGTATATGTGTGCTTCCTATTACCTCTATTCCATATTTTTATCTATTGCTATTGTTTCTATATTATTACCATATATTTTCTATATTATTACAATTATATCTGTACAAGCATTCTACTTCTATTATCTCTGTACTATTACAATTGTTTCTATACTTTATTATTACTACTTATACATAGATAATTATCTATCTTTAAGAATGGTCAATACTCCAACTTAGGATAACTCTATTACGGTTCTTAAACTGAAGGAAAAATTGCATGTTTGCATTTGTTGTTGGTTTTTTACTTGAATGTTATTTTATACATATCTCTCTCTTTCTCTCTCTCTCTCTCTCTCTCTCTCTCTCTCCTCTCTCTCTCTCTCTCTCTCTCTCTCATTTAATCATGAAAATTAAAGTTTATCTCATGATAAAATTGCATAAGCAGCTAGGATAGATTTGCTTCTTTTTAAAGAGATAGTAACTACTGCAAAGCTGTTCTTATATATACAATTAAAGACTGATTGCTTAATTTATTTAAGAATAACCAGTAATTGCATTTTTATGTGAATTATCACCTTTTTATTTCCTTTTTTCCCTCACTCTGATTTGTGAAAAATAAATGAGCAGGGTTATGGAATGTTCAGGTATCTACAGTATCATAGAAGGTCAAGATAAGTTCTCTACCATTTTAAAGACAGACCGCAGTATAATGGTCATAATTTGGAAAACTAAAATTCTGATTAAATGTTAGAGGAAAAATTCTTAATATAAAGTCAATTCAGTCCTGGAACCAACTGCAATGCAAAGAGTGGGTTGCCTTTCATTGGGTGTGTTCAGGAAGAAGTCATAGTACTATCTCTTGAGATTGCTTTCATTTCAACTCCTGTACTCAACTGTGGACTAGATAGCCTCTATAGCCTAAATATTCTTCTACAACTCTAAGCTTGTATAATTAATTGCAGACAAAGGCTTTGCTTAACAACCATAGTATTCACTTAACAACATGGCGATTTGGTTAATGACCACATCAATAAATATCATAAAATCAGGTCAGTCATGTGATGATCCTCTTAATGACTGGCATGAATCAGAACCATAATTCTGGTCTAAATTATAAGTTGAGGACTACCTGTGTAGAGATAGTTTGTGAATCATCTTGAATATCTGAATGAATTGAGACCCAAAATGAACTATTCGAATGTCAGCTACTGTAATGGTTGGTGAGAATAATTTTGGGGAATAGAAGGAACCATCCAAAACCAAGACTAAGAAATATAAGTCTGAAGCCAAAAGTTCATTTGAGAAAATATTGCAGATTTTGCCCTCCCAAGTTCTCTTACAAATAAAGGCAATTGGGGTGTGGGGGAAGAGAAGTACTTGCAGACTTTCGAGATGGATGTCAATTCCTTAAGACAGAACAGATCTGTAAACCAAAGGGATGGATGCTAACACTATTTTTCCTATAGGGTTACAATAATAGAAGCTTGTCTTTATTGCTGGTGGTATAAGGTAACAGAATTTTGAAATCTTACCAAAGTTAATCTATTTTAATTAATCCCTATTGTAATTAACATGTGGTATTATTCCAAGTTTCTATCTCAGCTTTTCCCATCTTCCTTGGTGTCAGAGAAGCTTTTCTGTAATAGCTCTGCTTCCTTCTCAAATGGTCGTGCTTTTGTGTCTATTTTCACAGGATCTGTTAGACATCCTATCACAATCTTCCATGGTTGATGATGTTCCTTAGATACACTATACTGATCCTCACAGCTTCCAGAAGTAAATACCCTGAACTGGAGGTGGTTTGTGCTGTCCTGGGCATAAAAGAGAATGGAATATTGTAGACCATTCTGGACATTTAATGTTGTTAGGATGTTGGTTTAGAAACCAAGAGACTTTGAGTTCTAATCCCACTGTAGGAATGAAAGATGGAAAGTTAAAGTTACTTACAAAATGTTAAAGGCAAGATCAAAATTAAATAAACATTCCACTAAGGATATCAGTGAGATTGCATATTTTTAGGACCAAGGTCAAAAGAAGGTAAAAACTCTTGCCTTTTTTGCTGAGAAACATAGGAATGTCTGCTAGTCAATCTAGAGATCTAGGCATTCTGATGTGTTGTCAGAGGTCAAGTGCCAAGACATAGGGAGAACAGCTATGAGAGTCCCCCATAGCTACTGCTGAGCATGGCAGAGTACAAGCAACTTATTGGCTTTGCTTGTAGGAAGATAGAAGGAAGGTTGCAAATGGTGATTGTCAACTTGGGACTGCTGGAACAGCCAGAACTTTAGGACCAGTCATAAGTACCACTGCTGTGATTTTAAACAGTTGCTGAAGAAGTGGTCATTAAATGAGTATTATCTATAATTGTGGACTTTACTAAGAACTAACATATGATAGCATAGAATAAAACTGACACATAGTAGACTGAAAAGAAAAGAAGTGCAATAAAACAACAATATGCATACCATCTAAAATTAAGACTGAGTAAAATTGAGTCTGGGTTTGAATAAAATTGAGATTTTATTGCTGATTTTTTTTCCCAACAAGATTTTTCTTGTTTCCAAAGTAAAGGGAAAAACTTGCTTTGGTAGAAAACAATTTTAAATAATCAAAACCTTTACATCAATTCTTCTCTATTCATTGCATCTATAAGACTCTCTGTATGTTTCTTTGATTGGTTCCCACTCCCCTTAAAAATGTCCTGTTACAACTTGGGGGAACATGTTCATTTTTCATTCTTTTCTTCTGCACAGCCATTTCTGTTCAAGAGTAGCTTCCAAATATATGTTCATGGAATTAGCCAGTTATCTAAAACTATAAAGGTTGTTGACAGACTATTTAATGATGTATTAATACACTTGGGGAAAAAATCCTTTACATCAGGCAAGGGCAACAGGTTATTTCTGATATTATGCTGTCTCTTGGTGGTTGAGAGATTTTTTTTTTATCATTTTAAGGACAATAACTGTTTACAATTTTTTGAGTAGGAAAGAACATTTTCCATTATAAATTGTTCCAACACCTGCAGATATGTGTTTGTGTCTTAGCGCATTTCAACAGCTTTTCTTCAATTAGGTGTATTTTTTTAAAATGTAAGTATTAAAGTTTTTTTTCATAAAGAGATAGCAGCCAGGGCTATAGGATCAAGAAAAGGCAAATATCAGTAAGACTAATGTTTTATTTATCATCTGTCTGGCTATACAGCAAATATACTCATTTTGAAATCAATGGCTTTCATCCAAAAACTCACTGGAAGAGCACCAGATCCTTTTGATCCTGTAGGGTTTGGGGAATGTTAACGTTGGGAGATACAATATATTTCAAATTGCTCTGTGGTTCAGCAGGTGGTATGTACTTCAGTCACAGCCTTCAAGGCTTAAAAAAGACCAATCTGCATATTTAATTTTAATATTTTCCTTTATGATTCATTGCAAGAAGAAATGAGCTTGCTAACATTATTTCATTTCTCACCAATTAATTTGCTCTTGCCTTAAAAAAAGAACCCTTTCATTTAACCATTACTCCCACAATTCATGGGATCATTATCAGCAGGTATTCTTACAATATTGGTTATGAGATTTCTTATGTTCTGGAGTTCACATTCACCTTGAGGTTTGAACATGTCCGATTCTACTGGGGTTTCAAAGGTCTTTGAGGATTTGACTTCTTTGGGAAAGGTCATTGAATCTACTTTAGAGTTTTCTTTGTTTTCATTGGGTTTTATCATTCTTGGCAGCTTTATCCTGCATTTTTATCTTTTACTTTTTACTTGTTTATAATATTTTAAACAATTTGTAAACCACCCAGAGTGACAGGGAGTAGGGAAAACTAATAATAATGTTGACCAACATTCAGTCAATCAAAGTTCATCAATATATGGGGGTTTTAAGTGCCATACCAGAAAGTCTTGGGTGGCACTTAGAAAATCTGTACATTTGACAAAATTTATGTCAATCACAAAAAGAACTTTGCTTGGATCGATTCATATAGTATGCCAATATGTATTGACTTCCTAGATTCTTTGGAAAGAGTCAGTAAGAATAAAGATCAACATCAGCTAAGGAACTGTTAGTGGCGATTTCACACAAAGTTGAATCATCATCATCATCCTCATTCAACCAAAGTAAATTTGCTCTTAACTAGTCGTGCTTAGCTAGCAGAATGCAGAGGATACGTAAAACATGTTATTAAATGCATTTGAATAATTAATGTATTTTAATAATTAATATGTTTTAATTAAATATTATTTATTAAAGGCAAGAGAACAGTTCAGAAAAAGGCAATAACAAATTTCTGTAAACAAGAAAACTGCTCAGTGTGATGGCATCTTTATTTTTTTAATCTGAATCACATGATTTTTCTATTGATTTATCTTCTGTAAATCCAGCAATTCTGCTTTCTCTCCAGCAACTTTGCCACATATAATTTCAGTGCTGCAATTTGAAAGAAATTTCCAGGCCAAAGTGAAGAAAGCTAACCTTGTCAGTATTGCATTCCTCCTGAGATTAGTCAGTAAAAGCTAGAGTTGAATTGAGTAGACAGAGTTAAAGATGGGAGGAAAATTCTTCTGCCTTCTGGTAGCTTCAACTTTGATAGCCTACTACATCTACCAGCCTTTACCAGACAATGTGGAGGAACCCTGGAAACTGATGCTTTTAGATGCTATATGGAGAAGCCTAATTCATGCGGTAAGTTGAAACATTTATTTCCTGTGCTTATGCCTGAGAATGTTGTACTTGAAATTTGTGCTTTTAGGGAAATAAGATAATGTCGGAGAACACAACAACCAAGAATGAAGAAAACTAAATATCTGTAAAATGAAGATTTGTCATATTGAAAGAAGATACTTAATACTGTGGGGGGGGGGAGATGGAATTAATGTATTTTTTACACTTTTTCTGGATATAAATTCATATTAAAAGTACAATGAAATCAGGAGCAATTTCATTCCTAAATTTTAGAAACCTATCCTTTTACAAAATATTTTCTTCCCAAACATTATACTCTCAGCAAGATGCTTTTTTATTGGATATAATGTATTTTTCAGAAACATAAGAGAGCCAGTTTGGTTTATTGCTTAAGGGACTAAGCTAGAAACCGTGAGAGGGAATTTTTGACCAGCTTTAGGCATGGAAACCAGCTGTGTGATCAATTCCTGCTGTAACTAAATGGATCAATTTTTGGTTGATCCAGAAAAAAAAAGACTCTGAACTTGGGGGAAAATGCTGGAATGGGGTGGGGAGAAAGAAACTTCTTTCACTTCTTATCTTATGTATCGGTTCACTGAACTGACTAAATTCTTGTCCTCACCGCCTCATTATTTCCAGATTGCAATGCTTAACTGATAATGTAGATAATGTATTTTGTCTTTTTATTTTATTTTGTGCCTGCATACAGAAAGGGAAACCCTTATTTGCATTGGATTGGCCTCCACAAGTCATCACAAATAAGGAAATCTTAGAGTAAATATTCATTGTTTAATATACATTGTTTATGCATTTTAGCTGTTCATGTCCACCAGTGGTGGGTTTCAGATTTTTTTTAGAACCTATTCTGTAATTGTGGTTGGTTTTGTGGAATTGGCTTGGTGGTCATGTGACGGGTGGAAGTGGCTTGGTGATCATGCGACTGGGTGGGAGTGGCCAATCAATGTCACTGAATTCTTTGAGACAAAGAGTGGCCTACAAAAAGAAGATATAAAAACGGAAATGTATTATTTTGTGCACTTACTACTTAAATAAGAATAAAATAAGTACACAAAATAATAAAACGGCTACTTACCAAGGAAATTTAGCTGTCCTTGCCGGTCTTCAACTGACCTTACAAACACACACTGCCTCTTCCCTGTTCCTGGATTCACTCAGGTGTTTTTAAAAGAATGGAACAGTGTGTGCGTGTGCACAGGCTGTGAATTTTAAAGATGTCTGAGTAAATCCAGGAAGAGGGAAGAGGCAGAGGGGCTGGAAGTGTGTGTTGCTATAGTATCTTCCAGCCCCTCTGCCTCTTCCCTCTTCCTGGATTCACTCAGATGTTTTTTAAAATCCAAAGCCTTTGCACATGCACACACTCTTCTAGCAGCCCCTCTGCCTCTTCCCTCTTCCCAAACATCCTCCCACCACCACCCCCAGCACTCACCAGTTCTTTCTTCTTCTGGTTCCTCTTCTGAGAACATTTTGGCAGCATGGTAAGGATGGGCGGGGCAGTGAAAGAGCAAATGAGGAGGGAGAGTGGGGCCTCCTGATCAACGGGTATGGGAAGGCACACTAAATTTCACCATCCAGTATGACAATACCAGTCCATACCGGTAGAAACCCACCCCTGGAACTATGAAGCCTTTGCTTAGCACAAGGATGTTAACATTTCTTTTGTTTTGTAGGTCACAATTGTGGAGACGTTGGGTGTTGGACACTTTATGGAGGTTATAAATCTGTACACAATTATCATTTATCATTTTGCTTTATTTGTATGCTGCCCTTTTCCCTGAAAGGGACTCAGGGCGGCTCACAACTCAAGGGAGGGGAAAAACAGACAAGTTACAAAGCATAAAAACCATACACAATTAAAAAGCACAACAATCATACCATTCGAAGTGGGGCTGCAAGTCTTTAGCCCCAGGCCTGTCGGAACAGCTAGGTTTTAAGGGCTATGCGGAAGGCCTGGAGGGTGGTGAGGGTATGAATCTCCACGGGGAGTTCATTCCAGAGGGTCGGAGCAGCCACAGAGAAGGCCCTCCTCCGGGTAGTCGCCAGTCGACACTGGCTGGCTGATGGAAATCGGAGGAGGCCTAGTCTGTGGGATCTTATTGGTCTAGTGGAGGTAATTGGCAGTAGGCGGTCTCTCAAGTGCTCAATTGCTACATACACACCACCTACATCTGATGAATAAGTCATTGTAACAGACACAGAATTTAGTCATGTTCCAGTACGTCTTTACATTCCTACAAAGCAGTCAGATGTCTTGAAAAGAGACTTTGAGTTCTAATCCCACTGTAGGAATGAAAGATGGAAAGTTGAAGTTACTTATAAAATATTAAAGACGAAATAAAAAACAAATAAACATTCCACTAAGGGAATCAGTGAGCTTGTATATTCTTAGGAGCAAGATCAAAAGAAGGTAGAAACCCTTTTCTTTTTTGCTGAGAAACATGGGAATGTCTACTAGTCAATCTAGAGATCTAGGCGTTCTGATGTGCTGTCAGAGGTCAAGTGCCAAGACATAGGGAGAACAGCTATGAGAATCCCCCATAGCTGGGGATACCTGCTACTGAGCATGGCAGAGTGCAAGCAACTTACTGGTTTTGCTTGTAGGAGGATAGCAGAAAAGTTGCAAATGGCAATTGTCACCTTGGGACCAGTCATAAGTACCACTCATTCAGCACTGCTGTAATTCCAAATAGTTGCTGAAGAAGTGGTCATTAAATGAGGATTGTCTATAATTGTAGATTTCATAAGAACTAACATATGATAACATAAAATAAAATGGACACTACACTGAAAAGAAGAGAAGTTCAATAAAGCAACAATATGCATACCATCCAAAAATTAAGACTGAGCAAAATTGAGACTGAATTTGAATAAAATTGAGATTTTATTGCCCGATTTTCTTCCAAAGCAAGATTTTCCTTGCTTCCAAAGTAAGGGAAAAACTTGCTTTGGTAGAAAACAACAAAGTAAAATCAGAACCTTTACACCAATTCTCCTTTATTCATTGCATCTAGAAGTAGCTGTGTGTGTTTGATTGCTTCCTGATACTCATAAAAATTGCCTATTACAACATATTACATTCTGAATAGCCACTACTATTCAAGAGTAGCTTCCAAATATATGTTAATGGATTTATCCAGCTATCTAAAACTATCAAGGTTGTTGACAGACTAGTTAATGAAATATTAATACTTGGAAAAAATTCCTTTACAAGAGGTTATTTCTGATATTATGCTGCCTCTTGGTGGTTGAGAGATTATTTTTTATTAATTTAGGGACAATAAGTTTTTAGAATTTTTGGAGTAGGAAGGAAGCATTTCTCATTATAAATACTTCCAACAACTGCAGATATGTGTTTGTGTCTTAGTGAATTTCAACAGCTTTTATTCTATTGGGTGTATTTTTTTTCCATAAAGTGATAATAGCCAGGGCTATAGGATCAAGACAGGCAAATATCAGTAAGACTAATGTTTTATTTATCATTTGACTGGCTATACAGCAAATGTACTCATTTTGAAATTTATGGCTTTCATCCAAAAACTCACTGGAAGAGCACCAGATCCTTTTGATCCTGTGTGGGTTTGGAGAATGTTAAGATTGGGAGTACAATATATTTAAATTGCTCTGTGGTTCAGCAGGTGGTATGTACTTCAGTCACAGCCTTCAAGGTTTAAAAAAGACCAATCTGCATATTAAATTTTAATATTTTCCTTTATGATTCATTGCCTAACATTATTTCATTTCTCACCAATTAATCTGCTCTTGCCTAAAAAAAATCCCCTCTCGTTTAATCATTACTCCCACAATTCATGGGATCATTATCAGCAGGTATTCTTACAATAGTGGTTATGAGCAGAGGTGGCTTTCAATTTTTACTACTATTTCGTGGGTGTGGCTAGATGGGGGCATGTGACTGAGTTGGCATGGCCAACATGATGTCACTCATGCACACTCAGTCACATGACCCCCTCACCAAGCCATGCCCACTGAAACGGTGACAAAATGTTTTGACAGGTTGGGTGGGCTCCAGCATCTCCAGAGCTAAGGGAGTGCCTGAAAACTATCCAGTTTTTTGTCCTCCCTGACTTGAGATGGAGTTAGGGCTGGGCTAGGGCTGGGTTAATGTAGGATTAGTATTAGACTAGGCTGATGTTGGGCTAAGATTGGGTGGGGTTAGGGTGTAGGTTAGTGTTCGGTTAATATTAGATTACTTTAGATTAGTGATTAGGTTTAGGAGTAGGGTTGGGGGTGGGTTGAGATTAGGAGCGATAGAGGATGGCGGCTGCAAGGGCAAGGACTTGGTTTCAGAAAGATCAGCGCTCTCCCCCCTCCCACCTAGAGCGGCTCAGGCCAGTTTCAGACTTTGGCCCCCCAGACTTAATATCAGGAAAGAAACTTTTGTGCATGCGGTGCGCTGACCTTCTTTTGGACTCTAAGGGGGGGGAGACTGACCGGTTGCTACTTGTGAAAATCAGACTTTCATGCCTTACCCTTTCCCACGTACGGCTACCCTGTACACTATCGACTTTTGGTCTGGTAACCGTGGACGTCTCTCCGGGACAAAGAGGAGAGAGAAGAGCAGAGCAGTTCTCTCTCCACTTTTACATCATTGTTTGATATTGCACTATCGCAGTGCTCCATGCATTTTAACGTATGGTGAGTGCGTGAGGTGTGACTGTGATGTATGTATGTACCCACTTTTATCATATAGCTGTATTTGTGTTTTTAAAATTGTCATGGGGGAGTGTTTGTTGGATGAGGGAGTAGGTTTGAGAAGGCTGGGACTATAACCGGGTACCTCCTACACTGAGTGCTCTGCAGAAGTGTTAGGGGGGCCTGATTTAATCCCCAGCCTTAGAATGTATGGTTTGAAGGGCTTGCCAGGGATGTCGATAGCCCTGGGGGAGGGGGAGGGCCTATGGACACGGGAGTGGGCCGGAGCATTTCGGTCTTAACTGGGAGGGGCAGATATGGTGGGGACTTTAGGGCAAGCCATTACCAGGGAAGGAGGGTTTGCTATGTTACAGAGATCCCTCCTTCCGGCCCTATTAGTCCCACTCCAAGGCCAGATAGCGCAAGTAGTCTGGGCCCTGGTCTGTTGCTAAATGCCAGGTCTGTGGTTCACAAGCCTCCCCTCGTCCGGGACTTAATTTTAGACGAGGGGGCAGACCTGGCATGTATTACTGAAACCTGTCTGGGCCCGGAGGGAGGAGTTCCCCTCACCGAGATGTGCCCAGAGGGTTTTCAGGTACTTCACCAGCCGTGACCCCAGAAAAGTGTTGGGGGAGTGGCCGTGGTTATCCAAGAGTTTTTAGTTCCTCGTAGGATCCCTGCTTCGGAGCTTGTCAGGTGTGAGTTCTTGCTGGTGAGGTTGGACCCTGGGGTCAAGTGGGCTTGCTGCTAACGTACCTGCCTCCCAACAGCATTGCAGCAGCTCTCCCCTCACTCCTCGAGCCAGTAGCCGAGCTGGCAGTTGAGTTCCTCAGGCTTATGGTGCTGGGGGATTTCAACTTGCCTTCACTCGGCTAGCACTCTGATGGGGTGCAGGAGTTCATGGCTTCCATGACAGCCATGGGCTTGACCCAAGTAATTTGGGATCCGACTCACTCGGCGGATCACACACTTGACCTCGTATTCCTCTCGGAGCAGTGGAATTGCGATCTTGGTCTGAGGGGTATTGAGATCTTGCCCCTATCGTGGTCGGACCACTGCCTACTGAGGCTTGACTTTTGGAGGCCGATCCCCCACTGTAGGGAGGAGGAACCGATTAGGTGGTTCCACCCCAGGCTCCTTATGGACCCTCTGGGCTTTCAGACGGCGCTTGGTGTTATACCTGATACTCTCGCCCGCGATTTGGTTGGGACGCTGGTTGCTGCTTGGAACTCGGCAGCGGCAGGGGCCCTTAACCGGATTCCTTCTTTATGGCCGATCCGAGGCAGTGGATCCAGGAGGGCTCCTTGTTTTACTGAGGAACTCCAGGAGATGAAGTGCCAAAAGAGATGCCTAGAGTGCTGCTGGAGATCCAGTAAGTCCGAGTCAGACCGAGCATTATTAAAATCCTGCATCAGAGTCCAGGCAATTCGGATGTAAAAAAGAACTCATATTGCCGCTCTGATAGCTTCCACTGAGTCACACCCAGCCGCCTTATTTAGGATAGCCTGTTCCATCCTTAAAGGGAGGGATTCGGGCACTCCTTTACAAGGTAAGGCTGACGAGTTTGTCCAATTTCTCATGGATAAAGTGGCTCAGCTTTGGGCAAACCTGGACTCCAATTGCGCAGAGCCAGCCGAGGTACCGGTGGAGGGTCTTGAGTGACATCGTTGGATTGATTTCCAGTCTGTTACTCCTGAGGAAGTGGACAAGGCCATCGGAGCAGTGAGTGCCTCCACATGTGTACTGGACCCGTGTCCCTCCTGGCTGGTCGCGAACAGCAGGGAGGTGACACGGGGCTAGATCCAGGCGATAGTGACCGTGTCTCTCCGGGAGGGGTCCTTCCCCCCCCCATTAAAGGAGGTGGTGGTAAGACCCCTACTGAAGAGACCGTCCTTAGATCCAGCCGTTTTAAATAACTACCGTCCAGTCTCCAACCTCCCCTTTGTTGGGAAGGTTGTTGAGAAAATGGTGGCCTCTCAGCTCCGGCGGTCCTTGGAAGAAGCCAATTATCTAGACGCCTTCCAATCTGGTTTTAGGCCTGGCTACAGCATGGAAACTGCTTTGGTCGCACTGACCGATGATCTTTGGAGAGCCAGAGATGGGGGCCAGGCCTCTGTTCTGGTGCTCCCGGACCTCTCAGTGGCCTTCAATACCATCGACCATGGTATCCTTCTGCGGCGGTTGTGAGAGGTGGGGGTGGGAGGAACCGTTTTTCGGTGGTTCACCTCCTACCTCTCGGGCAGGTCACAGTCGGTGTTGGTTGGAGGACAGTGGTCAACCCCTAGGCCCCTTAACTATGGGGTGCCACAGGGGTCGGTCCTGTCCCCCCTCCTGTTCAACATTTACATGAAGCCACTGGGAGAGATCATCCGACAGCACGGGATAAAATACCACCAGTATGCGGACGATACTCAATTGTATCTGTCCGCCCCGTGCCAGCTCAGTGAAGCAGTTGACGTGATGTGTCAGTGCCTGGAAGACGTCAGGGTCTGGATGGGGGTTAACAAGCTGGCTCTCAATCCTGACAAGACCGAGAGGCTTGTGTTTTTTCCTCTCACAAATTGGCAAGGTATTCCATCTCTCAGGCTGGGGGGTGAAATTATACGCCCCTCAGACAGGGTTAAATTTGGGAGTCCTCCTGGACCCACAGCTGACCTTAGATCACTATTTGTCGGCTGTGACCAGGGGGGCATTTGCCCAGGTTCGCCTGGTGCACCAATTGCGTCCCTACCTGAACCGGGAGGATCTTACAACAATCACTCATGCCCTTGTGACCTCAAGACTGGACTACTGCAATGCGCTCTACATGGGGCAGCCCTTGAAGAGTGTTCAGAGACTTCAGCTGGTCCAGAATGCAGCTGCGTGAGCGATTGTGGGTGCACCACGGTACACCCACGTCACATCTATCCTCCGCAAGCTGCACTGGTTGCCTATTGGTCTCCGGATACGCTTCAAGGTGCTAGTTATTACTTATAAAGCCCTACATGGTATTGGACCTGGGAACTTGAGAGACCGCCTCCTGCCAATTACCTCCCATAGACCCATTAGATCCCACAGATTAGGCCTCCTCCAAATTCCATCTGCCGGCCGGCTGTCGACCACCCGGAGGAGGGCCTTCTCTATGGCTGCTCCGGCCCTTTGGAATGAGCTCCCCATGGAGATTCGAATCCTCGCCACCCTTCAGGCCTTCCGGACAGCCGTTAAGGCCTGGCTGTCCCAGCAATCCTGGGGTTGAGTTCCCCCCGCTACTCGAATTTGCTGTGCTTGCTGTGCTTTTTTAAACTGTTGTATCACTGTTATGTTTGTCTTACTTTCTGTATTTGTTTTTCCCCTTCCCCTGGTTTTTGTTCAGCCGCCCTGAGTCCCTTCGGGGAATAGGGCGGCTTACAAATCGAATAAATGCCAAATACCAATACCAAAATAGGTTGTATCAACTGAAAATTTGTGAATATTTAACAAAATGCCTCTGGCACTAAATTTACTATTGAGATCAAGTGAAATGCTTGATCCAAAAGTCAGCTAAAGTTAAGGTGATAGATTTAGACAATATTCAAAATCCCACTTGTCCATGGAGATCACATCATAACCAATCACTCACTCTTAATTCAGAGGGTTGTTGTGAGGATAATACAAGGAGGGACACCCATGTTACCCACCTTTCAAGGGAAATAAAAATGTAATAACTCTTGGAGGTCCAAAGATTCTGTGTGTGCTTGTCAGCATTCCTAAGTATTCAATTGATTTTTATTATGGTCACAGATTAGCATTAAAAACAACAACAATAATAGTAAAAAATAAAAATAAAGGCAGACAGGATAATATATTGGATTGGTGTTGTATTAACAGTGGACAATTTGCCTAACTTTACATACAGGATGGTAGAATGTGTCCACATTCAGAGAAACTACTTCATATTGACCTGATAATATTAGCTGCACTTGAAAAAGATCACTATTTCCCAGATATTTTATTAGGTAAGGTGCAGGGGTGGGTTTCAGCTGGCTTGCACTGGTATGGGTATACCAGTTGGTGAAATTTAGCTTACCTTCTTATTAGATATCTCCCCCTCCCCGCTGACAGACTGACAGAGGGTTGAATCTCATTGGTGAAGAGGTCTTACAGATCCCTTTAAAAGGGGATTCTACCTGACCATTCCTCAGCCGGATGTTTACTTGACTTGCAATAAGGAACTGTTGTTACCAAGCCTTTGTGTGCCTCCTTTACCCGATCGAACACTGGTGATGAAGGTTGGATTGGAAGGCAATTAGGCAAACAAAGAGACCAAATGAAGTCTTGCAAGTACATCCAGCCCAGAGCATCCCGTGAGGCATCGAGCAAACCATCGCGGAACACCCAGAGAGAACCAGAATGGCTATGCACGCCCCACCAACTCCGTACAATCCAGCTACTGAACACTAGAAATCATACATGCTCAGCCAAAGAGGCATTGGGCAGGGTGGATTGGGGTGACTGGCCAGCAAGGCTGGTTGCTTACCTCCTAGCTCAGCACTCCACCCCTTATCTATATAAATAAAAATGTAATGGTTGTTTGTTCAAAATTGCTAATCTCCAAAAATTCTTCACCAATTGCTTTGACATTTTGAAACAACATTGCATTCAAATACGCGAATGTTTTCATATACGTATATTATATAGATGTCACACCTGTGACAGGTAAAAACATGATTTTTTTATAAAAACATGCTTTTTTGAAAACTAGCGCCATCTGGTGGACGTAAAAGCAACACACGCTATACTAAATATTACATGATACCATTTCAATGTTTCTGATTGCATTGTTATATTGAATTTTCATAAATTTCGATTTATTTTCATTTTGATTTAATTATTTTGTGTGACATTGTGTTAGAATTGAGCTGTGTCATTCACCATAGCGTTCATTTAGTGAGTATAGTATATTCAGAACAGTTTGGCCTCTTTCCAGCTTCGTCCCGACGGTCCCTTTATATGTGTGGCTGGGCTGCGGCCACATGCTTTCCCCTTTCCACCCCACCCCTGATGAGCTTCAGCCATTTCTGCCAAGGGGAGCCAAAGCCCTTTGGCCTCCCCCTCCCTCTCTCCCCTCCCCTCTCGCCGGGCCTTTGCTGTCTGCGGCGGGGCACCACCTGCACCATCAGACACTTCCCCGCCCTTAAGCCGGCCTACCCCCGGCCAGCCCAGCGGAGCTCAAGAGGAGGCGGAGGTGGAGCGTTTCCTCAGCCCAGCCAGCTGCGCGCACCCTCCACCCCCCCCTCACAACAAGCCAGCTACAGCCTCACCAAGGTGATTCCGACGGGGCTGCGGCAGAGGTGTCAGCCTGAGGTACAGCAGGGCTGGGGTGGCCCCTGGGTGCTCTGTGAGGTGGCACACCAAGGACTTCTCCTCCTCCAAGATCCTGGACGTCTCACTGTCCCAGGCCACCGACCTAGGGAGCCCGAGCGCAGCTCCTCCAAGGAGATGCTCAACAACTTCCACGAGGCTGACAGCGCCAGCACTGTCTCCCCAAACCAGCCTCGCCCTGCCCAGCAGCCACAAGTCCTGACCAACAGCAGCACCCACCTGCTACCCCATTATGTCCAGACTGGGCCACAGCAACGCGTGGCCGGGTACAGCTAGTACTAGAATAAATTATTAATTTTCTATCTACCTCCTGTGATCATGAATCACAGAACAGTTATATTTTTAATTCCTTCTCTATCCTATAAAATTTTGATATAATTATAATTTGTATAGTTAGCTTTTAACTTTGAATCTTTCTCTGTTCTGACTATTGAGGTCCAGATTTCATATTTCATATTATCCATTATTATTTATGTCTTTATTACTTTATTACCTCCCTGTTTTCTCTCACATTACAGAATTTCTTGCTTGGTATTTCTAGTATCTGCATGTCCCTGAAATGATGGACTCCATAACCATGAATTCCTTTCAGAGGAATTCTGAAATCTCATGGGTCCTATCCAGGGCAACAGATGCTGGCCTTTCTTTGAAGCAAAAATAATTCTTTTTTTTGCATGATATTTTCATAATATTTTTCTCCACAAATCTGTGTCTGGTGCATATCAGCCTTTTTCAGTGTATATACTGTGTGAGTGCTAGATTAGCTCATTAACCAAATTGTTATTCTGGTCCTTGTGTATTCCAGTCAGGTGCTTTCTTGCTCTTCCATGAGCCCCTTCTGATGGAGCACCTGTCTGGCCCCTAGCAATTGCTGGCTAGATTGAGAAACACTTGTTTACAGAAAAGAAACGGAGTTTAGAGTACTATGAAGTTTTTGATTAGCACAAGGATGTTAAGATTTCTTTTGTTTTGCAGGCCACAATTGTGGAGAAGTTGGGAGTAGGACACTTTATGGATGTTCTAAATTTGTACACAATTGCTACATATACACCTCCTACATCTGATGAAAAAGTCATTGTAACAGACACAGAATTTAGCCATGTTCCAGTACGTCTTTACATTCCTACAAAGCAGTCAGATGTCTTGAAAAGAGCAGTGATTTTCATGCATGGAGGTGGATGGTGTATAGGATCAGCAAGTAAGGATAAGTATTTTATTCCACTACTTTGGGTCTCAAATAAAAAATGAATCTATTTATTCTGACATCCCAGGGCTTTCATTGAGGGAAAACATAGATAGCCAACCTTCTTGGTGGTTATTTAATTAATATTTTAAAACCATCCTGATGATTCTCACAATATGAATCACATTGAGGGTACAAATTTGTAATTGTCAAAAGGTAAATTGATGAGGTTGTGCCCCCCAAATTCTCTAGCTCTTGCCAATTTATCTGTTTGCCAATTTCAATTTACAATGTAATCTGAGCAGTAGGGGAAAATGAAGTACTAAGCTGCCATCCCATTATTTTCATTTCCTAGAGATATTTATGGGATGTAGGGATTCTCAGACATAAAAGAGGCTACCTTGGTGGTTTCCGATTAGAAAAAAAAATCCCACTTCTTTCACATCTGATAGAGCATTGAGCTTCACATAGATGAAGGAAGACATACCCCAGGTACACTAAAACTGCTTAATCGATGAAAAAGTATTCTTACATCAACCTAAAGATGGGAACGTTTAAAACCCATTTTTTTAAAAAAATTCACTTCCTGTTGACTACTTGCTTCTCTGTTTTGGTAGATTTTCTTGGCAGCCTCAGCAAGAGCAGAATCATTCTAAGGAATCCCTGAATGGTAGAGATTAGAACCATTTATTCCTGCCTCAATAATTTTATGATGCTCCCAAAATTAATTTCCACTCCCAGAATTCCTTAGCTAGTAAAATTTTGGGCACTGAAATCCACAAATCATGAAGTTGCCAAGATTGGGAAACATTCGAGTAGAGATTCATGGAAAGTTCCCAGAAAGTCCCTCCCAAAAGAAACTGAAAACAGCTCATTAGAATTTGTAGGTTTAGGGCTTCAAACCCAGAGGTGGGTTCCTACCAGTTCGCACCTATTCGGTATAACCGGTTCGTCAAATCTACCGAACCGGTTAGAAGAGGCTCCACCAGTGGACCCGGAAAGCAGGCCACACCTACAGAAGAAGTTCCAAATTTTTTTGAAACCCACCACTGGTCCTTGGATATGATTATTCTACACTATCATGCTCATATTTATAAAACTCAGTGCCTCTGTGAAAGGTAAGGATGACTACTGCGTTTGTGGTGCAATCAGAACATTGCGTGTGTTGAAGTTGTTTTAATGCAAACCAAAGATGCCTTTTAAAAAACAAGTTTACATCATATTCTTATGCATGCCAGTGCTGTGTGTGAGGTAATTTAAGGTGGTTCTGACAAGTGTCGTCGGCATCTTCATATCCGGTCACATGGGTGGCAAGCCACTCCCACAAAGGAGGCCACACCCACAGAGTAGGTTCGAACAATTTTTGAAACCCACCACTGTTCAAACCTCACATGAACACGAGGCAGAAACAATTCTGCCATTCATAAAATGAGCTTGATATTTCTTAGCTTTCTATGGTAAGATTCTAGTCTCACTCTTGTGGTATTCTAAAGCCTTGTTCCATAGTATTTTTGACACTTGTACTGTGTATTTGTATTGCAAGAATAATAGAAAATGCTTTGCCACTTATTTTTCACAGCCATGAAATCCTATGACCTCTTATCAAGATGGACATCAGAAAGACTAAATGCTGTTGTGGTGTCAGTCGAGTAAGAATGGTGTTTGAAGGAGACATTTTCGTTCATTAATCTTTTCCTAATCTTTTTCTCATAACAAAAAATTAATTAATGGTTGGTAATAGCACAAACTGGTACATTGAAGGCCAATATATATTGTTATTGGTTGCTAAATTATACTTACTTCTATATGCTGTGCTATAAGTATTATTTTCTATTTATAATGGATAGCTAATATAGTTTTACATTTACTGTATCTTATACTTTTTGCAAAGTGTAAACAAATAGAATATGATTGGAAGATGGTATAATAATATTTAAATACATAAAATGAAATGCACAAATCATTTCAACAGACTAAAATCTACATTTTACAATATTATGTCTCATATTATTCCATACAATTCATAGCTTCCATAAAGCATAACTTCCTATGAAGCTTAATTATTCTACTAACAAAAGAGACCAGATTAGAATTATTTGGTAAAAGGAAAAGAAATTTTATTGATCATTTAGCACCCAAATAAGTCAGAAATTCCATTAAAAAAAATCAAACAAATTCCACATCAAGGAAAATCACCTTTTAAAATCTGGTATCAGTAGTGTAAATCTAGTGATATATTAATTTTGTTTTAGCAACACAGGGAATATATACATTTCTGTCATTGTCTTTTTAATTAATTCCCAAAAGTTACAGACTAGCTCCAAAATATCGGTTCCCAGTTGCATTTGAAGACGTGTACTCAGCATCAAAATACTTTCTACAAAGCAGCATTCTGGAGAAATATAATGTAGACCCAAGCCGCATCGGCATTGCAGGAGACAGCGCAGGAGGTAACTTAGCTGCAGCTGTAACCCAGCAGGTAAGAATTACCCATTTGAAAGTAATAAATCCAAAATGGAATTATACGTGTTAGAAATCTCTGTTATCGCAAGCTATCCTAATACTAGTTTAATTGCCCTGGGGCTTTTCACACTATATACCTAAGAGTAGAAAGTCATAATTTTTAATTATCCTGAAAGATTCAGGAACTTCTAAGGAGTCCAAAATAGAGGATCATAGAATTATGCATGTTAATTGAACCCTGAGTGTCTGAAATTATCATGTAACCTAATACCTTGGGGTAAAAATAAGAACTAGCTGTAGCAGTTAGCAATCAGGGTAACTGCTGGGCTTTTTCGCATTAGATGGGTAAAACTAGCTTTCTACCATTTTAACAGAAAGATTTTAGTTGCTGATTTGCCCAGAGCAAGAAGTGGCATACAGGCCACCTACCATGGTTGCAATGAAGCCCAAGAAGACAATTGATTCAGGAGGAAATCCACTAGATAGCACCTTGTCAATGGTTATTTCATTGTGAAAGATGTAACTTTAGCCCCATTTCAAGAATAAAGCAAGCTCATCAAAGTAACATATCTTCCGGTATTTTATTTGTAGTTTTCTTCAAAAGTCATTGCTGTAGAAAAGTGCCAGATTAACAAATACTGTGAAAAACATATCAGTTAGGGGTTTCCTCTATAATTTTGAATAAGAGATGTATAAGCTTTGAAATTCTAATGGTTGTTTTGCTTACATTGCGAAATATGAAACTTATTAAATAGTCCATCTTTCACAGGAAAAATATTTCTAATAAATACTATTTTTTCTAGCTTCTAGACGACCCTGATGTCAGAACTAAATTCAAGATTCAAACTTTATTGTACCCTGCTCTTCAGACTATTGATCTGGAATTGCCATCCTATCAGGATAATAAAAACATACCAATTCTGCCTAAAAAATTAGTAATCAGATTCCTCCATGAATATTTTCCATCAGATGACTCTTTTTCCAAAGCTTTAGAGACCAACCAACATGTTCCTGCAGAGCTCAATCATTTGTTTAAATTTGTAAACTGGAGTAAGTGGCTACCTGAAAGATTTAAAAAAGGTCACGTTTATACTGACCCATCACATAGAAATTCCAAAACTGGACACAAATATCCAGGTTTACTGGATCCAAGGCTGGCACCACTTTTAGTTGAGGACATCAAGCTTCAGGGCTTACCACTTACATATGTCCTCACTTGTCAATATGATGTCTTGAGGGATGATGGGATCATGTATGTTTCCCGTCTTAGGGAAGCAGGAGTTAAAGTAGCACACGAACATGTTGACAATGCTGTTCATGGTGTTTTAACATTTATTGCAGGCCCTCTTGCCCCAAATATAGGACACAGAATGGCTAACAACTACATTGAATGGCTAAATAAGAACCTGTGAAAACACACCTGTACCACCTGAAGATGGTTGACCTGGATTAATTCGGTTTTATTCAATTTATTTTTTTCAGGGACATTATCCTTTTGGTCAATAAATTTGACACTGTAATTCTGCAGTTATTATACTTGATATATAATCTCTTGTTTCTTGCTGTTTGAATAAGTATGAGAATCTTGGTAGAATATGTGGGGGACTTGTATAGCCATTAAATGATTAATAATTTAAAATGAAAAATAAAGCTTATGACCATTTCATGTGTGAAAATAAAGACTTTGATCTTGATGTTATTCAGGATTGTTTTAAAAGTCATGATTCATTTCTATACTCTTTTGGCACCAGTCAAATGTGTTCCAGTGGGTTTTCTAAGGTAACTTGTTTCTTTTGGGAAGCAACTAGTGTGAATATCTGGCTGCAGACCATTGTAAGTTCTTCAGTAGCAGTTCATGAATAAAACCTCTTGGTTTATCTTGATTGGATTTTGCGTGGATGGTGTTAAAAGAAATGGGTGTGATAGTGCCTATAAATTCATCTTTGATTTAGGTTGGCTTGTTGATTTGGAAAAAATGAATAAACTGTTCTATGATATATGTTATGCCACAAATGTACAAATAGCACTTCAATACTACCTCCTATTGTGAATTGCTGGATCAGTTAGGTAGGTAGGCTTCGTTACAGCCAGCTTATATAATCAATCTCCATTTTTTTTTCTTTTTAGGAGAGACAATCCAAAAATGGTGGGGCTTCAACTAGAGCACTGTAGAGGAACTAGTGTATCTAGATCCATTTCAGCTGAGTTAATACTTGGTGTATGTGTTAAAGATTCTTTTTAAAACCATATTCAATTAGATTGACCCAAACTCAAGAAATATTTTAAAAAGTGCTAGACTTTTGATGTGTAAGACAAGTAAATGTGTGCTTCCTATTACCTCTATTCTGTATTTTTATCTATTGCTATTGTTTCTATATTATTACCATATTTCATTCTATATTATTACAATTATATTTGTACAAGCATTCTACTTCTATTATCCAACACCTGCAGATATGTGTCTGTGTCTTAGTGCATTTCAACAGCTTTTCTTCTATTGGGTGTATTTTTTTAAATGTAGAGTATTAAAGTTTTTTCCATAAAGAGATAGTAGCCAGGGCTATAGGATCAAGACAAGGCAAATATCAGTAAGACCAATGTTTTATTTATCATCTGTCTGGCTATACAACAAATATACTCATTTTGAAATCAATGGCTTTCATCCAAAAACTCACTGGAAGAGCACCAGATCCTTTTGATCCTGTAGGGTTTGGGGAATGTTAACGTTGGGAGATACAATATATTTAAAATTGCTCTGTGGTTCAGCAGGTGGTATGTACTTCAGTCACAGTCTTCAAGGTTTAAAAAAGACCAATCTACATATTTAAGTTTAATATTTTCCTTTATGATTCATTGCCAAGAAGAAATGAGCTTGCTAACATTATTTCATTTCTCACCAATTAATCTGCTCTTGCCTAAAAAAAACAACCCTTTCATTTAACCATTACTCCCTCAATTCATGGGCTCATTATCAGCAGGTATTCTTACAATATTGGTTATGAGATCTCCTATGTTCAGAGTTCACATTCACCCTGAGGTTTGAACATGTTCTATTGGGGTTTCAAAGGTCTTTGAGGATCTGACTCTTTGGGAAGGGTCACTGAATCTCCTTTAGAGTTTCCTTTGTTTTCATTGTGTTTTATCATTCTTGGCAGCTTTATCCTGCATTTTTATCTTTTACTTTTTACTTGTTTATAACATTTTAACAGTGACAGGGAGTTGGGAAAACTAATAATAATGTTGACCAACATTCAGTCAATCAAAGTTCATCAATATATGGGGGTTTTAAGTGCCATACCAGAAAGTCTTGGGTGGCACATAGAAAATCTGTACATTTGACAAAATTTATGTCAATCACAAAAAGAACTTTGCTTGGATCGATTCATATAGTATGCCAATATGTATTGACTTCCTAGATTCTTGGGAACGAATCAGTAAGAATAAAGATCAACATCAGCTAAAGAATTGTTAGTGGTGATTTCACATAAATTTGAGTCATCATCATCATCATTCAACCAAAGTAAATTTGCTCTTAACTAGTCGTGCTTAGCTAGCAGAATGCAGAGGATACGTAAAACATATTATTAAATGCATTTGAATAATTAATTTATTTTAATAATTAATATGTTTTAATTAAATATCATCTATTAAAAGCAAGAGAACAGTTCAGAAAAAGGCAATAACTAATTTCTGTAAGCAAGAAAACTGCTCAGTGTGATGGCATCTTTATTTTATTAATCTGAATCACATTTTCCTATTGATTTATCTTCTGTAAATCCAGCAATTCTGCTTTCTCTCCAGCAATTTTGTCACATATAATTTCAGTTCTGCAATTCGAAGGAAATTTCCAGGCCAAAGTGAAGAAAGTGTGCTGCAATCCTTAAATATTTGAATATAGAAACAGTTTTCCTGAAAAACCCTGAAAAAACAAAGCTTCTTAATAATCATGAACTGTCTCACCCTGTAATCACCAAAGCAAAATTAAATATTGATGAGCATTTAACAAATATCCTCTGACACTAACTTTACTTTTACGGTCAAATGAAATGCTTGATTAGCTAACCTTGTCAGCAGTGACGTGCGGTGACCTTCATGACCAGTGAGGCAAGCGTGAAAGCCCCACCGAAGCCCCGGCGCCACGTCTGCCATAGAGCGGGACCCTCACCGGCCATGAAGCTCACCGTACGTCACTCGGCAGTTCAAACTCTGCTCTGCAGCCCAAACTTTCTCCTCCCAGCAACTTGGCCTGTTGGACACAGTGGTGGCGGGGGAGGAATGGGCTGGGTGGGCTGGCTGGCTGGGGAGGGGGGAGCCCTTTAAAGCCCTGCTGCCACGCCTTCCCAGCAAGATTTCCTTGCAGGCTGTGGAAGGAGAAGGAGGAGGAGGAGGGAACCAAGAGAGGTGTTTACCGGGTGTGCGCCCCACAGCCAGGACCGTCATTGCGCCTCAAGCCGCGTTTCTTCCTGCAAAGCCCTTTGGGCAACCTGAGATCTCTGCCTGATGCCTGAAGGGCTTTGCAGGAAGAAACACGGCAATGACGGTCCTGGCTGTGGGGCGCACGCCCGTTGAACGCCTCTCTTGGTTCCCCCTCCTCCTCCTCCTCCTTCTCCTTCCACAGCCTGTGCGATGTTGCTGCCGTAGGCCGAGAGCTGCTGCCGAAACTGCTGCACAGCTGAGAGAGGGAGAGCGCGAAAGCCGAGGCAGGGCGCCAAGTTTGGTTAAGGCAGGCAAGGGAAACCGCAAGCCAAAAGGAAATCTTGCTGGGAAGGCGCGGCAGCAGGGCTTTAAAGGGCTCCCCCCTCCCCAGCCAGCCAGCCCACCCAGCCCATTCCTCCCCCACCACCACTGTGTCCAACAGGCCAGGCGTCTCAGATTTATGGCGGACATAAACGCGAGACACCTGGTCTGTTGGGACACAGCGGCGAGAACGTCCCTGCTGCCTCCGCGCTCCACCGCCTCGCCCCCTCTGCCTCCTCCGACCCCACCGCTGTGAAGAAAGAAAAAAAACACACGCACACACACCTCACAATAAAAAAATTACAAATTAAATTACAATAAATTTGAATCCCCCCCTCCCTCCGTCCAATCCACCTTTTCCAACTGTGGACTGGAAACTCTCTCAACTCTCCTCTTGTCCGGCCAACGTAAGCGTGCTAACATAAGCGTGCTCATAAGGCATGATTCGCTGCTCCCTGATCAGGAGGCGGGAGAATCAGTGCCTCTTTTGCATATGAAAGTGTTCGCTTGTTAACTCCGCCTTAACTTTTAAAAGGCGAACAATTCCTTAGGCAAAAGAGGCTCCGACTTCTCTGGCCTCCTCCCATAGTTAACACTGAGAGCAGACACCAAGCCACTGTGACTTTGAATCTGGTAGCAACTACCCTGGCTTTAATTATTTTAAAAAAATTATTTAAAATTCTTTCTTTCCCTCAGGAGACTGGTGAGGCCCCACCTCCTCTGCCTCTAGTGACTGCATGTCCCTGCTTGTCAGTATTGCAATCCTCCTGAGATTAGTCAGTAAAAGCTAGAGTTGAATAGAGTAGACAGAGTAAAAGATGGGAGGAAAATTCTTCTGCCTTCTGGTAGCTTCAACTTTGATAGCCTACTACATCTACCAGCCTTTACCAGACAATGTGGAGGAACCCTGGAAACTGATGCTTTTGGATGCTATATGGAGAAGCCTAATTCATGCGGTAAGTTGAAACATTTATTTCCTGTGCTTATGCCTGAGAATGCTTGTACTTGAAATTTGTGCTTTTAGGGAAATAAGATAATGCCGGAGAAAACAACAACCAAGAATGAAGAAAACTAAGTATCTGTAAAATGAAGATTTGTCATATTGAAAGCAGATACTTAATACTATTGGGGGGAGGGGAGATGGAATTTATGTATTTTTTAACACGTTTTCTGGATATAATCTCATATATTAAAAGTATAATGGAAACAGGAGCAACTGCCTTTCTATTTTTTAGAAACTTATCCTTTTACAAAATATTTTCTTCCGAACATTAGACTCTTAGCAAGATGCTTTTTATATTGGATATAATGTATTTTTCAGAAACATAAGAGAGCCAGTTTGGTTTATTGCTTAAGGGACTAAGCTAGAAACCGGGAGAGGGAATTTTTGACCAGCCTTAGGCATGGAAACCAGCTGTGTGATCAATTCCTGCTGTAACTAAATGGATCAATTTTTGGTTGATCCAGAAAAATCCAGACTCTGCATTTGGGGGAAAATGCTGGAATGGGGTGGGGAGAAAGAAACTTCTTTCACTTCTTATCTTATGTATCGGTTCACTGAACTGACTAAATTCTTGTCCTCACCGCCTCATTATTTCCAGATTGCAATGCTTAACTGATAATGTAGATAATGTATTTTGTCTCTTTTATTTTATTTTGTGCCTGCATACAGAAAGGGAAACTCTTATTTGCATTTTATTGGCCTCCACAAGTCATCACAAATAAGGAAATCTTAGAGTAAATACTCATTGTTTAATATACATTGTTTATGCATTTTAGCTGTTCATGTCCACCAGTGGTGGGTTTCAGATTTTTTTTAGAACCTATTCTGTAATTGTGGTTGGTTTTGTGGAATTGGCTTGGTGGTCATGTGACGGGTGGAAGTGGCTTGGTGATCATGTGACTGGGTGGGAGTGGCCAATCAATGTCACTGAATTCTTTGAGACAAAGAATGGCCTACAAAAAGAAGATATAAAAATGGAAATGTATTATTTTGTGCACTTACTACTTAAATAAGAATAAAAGAAGGACACAAAACAATAAAACGGCTACTTACCAAGGAAATTTGGCTGTCCTTGCCGGTCTTCAACTGACCTTACAAACACACACTGCCTCTTCCCTGTTCCTGGATTCACTCAGGCGTTTTTAAAAGAATGGAACAGTGTGTGCGTGTGCACAGGCTGTGAGTTTTAAAGATGTCTGAGTAAATCCAGGAAGAGGGAAGAAGCAGAGGGGCTGGAAGTGTGTGTTGCTATAGTATCTTCCAGCCCCTCTGCCTCTTCCCTCTTCCTGGATTCACTCAAATGTTTTTTAAAATCCAAAGCCTTTGCACATGCACACACTCTTCTAGCAGCCCCTCTGCCTCTTCCCTCTTCCCAAACATCCTCCCACCACTACCCCAGCCACTCACCAGTTCTTTCTTCTTCTGGTTCCTCTTCTGAGAACATTTTGGCAGCATGGTAAGGATGGGCGGGGCGAGTGAAAGAGCAAATGAGGGGAGAGAGTGAGGCCTCCTGATCAACAGGTATGGGAAGGCACACTAAATTTCACCATTCAGTGAAATACCGGTCCATACTGGTAGAAACCCACCCCTGGAACTATGAAGCCTTTGCTTAGCACAAGGATGTTAACATTTCTTTTGTTTTGTAGGCCACATTTGTGGAGATGTTGGGTGTTGGACACTTTATAGAGGTTCTAAATCTGTACACAATTGCTACATACACACCACCTACATCTGATGAAAATGTTATTGTAACAGACACAGAATTTAGCCATGTTCCAGTACGCCTTTACATTCCTACAAAGCAGTCAGATGTCTTGAAAAGAGCAGTGATTTTCATCCATGGAGGTGGATGGTGTACAGGATCAGCAAGTAAGCATAAGTATTTTATTCCACTACAGTGGGTCTCAAATAAAAAATGAATCTATTTCTTTTGATGTCCCAGGGCTTTCATTGAGGTATAACAGAGATAGCCAATTTTATTGAGTCGATGGTTAATTAATTAATTTTTTAAAACCATCCTGATGATTCTCACAAAATGAATCACATTGAAGGTACAAGATTCGCAATTGTCAAAAAGTAAATTGATGAGGTTGCACTTCCCAACCTCTCTACCTCTTGCCAGTTTATCTGTTTGCCTATTTTAATTTACAATGTAATCTGAGCAGTAGGGGAAAATGAAGTATTAAATTGCTGCCATCCCATTATTTTCATTTCCTAGATATATTTATGGGATATAGAACCAAGCAGCGTTCTCAAACATAAAGGAGACTGTTATCTTGTTGAAGCATGTTAGTTTCCCATTAGAAAAAACAAAAAAAACCCATCCTTTCGAATCAGCTAAGGGAAGATTTCCCCAGGCACACTAAAACTGTGCTAAATTGATAAGAAATATTCCTCCTCCGATTTAAAGATGGAAATGTTCAAAATCCATTTTAAAATATCTTCACATCTTGTTGACTACTTGCTTCTCTTCTTTGATAGTCTTTCTTGGCAGCCTCAGTAGGAGGAGTATCATTCCAAAGAATCACTGAATGGTAGAGATAAGAGCAGTTTATCCCCTCCTCAATAATTTTATGTTGCTCCCAACATTAATTTCAACTCCCATAATTACTCAGCCGTAAAATGTTGAGAACTGGCATCTACAAATCTTGAAGTTGCAAAGATTGGGAAACATTGAATTAGAGATTCATGGAAGATTTCCAGAAAGTCCCTGCCAAAAAAACCCGAAAACAGCTCATTAGAATTTGTAAGCTTAGGACTTCAAATCTCACATGAACATGAGGCAGAAACAATTCTGCCATTCATAAAATGAGCTTGATGTTTCTTAGCTTTCTATGATAACATTCTAGTCTCACTCTTGTGGTTGTCTAAAGACCTTGTCCCATATTGTTTTTGACACTTGCACTGTGTATTGGTATTGTAAGAGTAATAAAACATGCTTTGCCACTTATTTTTCACAGCCATGAAAGCCTATGACCTCTTATCAAGATGGACATCAGAAAGACTGGGTGCTATTGTGGTGTCAGTCGAGTAAGAATGGTGCTTGAAGGAGATATTTTTGTTCTTTAATCTTTTCCTAATCTTTTTCTGTAAGCAAAAAAAATGATACTAATAGTACAGACTGGCACATTGAAGCCCCATATAGTGTATATTGTTATTGGTTGCAAAATTATATTTCATTGCATATGCTGTGCATATAGTGTATATTGTTATTGGTTGCAAAATTATATTTCATTGCATATGCTGTGCTATAAGTATTGTTTTGCATTTATAATAGATAGCTAATATAGTTTTACATTTACTGTCTTTTATACTTTTTGCAAATTGTAAACAAACAGAATATGATTGGAAGACAGTATAGCAATATTTAAATAGATAAACTGAAATGCACAAATCATTTCTAAAGGTCTAAAATCTAGATTAGATTAGATTAGATTAGATAAATTTATTTATAGGCCGCCCTTTTCCCTGAGGGGACTCAGGGCGGCTTACAACGTATAGGGAAGGGAGTACACACAATGACATATAAAAACAGTACGTAATTAAAAATAGAAGCAACATTCATTCATCATTCAGGAGGGGACGGATTATAATCTTTAACCCCAGGCCTGACGGGATAGCCAGATCTTGAGGGCTGTGCGGAAGGTCTGGAGGGTGGTGAGGGTATGAATCTCCACAGGGAGATCGTTCCAAAGGGTCAGAGCTACTACTGAAAAGGCTCTCCTCCGCATAGTTGCCAGTCGACACTGACTGGCGGATGGAACTCGGAGGAGGCCTAATCTGTGTGATCTAATAGGTCGCAAGGAGGTAATTGGCAGGAGGCGGTCTCTCAAGTACCCAGATCCACTACCATGGAGGGCTTTATGGGTGGTAAGTAGCACCTTGAAGCGCACCCGGAGATCAACAGGTAGCCAGCGCAGCTCGCGGAGGATAGGTGTTATGTGGGCGAACCGAGGTGCACCCACAATCACTCACGCGGCCGCATTCTGTACTAGCTGAAGTCGCCGGATGCTCTTCAAGGGCAGCCCCATGTAGAGCACGTTGCAGTATTCCAGCCTAGAGGTCACAAGGGCACGAGTGACTGTTGTGAGAGCCTCCCGGTTCAGGTAGGGTACCAACTGGCACACCAGGTGAACCTGGGAATATGCCCCCCTGGTCACAGCCGACAGATGTTGATCAAAGGTCAGCTGTGGGTCCAGGAGGACTCCCAAGTTGCGAACCCTGTCTGAGGGGTATAATATTTGCCCCCCCAGCCTGAGTGATGGAACACTAGCCAAATTATTGGGAGGGAAACACAACAGCCACTCGGTCTTTTCCGGGTTGAGTACAAGCTTGTTAGCCCTCATCCAGTCCCTAACGGCTTCAAGACTCCGGTTCATCACGTCCACCACTTCATTGAGTTGGCACGGGGCGGACAGATACAACTGGGTATCGTCCGCGTATTGGTGGTATCTTATCCCGTGCCTCCGAATGATCTCGCCCAGCGGTTTCATGTAGATGTTAAATAGTAGGGGGGACAAGACCGACCCCTGCGGCACCCCATATGTTAGGGGCCTAGGGGTCGATCTCTGCCCCCCAATCAACACCGACTGCGACCTGTCCGAGAGGTAGAAGGAGAACCACTGCAAAACAGTGCCTTCCACCCCCACCTCCCACAGTCGTCGCAGAAGGATACCATGGTCGATGGTATCGAAAGCCGCCGAGAGGTCAAGGAGAACCAAGATGGAGGCATGGCCTCCATCCCTGGCTCTCCAGAGATCATCGGTCAATGTGACCAAAGCAGTTTCTGTGCTGTAACCAGGCCTGAAGCCAGACTGGAATGGGTCAAGGTAACTGGCTTCCTCCAAGGACCGCTGAAGCTGGGAGGCCACCACCTTCTCAACGACCTTTCCAACAAAGGGGAGGTTGGAGACTGGGCGATAATTGTTAAGAACGGCTGGATCCAAAGATGGTTTCTTCAGGAGGGGTCTCACCACCGCCGCTTTAAGTGCGGAGGGGAAGATCCCCTCCCGAAAGGAGGCGGTAACAACCGCCTGGATCCAGCCCCGTGTCACATCTCCGCTGTTGGCAACCAGCCAGGAGGGACACGGGTCCAGTACACAAGTGGAGGCACTCACAGCTCTCATGGCCTTGTCCACATCCCCGGGGGCAACATCCTGAAACTCAACCCAGCGATGGTCTGCCAAATTGTCCTCCTGTGCCTCGGCTGGATCTGCAAAGGTGGAGTCCAAATCCGACCGAAACTGAGCAACTTTGTCCGCTAAGAACTGGACATAGTCTTCAGTCCTACCCTGCAAGGGGTCCCCCGTATCCCTCCTATTTAGGAGGGAACCGGTTATCCTAAACAGGGCGGCTGGGCGAGACTCAGCGGATGCAACCAAGGTGGCAATATACGATCTTTTTGCTGTCCTAAGTGCCCTGATGTACTCCTTGGTGCAAGTTGTTAAGAGTGCTCGGCTCGATTCGGATTTATCGGACCTCCATAGGTGCTCTAGGCACCTCCTCCGGCGCTTCCTCTTCCGGAGCTCCTCGGTAAACCAAGGGGGCCTCCGGGATCCGCCACCTCGGAGCGGCCGTAGTGGCGCAATCCGGTCAAGGGACTCCGATGCTGCTGAGTGCCAGGCAGCAACCAGAGTCTCCACCGGACTGTGGGCGAGAGTGTCAGGAATAACCCCAAGCTCCGTCTGGAACCTCAAGGGGTCCATAAGTCGCCTGGGGTGGAACCACCTGGTCGGTTCCTCCTCCCTACAGTGGGGGTTTGGTCTCCGGAAGTCAAGCCTCAGTAGGCAGTGGTCTGACCACGACAGGGGTATGATCTCATTACCCCTCAGACCAAGATCACAAGTCCACTGCTCCGAGAGGAATACAAGATCAAGCATGTGACCCACTGAGTGGGTTGGGCCCCAAATTACCTGGGTCAAGCCCATGGCTGTCATGGAAGCCATGAACTCCTGCGCCCCGTCAGAGTGTTCACCGAGTGAAGGCAAATTGAAATCCCCCAGCACCATAAGCCTGGGGAACTCAATTGCTAGCTCGGCTACCGACTCGAGGAGTGAGGGGAGGGCTGCTGCAACGCTGTTGGGAGGCAGGTACGTTAACAGCAAACCCACTTGACCCATGAGGTCCAACTTCACCAGCAGGGACTCACACCCGACAAGCTCTGGAGCAGGGATCCTACAAGGTGCTAAAGACTCCCGGATAACAATAGCCACACCGCCACCCCTTCCCTGGGCTCTCGGCTGATGAAGCACCTGAAATCCTTCTGGGCACATCTCTACGAGGGGGACTCCTCTCTCAGGGCCCAGCCAGGTTTCAGTAATACATGCCAGGTCTGCCCTCTCGTCTAAAATTAAGTCCCGGACGAGGGGAGCCTTGTGAACTACAGACCTGGCATTTAGCGACAGCAGCCTGAGACCAGGGTCCTGATTACTCGCGCCATCTGGCCTTGGAGTGGGACTCATAGGGCCGGAAGGAGGGATCTCTATGACGTAGCGAGCCCTCCTTCCCCGGTAATGGCCAGCCCTAAAGTCCCCGCCATATCTGCCCCTCCCTGTTACGACCGTGATGCTCCGGCCCACTCCCATGACCGTGGCTCCCTCAACCACCCCTGTGGCTCCCGCATCCCCCGACAGGCCCTCCGAATCAAACATACTCATTTATCCACTCAAGCAGTCCCCACGTAATATTTAAAAACACATAAAAATACAATGGTAATAGAATAATAAAAAGTGGGCTCATTCATTCAAACACAGGCAAACCTCATACACTCATCATACCAGGTAAAAATTGCGTGGTTGTGCGAGTTGGTGAAGGCTTATATGAAGGATCTTAAAATCTTGGCCTTCTCGTTTACAAAGTCTAATGGGAGTCCAGTAAAAAAATGTATATGGTCCAGAAAGAAATACCAATAATGGCCACATTTCACAATATAAAAATATAACAAATATCAGCTTTTTGTGGTAATGTAGATTTTATTTATTTATAGGGTTTGTATGCCGCCCACTCTCGAGAGACTCAGGGCGGCTTACAGATAAAAAAACCAACACTATGCGTAGTAACAATACCTTTATTGCAATGTTGTAGTAACAGAATTTTGCTTTTCTTCCCCTACTGCCTTTACTTTCAAAGGAACCAGCATGGTCCCTTCTGAGATGCTTTCTACACCACATTTCTTTTGTGGTCTCTTTTCTCTTATCTGTGGGCTGTGGTTTTTCCTTCTCGTTCTTAAGGGTATTTCCAAGATTATTACATCAGTCTTGCTTAGCATCTGCTTTAAAAAAAAGCTAACAGTATTTTTTAAAATTAAACATTATTCTGAACCTGGTAAATTATTCCACATAATTCCTTAAAGCATAACTTCCTATAAAGCATAATTATTCAATTGACTAAACAGACCAGATTAGAGTTAGTTGATAAAAGGAAAAGAAATTTTATTGATCATTTAGCATACAAATAAGTGAGGAATTAAAAAAATTTGTGGACTGAGATGTCTCCTATCTGTGGGCTGTGGTTTTTCCTTCTCTTTCTTAAGGGATTTTCCACAGATTATTACATCACTCTTGCTTACCAGCTGCTTTAAAAAAAAAGCTAACGGTATTTTTCAAAGTTAAAGATTATTCTGTCTCAATCATTCCATATAACTCCATAAAGCATAACTTCCTATTAAGCATAATAATTCTATTGACAAAACAGACCAGATTAGAAATATTATTGATCATTTAGCACACAAATAACTCAGGAATTTAAAAAAAAAAAGCAAATTCTATAGTGAAGAAAATCACCATTTAAAATCTAGTATCAATAGTGTAAATCTGGTGATAAATTAATTTATTTTACCCACAGAGGGAATTTATATATTTCTTTCATTGTCTTTTTAATTAACCAAAGTTACAGACTAGCTCCAAAATATCGATTCCCAGTTGCATTTGAAGATGTGTACTCAGTATCAAAATACTTTCTACAAAGCAGCATTCTGGAGAAATATAATGTAGACCCAAGCCACATCGCCATTGCAGGAGACAGCGCAGGAGGTAACTTAGCTGCAGCTGTAACCCAACAGGTAAGAATTACCCATTTGAAAGTAATAAATCCAAATGGAATTATACGTGTTAGAAATCTCTGTTATCGCAAGCTATCCTAATACTAGTTTAATTATCCGGGCTTTTCACACTATATACCTAAGAGTAGGAAGTCATAATTTTTAATTATCCTGAAAGATTCAGGATCTTCTAAGGAGTCCAAAATGGAGGATCATAGAATTATGTATGTTAATTGAACCCCGACTTTCTGAAATTATCATGCAACCTAATACTTTGGGCTATAAATAAAAAATAGCTGCAGCAATTAGCAATGAGGGCAACTGCTGGGCCTTTTCACATTAGATGGGTAAAACTGGGTTTCTATTATTTTACGTTTAGTTTGGTCTATTAGATTGGTCTATAATTTTGAATAAGACATAGAAAATGTATAAGCTTTGAAATTTTAATGGCTGTTTTGCTTATATTACAAAATATAAAACTTATTAAATAGTCCATCTTTCATAGGAAAACTATTTCTAATAAATATTTTTCTTTTCTAGATTCTAGATGACCCTGATGTCAAAGCTACATTCAAGATTCAAGCTTTATTGTACCCTGGTCTTCAGAGTATTGATCTGGAATTGCCATCCTATCAGGATAATAAAAACATGCCAATTCTGCCTAAAACATTACTAATCAGAGTCCGCAGTGAATATATTACATCAGATGACTCTTTTTCCAAAGCTTTAGAGACCAACCAACTTGTTCCTGCAGAGTTCAACCATTTGTTTAAATTTGTAAACTGGAGTAAGTGGCTACCTGAAAGATTTAAAAAAGGCCACATTTACACTGACCCATCACATAGAAATTCCAAAACTGGACACAAATATCCAGGTTTACTGGATCCAAGGCTGGCACCACTTTTAGTTGAGGACATTAAGCTTCAGGGCTTACCACTTACATATGTCCTCACTTGTCAATATGACATCTTGAGGGATGATGGAATCATATATGTTTCCCGTCTTAGGGAAGCAGGAGTTAAAGTAGCACACGAACATGTTGACAATGCTTTTCATGGTGTTGTAACATTTATTACAGGCCCCTTTGCCCCAAATATAGGACACAGAATGGCTAACAACTACATTGAGTGGCTGAATAAGAACCTGTGAAAACACACCTATACCACCTGAAGATGGTTGCCTTGGATTCATTCAGTTTCATTCAATTTATGTTATTTTTTTCAGGGACATTATCCTTTTAGTCAATAAATTTGACACTGTAATTCTGCAGTTATTATACTTGATATAGAATCTCTTGTTCTCTGCTGTTTGAATAAGTATGAGAATCTTGGTAGAATATGTGGGGGACTTGTATAACCATTAAATGATTAATAATGTAAAATGAAATCTAAAGCTTTTGACCATTTCACATGTGAATTTATAGACTTGAATCTTGATGTTTTTCAGGATTGTTTTTAAAGCCATGATTCATTTCTACATTCATTTGGCACCAGTCAATTTGTTCCTTTTGGGACGCAACCAGTGTGAATATCTGGCTGCAGATCCACGTAAATTCTTGAGTAGCATTCCATGAATAAAACCTTTTGTTTTCTCTTGATTGGATTTTGGATGGCTGGTGTCAAAGGAAATGGGTGAAATGGTGACTATAAATTCATCTTTGATTCAAGTTGACTTGTTGATTTGGAAAAAAATGAATAAAGTGTTCTATGAGATATATTATGCCACCAATGTACAAACTACTTCAATACTACTTCCAATGGTGAGCCGCTGGATCAGTTAAGTAGATATGCTCCTGAGGAGGATTCCTTACAGCCAGCTTATTTAATCAGTCTCCAATTTTCTCTTTTTAGGAGAGACAATCCAAAAATTGTGAGACTGCAACTAGAACACTGTAGTGGAACTAGATTATCTAGATCCCTTTCAGCTGGGTTTCTGACTTGGGTATGTGTTAAAGAATCTTTTTAAAATCATATTCAATTAGATTGATCCAAACTCAAGAGAGATAAAAAAGTGCTAGACTTTCGATTTGTAAGATAAGTATATGTGTGCTTCCAATTACCTCTATTCTGTATTTTTATTGTATCTCTATTGCTATTGTTTCTCTCTTACTGCCATATATTATTCTATATTATTACAATTATTTCTGTACAAGCATTCCATACTTCTATATAGATAACTATCTATCTTTAAGAATGGTCCATGCTCTAAATTAATAGAAGTCTATTAAGGTTTTTAAAGTGAAGGAGAAATTGCATGTTCCGGAATGCCCATCTGTCTCCCCGTGCTAAGAAAAGTGCTGTCCAGGGATGTCCCTTACTGACGGGCAGGCGTCCTAGAACCTGCCTGCCAGCAAACAACTTAAACGGAATCGCTTTTCTGAGCATGGAGAGACACACAATAGTTTGCGCAGTCCGTCTCCCCGTGCTGAGAAAAGCGCTCTCCGGGGAGGTCCCTTACTGGCGGGCAGGCGTCCTAAAACCTGCCTACCAGCAAAGTACTTAAACAGAATTGCTTTTCTGAGCACGGGGAGACACACAGTAGCTTGCGCCGTCCATCTCCCCGTGCTCAGAAAAGGGCTGTCCGGGGAGGTCCCTTATTGGCAGGCAAGCGTCCTAGAACCTGCCTCCCAGCAATGGACTTAAACGGAATCACTTTTCTGAGCACGGGGAGACATGAAGTAGTTTGTGCCATCCGTCTCCCTGTGCTGAGAAAAGCACTGTCCGGAGAGGTCCCTTACTGGCGGGCAAGCATCCTAGAACCTGCCTGCCAGCAAAGGACTTAAACAGAATCAATTTTCTGAGCATGGGGAGATGCACAGTAGTTTGCAACGGCTGTCTCCCCATGCTCAGAAAAGCGCTATGCGTGGACGTCCCTTACTGGCAGGCAGGTGTCCTAGAACCTGCCTTCCAGTGCTGTGCAAACTTCTATGGTCTGCTGCACCCGAGCTGGTGGACCATCTGCAACCACCAGGGAGACAGCCAGTGCAGGTGAGCCACGCAGTTGCTCCTGAAATAAATAAATAATAAGTTACTCATTCATATAAAGTGTAAAATGTAACACAAAGGTATGAAACTCTTGGCGCTGTTTTTCTTGATTTTAAATTTAAGCATAAATATAAGCAGAAAAGTCAATACAGGATGACTTGCTAAAATTCCTTTGACATTGAAATACAGACAAGTACACCAATTGGTGAGATGGTAACATCCACCACCTAAATTGAAATAACAAAAGAAGCACAGATAAGAAAAAAGGGGTCTGCAAGAAAAGTCACGCTGTCCTCTTGAAATATGAATTAATATCAAAGAATGATTTTGGAAATGGGGAGAGCTTCTTCTTTAGGCGTCACGAGTAATGATTTAGAAAGGCATAAATTGTATTACTTGAAGTCTGTCTTTGCACTCCTAGTATTCAAGCCATGGGGAAGAATCTGGGAGGCCACGCTTGCAACCGCTTTTTCAATTTTTTTTGCAATCAAAAACTTTTGTGAACCAGACTTGTCTTTTGAATTGTGAGAATAAAAACTGGGTTTTAATATCTCACACTCCAATCGCATGGGCGCTCCACCAGCTCGGGTGCAGCTGGATTGGAGAAGTTTCTCTTCTCAGAAATGTCTTCTCAGCAAAGCTGTGGCAGCCTGCCTGTCCCTTTCAGGTGGGTCCCCCAGGAAGGAGGAAGCCAGGGGGAGCATAAAGGGAGCCGCAGCTCCTCTGTGAATGGAGCGAGAGGAAAAAAGTTGGGATTCTCCCTGCTGCAGTCTTTAAATGGCAGAGAGAAGCCGAACTCCCCCGCACCCTTCACAGAGGAGTTGCTGCTCCTTTTATGTGGATGTGTGATATTTTGCAAGGACTGGGAAATCTCTCATGCAGTCTGAACAAGAAAAATGTATTTGCATGTTAATGGGGGAAACAGGTGGGCTAATTATAATCTTAAACTATTTTTGGCTTACTATATAGATAATTTAGTGCAAAGCTGTGCACAGCAGTATTAGATTTCTGTGGTTTTATCTTCCTTGGTTGGTTTTGGAGAGAGCTATGGAAAGCTAAAACAAATGCTGTGTAACAAGCATGAAACATTCCTTTTGATTCATTGGAGAATTAAAACCAAATATTATTTCAAAGGAGAGAAGTTTCATATCATGCAACTTTCATCAAAACTGTTTCACATGCCCTTAAATCTTGGGGTGGGGGGAGAATAGTGAACATCTAGGAAGTAGGGTAATAGTGGCAAATATCTTAGAATAATACTTTGATGCACCTATAATAAATTGATCAGCAATAATTTAACTAAAAGAATTGTGCATAGTACATATAAATTGTTACTTCTTAGCAGGAAGTCCAATATTTTTTTCTTTGGATTTTCCCATTTAGCTGAGTTTTTCAGTACTCCAATGTCCTATTCTTTTTTATTGGGGATATATTTATGAATTTATTTTTAAACAACAGGCCAGAACCTGTTCATATTAATAAGTGGGAAATCTGTTGGACATAAAACTTATTTTTAAAGTATCATTATATAGAACTCTTTTTAGTAGTCTGGATTATGAAAGAATTGCAGGAAAATATTAGATAAGACAGAAATAAGATAAAATAGGGATGGTGGTGGTGAATCAACTTTTTGTTTCTTGCCCATGTTTTGTTACAAACTACTCTAACTGCTGCCTGCTGCCTGCTGCCTGTTCCAGGATCAGAGCTAGTCTATATTTGAATGGCCTGAAGGTGTGTTAACATTCAAGGAAGCTGAAGCTGCAATCTAGGAAATTCAGTTCTTGGCCCTCTAAGTACTTGGAAAATAGACCACCTGTGAACCATATGCAAAACCATCCTGATCGCCATATAGAAGAAAGTATGAAATAGGCTTGTATAAATCATTTGGTGGGATTTCAAAGCATTGGAAAGTTGTGGGAATACTTTGGAACATCTGCTTCATTGACCAGATCTGGAGGATGCTCAGAGCCCTGTAAAATAACTTACCTAGCTTTAGTAGTCTCTCGGGAACAGGACAGCTTATAAATTGAATAAATTGAATAAATAATAGTACAAATGCTAGGACTGCATGGTACTTTGGATTTTGTTACAAACAAAGTACTAAAGAGAATACAAGACTGTAAATATAGTATCCCACCCACAACTCTTTAAAGTAGATATTTCATGAATCCAGGAAAAAGGTGTCGCTGCTTTAAAAAGTACCAAGTAGATGTTGTGGGCTTTACATTCCTATATTCAAAAATAGTGCATAGCCCTAACAAACATTACTATTTAATGAATTTAAGTTGTTGCCACTGCTTTGAAGTTAAATTCAAGTGTATGGATGCCTCTTTCTTTTCTGTGTAATTTATACCTCTATTTTGACTGGGAATGCTGACATCATCTTGTCCACTCCCATCTGGTCACATGTCTGGCAAGCCACTCCCACCCAGTCACATGGCCAGCAAGCCACTCCCACAAAGCAAGCCACAACCACAGAGTAGGCATATATATATGTATGTATGTATGTATGTATGTATGTATGTATGTATGTATGTATGTATGTATATTTAGTGTCACAATCAGTTAGTTAGCTTCCTCCCATAATTGGGGCTTACCAGGGGTTGTGACACTAAATATATACCTTCTTCCCTGGCTTCAGCTGATAAGGAGGAGACCTGTGGCTTAATGTCTAAGACGTTTGCCTAAGATGCAATACAGCACAGGTTCGAATCCCAGTAAGGGTATGGCTAGCTGATGAGAGCTAAATAGCTTGAAATAGATCTATACTAGTCTCCCTTTATTTATTTATCAGCACAAATAAAAAAACACAAATATAACAAAGGCAACAGTAAAAATATTGGGTTTCTGTCGTGATGGACTCTTGTGACGAGCCGATTGACAGATGATGGAAGCAGTTAGCTTCCTCCCATAATTGGGGCTTACCAGGGGTTGTGACACTAAATATATACCTTCTTCCCTGGCTTCAGCTGATAAGGAGGAGACCTGTGGCTTAATGGCTAAGACGTTTGCCTAAGATGCAATACAGCACAGGTTCGAATCCCAGTAAGGGTATGGCTAGCTGATGAGAGCTAAATAGCTTGAAATATATCTATACTAGTCTCCCTTTATTTATTTATCAGCACAAATAAAAACACACACACACACACACATACACACACACACACATCCCTTTATTTATTTATTACCATCAACTCCTAAAAACAATTATTGGCTCTTCTGCTTTCCATATACCATATTTGTACGTTATCCATCACTTTCTTCTCCCTCTCTCCTCCTCCCCCTACCTCCTTTCTTCCCACTATCATCCTTTTCTTCTCTACTTCCCCTTCCTTTTCCTTCTACTCTCTCCCCTTTTCACTTCTTCTTTCTCTCCTCCTCTTCCTCCCTGTCCTCTCTTGTATCCCTCTCTTCCTCCCTTACCTCTCTCCTCTACTTCAGACTTCATCTCATTTACTTGGTGTATTTAAGCTTCTGAACGAGCTCCATTTAATGTTGATGGTATTTATAATTCCTTTTCAATATACATATTTAATTTTAACATATATCTTCCTCCTTTTTAAAAGAGAAAAAAGTATACATACATAGTATTTGTATTTTTTTAAAAAAACCTTGTTACATTCCACCTCTCATTAATTGGAGTTGCTTAAGATATTTAGTTAGAATAAATTTGAAAGAAGCAAATCTCGGTATGTTTTGGTTTCTATTTCAATCTCCTACTCTCTTTTAAAAACGCAATCTTTTCAAATCCAAAACCAAATTTAGAATTTGTATTTGAGTGGGTTTGTCACTTCTCTACTTTCTCCTTTTCTGTCCAAATTGTTTCAAGAAAATGGCTCTTTTGGGCTAGTGATTCAACCCTCCATCTTTCCCCTTATTTCTTTCTTTTTGCCAAAATTCAGATTTGTCCATTAATATTACCGTACTTTTTGGAGTATAACACACACCGAAGTATATGACGCACCAAGGTTTTGAAGAGGCAAATTTTTAAAAAGTAGGTAGGTAGATAGAGAGGGAGAGAGAGAGAGAGAAATACAGTAGGTAAGGAGGGAGGCAGGGTAGGTTGGTAGGTAGATAGAGGAATAGAGAGAGAGAGAAATAGCATAGCAATAGCAATAGCAGTTAGACTTATATACCACTTCATAGGGCTTTCAGCCCTCTCTAAGCGGTTTACAGAGTCAGCATATTGCCCCCACAATCTGGGTCCTCATTTTACCCACCTCGGAAGGAGGCTGAGTGAACCCTGAGCCGGTGAGATTTGAACCGCTGAATTGCAGCTAACAGTCAGCTGAAGTGGCTGCAGTACTGCACTCTAACCACTGTGCCACCTCGGCTCTTAAATACAGTAGGTAGGTAGGGAGAGAGAGGGTAGGTAGGTAGGTAGGTAGAAGGATAAAGAGAAATACAGTAGATAGGTAGGGAGAGAGAGAGTAGGTAGATAGGTAGCTAGGTAGAGGGGGAGAGAGAGAGAAAGAAATACAGTAAGTACATAGGGAGAGAGAGTAGGTAGGTAGGTAGATGTTTCCAGGTGTATTTATTCATGTGCTGGAGAAGGAAATCACTGACAACCTGCAGCACCTAAGAATTGTTTCTGCCAGCACAGCACTTGATCAATGTAATTCTCATCAATGATTCTAACTAAAGAGCTTTCCAAAGGGGGGGGGGAGTTTTTTGCTCTCTGCAAACCTTCCCCAAATGGCCCATTTTTCGCGAATACGGGCCCGTTTTTTTTCAAATAAAAAGCATGAATTGCCTTGAGGGGGGGGGCTTTCAGAGTGCTCCTGGGGGGTGGGGGTGGAGGCAAAAAAGAGCAAAGAATGGTCCGTTTTTCGCAAAAACAGACTGTTTTTTGTCAAAAAGATTGCATACCTAGCCTTATGGAGGCTTATAGAGTGCTGCTGGGGGGCCATTTTTTCCTCATTTCTGCCCTCCCCAGCCTCCAGAAGGTCTCTGAAAGCCTCCATAAGGCTATGCACAGCCATTTTGGTGAAGGGGCCGGGCTTCGGGAGGCAAAAAATGCTGTTTTCGATGTATAAGACGCACTCAGATTTTCAGTCTCTTTTTAGAGAAAAAAGGTGCGCCTAACACTCCGAAAAATATGGTATTTATATTCTCAAGGTTCTTTGCCTTTTCCAAGTTATGATTTACAACTATGGGTTAATTAGATAATCTTATCAGGCTTTCCTTTCATCCTGCACGCTCCTGCTCAGTTGCTTGGGGTGGAAGCCAGCTTCTTGTGCAACCATGTTGCCATGTTACCATCCCGATTCTGATTCAGAGAGCAAATATCTGACCTATGAGGGACCTGTTGCACTCCCTCTGGGTTTAATGAGACACTGCCCTTTCTTCACCCTCCCTGAGTGTGTGTGTGTTTCTAATCCAAAAAGGAATTGGTTTGTCAGACAGAGTTCATGTGAGGCTCTTCAGAGCTCACTCCCACCACACACATCTGTCCAGCTAGAAAATTTCTGGTCGACTCTGAATTATGATCTTTTTATTTCCTTTTCTCCCACTCTGATTTGTGAAAAATAACTGAGCAGGAATATAGAATGTTCAGATATCTAAAGTATCATAGAAGGTGAGTCATCTCAGAGTACAGACCACAGTGTAATGGTCTTAATTTGGAGAATCTAAAATTCTGATTAAATGTTAAAGGAAAAATTCTTAATATAAAGTCAATTCAGTCCTGGAACCAACTGCAATGCAAAGAGTGGGTTGCCTTTCATTGGGTGTATTCAGGAAGAAGTCATAATATTATCTCTTGAGAATGCTTTCATTTGAACTCCTGTACTCAACTGTAGACTCGATTCTATAGCCTAAATATTTTTCTACAACTCTAAGCTTGTATGATTAATTGCAGACAAAGGCTTTGCTTAACAACCATAGCATTCACTTAACAAACATGGTGAATTGTTAAATGACCACATCAAGAAATATAATAAAATCAGGTCAGTCATGTGATGATCGTCTTAATGACTGGCATGAATTACAACCATAATTCTGGTCTCAATTACGATCAAAAGTGGAGGACTACCTGTATAGAGATAGTTTGTGAATCATCTTGAATATCTGAATGAAATGAGACCCAGAATGAACTATTCAAATGCCAGCTTACTGTAATGGTTGGTGAGAATAGTTTTGAGGACTAGGAGGAACCAGCCAAAACCAAGACCAAGAAATAAAAGTCTGAAAATTTGTTTGAGAAAATATTGCAGATTTTGCCCTCCCACATTCTCTTATAAATAAAGGCAATTGGGGTGGGGGGGGGAAGAGAAGTACTTGCAGACTTTCAAGATGGATGTCAATTCTTTAAGACAGAACAGATCTGTAAACCAAATGGATGTATGCTAAAACTACTTTTCTTATAGGGTTACAATAATAGAATCTTGTCTTTATTGCTGGTAGTATAAGGTAACAGAATTTTGAAATCTTACCAAAGTTAATCTATTTTAATTAATCCCTATTGTAACTTACCTGTGGTATTGTTCCAAGTTTCTTTCTCAGCTTTTCCCATCTTTCCTGGTGTCAGGGAAGCTTTTCTGTAACAGCTCTGCTTCCTTCTGAAATGGTTGTGCTTTTGTGTCCATGTTCACAGGATCTGTTAGACATCCTATCACAATCTTCCCTGGTTGATGATGTTCCTTAGATAAACTATGCTGTTCCTCACAGCTTCCAGAAGAAAAAATCTCTGAACTGGAGGTGGTTTGTGCTACCCTGGACATGAAAGGGAATGGAATATTGTAGACCTTTCTAGACATTTAATGTTGTTAAGATTTTGGTCTAGACCTTCCGGTTTGGGCACGTCATCTGAAGGAGCTGCTTTTTCTTAGCAGCTCCAGTCCTGAGATTGCATTAAGCTGTCTAAACAGCATTCATCAGCTGTTTGACAGATTGATTACCTCTCCTTCAGGTGAAGAAGGAGGGGCAGGGATGTGCAGTCACTAGAGGCAGTGGAAGCAGGGCCTCACCAGTCTCCTCAGGAAAAAGAAAGAATTTTAAAGAATTTTTTAAAAAATAATTAAAGCCAAGGTAGTTGCTACCAGACTCCAAGTCACAGTGACTTGGAGTCTGTGCTTAGTGTCAACTATAGGAGGAGGCGAGAGAACTCAGGGACTCCTTTGCATAAGGAATTTTTCGCCTTTTAAAAGTTAAGAAAGGGTTAAAAAGAAAAAAAATTCATATGCAAAGGAGGCACTGATTCTCCTGCCTCCTGATCTGGGAGCAGAGAATCATGCCTTGTTGGCAGTTGAGCATGCTTATGTTGGGCGAGTTATTTTGGAGGGTGTGCTTCAGAGGAGAGAGGAGTGGGGGAGAAGGAGGAGGTTTGCTCTTCACTGCAACATGTATGTATTATTTGGTTGGTTCACTAGTTGAAACAGAAATAGTTCCCTGAAGAATATTTAAAGTGGTAAAAAGAAGCTGACCTCTTCAAATGAGGAGCCCAGACGAGACTGGAGCGAGAGCAATGGAGGCGAAAGGCGAAGAGGGGTGGGGTGGGTGTTCCAAGAGGCCCTCCCTTTTTGGCACTCCGCAAGCCAGGCCTGCAGTGGCAAGAGGCTCCGCTCCACTTCTATTGCCCCCCCTCTGCTCCAGAGAAGCCAGCCGAGGGCGAGTCTCCGCAGCCCCGGTTCCGTCTCCAAGCAGCCCCGGGAGGAAACGGGCCAGCCCCGCTTTCCTCCCCGGACTTTCCAGTAAAACATGCATGCGAGGAGTCCTAATAAATTTAAATAGGTTACATAGACATAGACAGGGGGGAAAAAGAAAGGAACTAGAGGAAGAGATTAGGAAGAAAGAACAGGAGTTAATATTAAACCCAGGAGATAAGAAGATTAAAGAAGCAATTACCCTATTACGAGTGCAATTTAAAATGCTGATGTCAGACCAGGTGGCTACTAATTTGTTATATGCAAAACATAATACTTTCTGCAATGCAAATAAACCAGGGAGATGGTTAGCATATTTGACCAGGAAGAAACAAAAATCTCGTAATATGCCGAGAATATATTATAAAGGAAAAGACAGGATATGATCCAAAAGGCCTTCCTTGAATTTTTTACAGGATTGTACATGGGTGATAAAATACAAGACTTTGATATATAGATACTTGGACAAAGAAAAAATACCTATAGTTAAGGAGGAGCAAAGGGAGAGATTGAATCAACCAATAACCTTGTGGGAAATCCTCCAGATAATTAAACAGTTAAAGTCTGGGAAAGCACCGGGCACAGATGGTTTGACAGCGGTTTATTATAAAAGTTTACAATTAGAAATGGTAGAACCCCTTAAGGAATTATTTAATAAAATTCAAGTGGAAGGGAAGATACCTCCATCTTGGAGGACAGCTTTCATATCCTTGATACCTTAAGAAGATCAAGATCTTAGTCAACCAAAAAATTATAGACCTATATCACTACTTAATATAGATTATAAAATTTTTACTAAAATACTAGCGAATAGGTTGATGTTGGTTACTCAGCAACTGATTCATAATGATCAAACCGGTTTTATACAAGGGAGACAAATGAGAAGTAATGTAAGACAAATTGTTAATATATTGGAATATTTGGGAAATAATAACCAAGTCCCCACAACGCTAATATTTCTAGATGCCGAGAAAGCCTTTGATCAAGTGAACTGGCAATTTTTAATGAAAACAATGCAAAAGATGCAAATATGGAGAGTATTTTCTACAATCAATCAACACAATATATCAGGAACAAACAGCACAAATTATAGTCAATGGAAGTTTAACAGAACCATTTAAAACCTAGAAAGGTACAAGACAGGAACAAACAGCACAAATTATAGTCAATGGAAGTTTAACAGAACCATTTAAAATCGAGAAAGGTACAAGACAGGGTGCCCCCTATCACCATTATTGTTTATTATAACCCTGGAGTTATTGCTGAATAAAATACGGGGGGTCAGATGATTTACAGGGAATCAAGATTAGGCACCAAGAATATAGATTACGTGCATTTGTGGACGACTTGGTTATAACATTAACCCAACCAGGGAAATTTACCATTAATCTATTTTAATGAATATGATTAATCAATATGGCCAAGTATCTGGGTTTAAAATAAACCTAGGAAAAACAAAGATGCTAGTTAAAAATATGAACACTAATCAAAGGGAAGACTTAGAAAAAATAACAGGATGTGAAATAGTCAAAAAGGTTAAATATCTAGGAGTTTATATCTCAACTTCAACTATATAAGTATAATTATGAGCCACTATGGCATAGCATACAGGCAGAGATGAAAAATTGGGAAAAATTACAATTATCTTTGTTGGGAAGAATAGCAGCAGTGAAAATGAATGTCTTGCCTAAGTTTCTATTTCTTTTTCAAATGATACCAATACTTAAAAAAGACTCAAATTTGCTTGAATGGCAGAAGGGTATTAACAAATTTGTTTGGGCAGGGAAAAAAACTGAGAATAAAACTTAAAATAATGCAAGATGTATGTGAGAGAGGAGGTTTGAAAATACCAAATTTAAAACTATACTATGAAGCAGTAGTTTTATTAATAATTAGTGACTGGATTAATTCAACAGAGGATAGGTTATTGAATATCGAGGGGCATGACTTGTTATACGGTTGGCATGCTTATTTGATATACGACAAGAAGGTGGATAAGAATTTTAAAAGTCATATATTAAGGAATGCTTTATTGCGTGTCTGGAAAAAATATCAAGATAAATTAAATAATAAGATACCTATTTGGGCATTCCTAGACATGCAATAGAGAACGTAAATATAGTACAAAAACATGATGTAACTACATATAGACAGCTTCTTACTATAGAAAGAGGTGTGTTTCAGTTTTAAAAGAGGAGAAGGTAATCCAAAGATGGTTTCAGTAGGGACAGTTGCAGGCCAGATGGAAAAAAGATCAGAAAATTGGTATCATGCAAAATGTTACATAATGTTGTAATAGAAATGGATTCTGAAACAGAATTAGTTAAAGACTGTATGATAAAATGGGCACAAAATTTTGAAGAGCCAATAATGTTGGACACTTGGGTAAAGATATGGGTAAGAAATGTAAAATTTACACAAACCCAAAACCTGAGAGAGAACTTTTATAAGATGTTTTATAGATGGCACTTAGATCCTAAAAAATTGTCTTGCATGTATCCGAATTTACAACCTAAATGCTAGAGATGTGATTGTACTGATGCTACCTATTACTATATACTGTATGGTGGACTTGCAAAAAGGTTAAAGCATTTTGGATAAAAATATGGTGGATTATGCAAAATATTTTTAAAAAGAGGATAAAGTTTACCTTTCAGTTATTCTTGTTAGGTATAACTACTGATTGTACTGTTATAGAGACTAATCTGATTTTGAACCTAACAACGGCAGCGAGACTGTTGGTGGCGCAATACTGGAAGAAGGAAGATTTGCCTACTATTCAAGAATGGACATTAAAAGTAACAAACTTAGCAGAGATGGCTAAAATATCAGCATAGCTTAAGGATCATTCAGATGAGAAATATAAACTGGAGTGGAGAAGATGGATTGACTATATTCAAAATAAACACAGGACTAAAAAATTCCAGATAGCTTATGATTGAAAAAGCAAGGAATGATTTAATTTGTTTATAGTTAGCTTAACAAAAGAAGTGTGAAAGCACAAATGAAAGATGTGGCCAAGTTACTTTTAGTTTATTTTAGAATATGATTGTTAAATATTTATACCCTGTATTTGCTCTGGGAATTCAAGGGGGGGGGGAGGTTGGGGGAGGAGATGGGCTCGGGTGGGGAGGGTGGTGGAAGGAGGTAAATATTTGTAAAACCTTTTTTAAAATTTTCAATAAAAAAAAAATAAAAAAAGTTGTTGGTCTAGAAACCAAGTGACTTTAAGTTCTAATCCCACTGTAGGAATGAAAGATGGAAAGTTGAAGTTACTTATAAAATATTAAAGGCAAGATAAAAAACAAATAAACATTCCACTAGGGGTATCAGTGAGATTGCATATCCTTAGGAGCAAGGTCAAAAGAAGGTAAAAACCCTTGCCTTTTTTGCTGAGAAACATGCGAATATCTGCTAGTCAATCTAGAGATCTAGGCGTTCTGATGTGCTGTCAGAGGTCAAGTGCCAAGACATAGGGAGAACAGCTATGAGAATCCCCCATAGCTGGGGATAGCTGCTACTGAGCATGGCAGAGTGCAAGCAACTTACTGGTTTTGCTTGTAAGAAGATAGCAGGAAAGTTGCAAATGGCAATTGTCATCTTGGGACCAGTCATAAGTACCACTCATTCAGCACTGCTGTAATTCCAAATAGTTGCTGAAGAAGTGGTCATTAAATGGGGATTTTCTATAATTGTAGATTTCGTAAGAACTAACATATGATAACCTAAAATAAAACAGACACTACACTGAAAAGAAGTGCAATAAAGCAACAATATGCATACCATCCAAAAATTAAGACTGAGTAAAATTGAGACTGAATTTGAATAAAATTGAGATTTTATTGCCCGATTTTCTTCCAAAGCAAGATTTTCCTTGCTTCCAAAGTAAGGGAAAAACTTGTTAGAAAACAACAAAATAAAATCAGAACCTTTACACCAATTCTTCTCTTCATTGCATCTAGAAGTAGCTTTGTGTGTTTGATTGCTTCCTGATACTCATAAAAATTGCCTATTACAACTTGGGAGATGTTCACATTACATTCTGAACAGCCACTACTATTCAAGTGTAGCTTCCAAATATATGTTAATGGATTTATCCACCTATCTAAAACTATCAAGGTTGTTGATAGACTAGTTAATACTTGGAAAAATACTTGGAAAAAATTCCTTTACGTCAGTCAAGGGCAAGAGGTTATTTCTGATATTATGCTGCCTGTTGGTGGTTGAGAGATTATTTTTTATTAATTTAGGGACAATAGGTTCTTAGAATTTTTGGAGTAGGAAGGAAGCATTTCTCATTATAAATACTTCCAACTGCAGATATGTGTTTGTGTCTTAGTGCATTTCAACAGCTTTTATTCTATTGTGTGTATTTTTTAAAAAAATATAATTTTTATTAAACATTATTACCTTTAAAAAACAGGGAGAAAAATACAGCGACATAAATACAACGACATAAGCAAAACAAATCATACATAACAATATAAAGTAAAACATACAGATACAAATGCCGTTTTAAACATACAACCCCCCCCCCCCCACGGTGACAGTCATTCACAGCCCAGTTTTTTCTTTCTTTCCTCATTATTAGGTCTCTAAGCCACATCTTCTCATTGCAAGATTCAGGGATCTATTACGGTACCTATGTTAACTTTCCCCATTTTAAGTCCCTGCTGTTCTCCTAGTCGCCCACATATACCATAGGTTCCAGCTAAGATAATGTTCTGTTTCTCCTTTGTCCCTCAGCCAACCCGTCATTCTGTCCATTTCTGCACATTCGTAGATCTTTTTAACTATAGCATCTTCCGACGGTATAGTGGTGGATTTCCAAAATTGTGCATAGGTTATTCTTGCGGCCACAATTATATGCAGGCTCAAGTGCCATATTGAACTGCTTATGTTATCTGGTTTGATGCTTAGTAACAAGTTCTCAGGTCTCCATTCAATGTTTGCCCCGGTAACCTCTTTTAACCACTTTTTAATCCTTTTCCAATATTTCGTGGCCTCAGTACAGGACCACCAAATATGATAGAATGTGCCATCCTTTCTTCCACATTTCCAACACAATGGAGATAACCCAGGAAACATCTTGGCTAACCTCGTTGGGGGGAAGTGCCACCTATAAACCATCTTGTATATGTTTTCTTTGAATGCAGTAGATGTTGTAAGTTTAATAGTCTTACTCCATAGATCCCACCATTTGCCCATTTCAATTTCATAACCTAGGTTTCTCTCCCATACTATTAGAAGGCTTTTGTCCATCTCTTCATTAGTATCTTGGCAGGTCAAAAATTGGTAGATCTTCGATAACATTTTCTTGTCTCCACCAAACAAGATCTTATCTAGCCCCTGAGGGTTTGGGTAGATCCCGAAACGTGCCTTATCACTTTTAAACCTGTTTCTAACCTGTAAATATTCCCACCATTCCAAATTCCTTCCCTGTTGCTCTAATTCCATTTTTGTTTTCATGTTGCCATCTTCTGTCATGATATCTTTATATGTTATGTTTCTTGTCCAATTAAATAGACTCGGATGCGTTAAGGCCTCTAATGGTGCCAACCAACACGGAACCCTAAGATAATATTTTTTCCTCATTTTTTCCCAGACCCCCATCAAAATATTCCGAATATAATGTCCCATGAAGTACCTATGGGGGGTGTCTCTTTCTTGCCAGAGGGAGGCATGCCATCCCTGGGGGAGGTCATGTCCCTCTATAGCCAATAGGTGCCTTCTATTCAACATCACCCAATCTTTCACCCATGTCATGATTGCTGCGTTATAGTATGCTTCCCAGTTGGGTACTCCGAAGCCTCCCAGTTCTCTGCGTTTTTGCAAAGTTTGGGCTTTGATTCGTGCTTTCTTGCCTTGCCATATAAACTTTGGTTGTCTCCAAGGATTTAAAAAAAATTTTGTCTAATTTAGTTGGTGCCGTTTGAAACAAAAACAAAAATTTTGGTAATACATATGTCTTGACTGTCGCAATCCTGCCCATCAGAGACAATTGTTTGCTACTCCAATTAGTCATATCTTTGGATACCTGTTGTAGCAATTTCATATAGTTATCTACCTTGATAGAGGAACATCTCTCCGTCAGCCAAATTCCCAAATATTGTACTTTGTGGGCCATGTTGATCCCTAACAGGCTTTGTACTTCCCTTTTCTGGTTCAGAGTCATATTTTTAATTAATAGTTTTGTCTTCTCTTTGTTTATACGTAGCCCCGCTATCCTACCGTACTCCTCTATTTTATGTAAAAGTTGTATCCCAGACGCCATAGGGTCCTCCAGGATAAAAACAAGGTCATCGGCGAAAGCCTGGACCTTAAATTCCTGAGCTTTAGCTCGTAACCCTTTAATTTGTGTATCGCTTCTCACTATTCTAAGAAGGGGTTCTAATGTGAGGATAAACAGTAGGGGGGATAGCGGGCATCCTTGTCTTGTGCCTTTACCAATCACAATGTCACCCGCCTCTTCTCCGTTTACCAATATTGTCGCGGTTTGTCGTACATAAATTGCCCGAATTGCATTTAAGAAACTTTCTCCAAACTTTATGTTTTCTAGTTGTGACAACATAAAATTCCAATTTACCCGATCAAAAGCCTTTTGTGCGTCAAGAAACATAAAGGCCACTTGTTTATCTGGCCGAGCTTCATAATATTCTAAGGCATCCAAAATAATTCTGACATTGTCTTTCAAATGCCTTGACGGCAGGAAGCCGTTCTGATCAGGGTGTATAAATTTGTTAAGGAAAAATTTGAGTCTATCTGCCAATATAGCTGCAAAGATTTTATAATCCACATTCAAAAGTGAAATGGGCCTATAGTTTTTAATTTGGGTACGGTCAGCTCCAACTTTAGGCAAAAGGGTTATATAAGCCTCGGCCCATGATTTCGGTGCAATAGAATCCGTCAAGACAGCATTAAATATTGCTATCATCTCTTGTCCTAAAATTTCCAAAAAAGATTTATAGATTTCAACTGGCAAACCATCCATGCCAGGAGTTTTGTTGTTTCCCATTTTTTTAACTGCCTTTTCTAGTTCCTCTAATGTTATCTTTTGGTTCAGTACCCCTTTTGCTTCATTTGAGATCTTGGGTAGATTTGCATTATCTAAAAATTCCTTAATTTGGACCTCAGAAACTTCTTCCCTACTATATAGTTGCTGAAAAAAGCCTTGGATAATTTCGTGTTTCTCCCGCTTGGTTTCTATTAGTTCCCCTTTACTATTCTGCAGTTGAGCTATACATCTGCTCTCTCTTTCTTTTCGAAGTCTATAAGAGAGCCAGCGACCCGGTTTGTTAGCATGCTCAAAAAAGTTTTGCTTAATCCCCCTAAGTTTTCAAGCGACATCCTCCTGGTCTAAAAGAGAGATCCCATGCTTAATTCTAGCCATTTCTTCTTTTTTCCTATCGTCTAGTGGGTTCTGTTGCAAGGCTTTTTCTACCACCTCCAGTTTAGTTACCCATTTTGCCCTCTCTTCTAATTTTTTCTTGTGGGTACCTATTGTATGTTTAATAGCTAGGCCTCTCATATAAGCCTTGGCCATATCCCAAAGTATTTGTGGGGTTACTCCTTTCCTATTTTCTTCAAAAAAAACACCTCATTTCCCTTTTAAACATTTGCTGAAATTCTTGTTCTTTCACTATCTCTGTATTCATCATCCACCTTCTCTTCCTCCCCTGCCTTACTCCCTTCCACACCAATAAGAGTGGATTGTGATCGGCCCAGGTATTGACCTCAATTGCTGCTTCCTTAATCAAGTCCCCAATTTCCGGTGTCAACCAGGCCATGTCGATCCTAGAACAGGATTGGTGTCTATGTGAAAAGAAAGTAAATTGTTGTTTCTGTGGGTGGAGTTTACGCCATACATCCTTTAATTCATATTCCTCCCTCATGTCTTCAAAGGTTTTGGGGAGAACTCTCCTCCTTTCTCTTAATTTCCCCCCCTTTTGGATGTTTCCTGGGTTGTAATCCATTGTCCTATCTGCCACCGCGTTATAGTCACCCACCACACAAATATGATCATAGCCTAACTCTGCAATTTTTAAATGCAACCTTCTAAAGAAGGTACTTTGGTTGTCATTCGGTGCGTATATGGCCACCAGCAAGATTTTATATCAACCAAATTTCAATTCGACCATTAAGATTCTACCCTCCCCATCCGTATACACCAATTTAGAATCGATATGGTCTTTAACATACAACACAATGCCCCTTTTCTTTTCATCTGCTAAGCTTGTATACATTATACCCAGCCGGGGGTAATACAACACATTTTGCTGGTGGTTCGCTATATGTACTTCTTGCAAGCATGTCAAATCACAATTCTTTTTCCGTAAAGCATTCAGTAATTTATTTCTCTTTCTTAGTGAATTCAAACCATTTATATTTAAGGAAATTAAGCGAAGTTCATCTGCCATGTTTATTTGTTTAGGGCTTTAGCTTTTGTTGTCTGCCTCATTTACGGTCTCTCATCTCTGCTTTGTTTCTCATTTCCCCCTTTCTCATCTCCTGGGACACTACTCTTTCGCTCTTCTCCTTGGCTCTTATTGTCCAGTTCTCCCTCGTTATTCTGAGTTCCCTTCTTCAACTGGCTTTCGATAAAGTCTTGCGCATCTTGCAATGATTCAATCCGAAACCTCTGGCCTTGCCAGAGAAAAGATAACCCTTCTGGGAAAAGCCACCTATACATCACCTGAAGTTTCCTCAGTTGTGTTGTTAGATCCTGATATTTCTGCCTCCTTTCCCTCACTCTTCTTGGTATCTGTTTTAGTACTATGACCATCTCCCCCGCATACATGGTATTCTGATCACGTGCCTTCTGGTAAATTTCTTCCCTCAGGGATCGCTTAGTAAACCTCACGTGCACTTAACGTGGCAGTTTCTGTCTCCTAGTATAAGAAGTATAGACTCTATATACGTCATCGATGTCACTCTGTATCAACAATTTATCTCTCTGGGCGATCCCTGCTATCATCTCCACCATGATTTCTTTCAGTTTCTCCCCTCTTTCCTCTGGGATATTTTGAAATCTGAGAAAGAAGGCTGACTTTTCTAATTCCAACATAGCAATCTCATCCTCCAACCTTCTGTTAGTATGTAGCTGCCTCATTTTCCACCTCGCCATATTCTCTTCACTTTCCTTCATTTTTACTCCTAACTCTTGAATTTGACCCTCCTGTTTCTCCATTTTTGCCCAAATCTCCTTTTGCTGTAAATTCAACTGTTTCAGTTCACCCCTCATGTCTCCCATTTCATTTTTGATATCGGCCAGGGATTTTTCGGTGATCTCTTGATTCCTAGCAATACTATTTTGTATCGATAGCAAAGTTGTCTGTATATTTTGCAATGTGGGTGCCTTCTCTACCCCTGCCATATTGTCTAAAGTTCTGTGTGTTGTTGGAGGAGTTGAAGATGGGGACGGCTGAGTAGGTAATGTCGAGGTTTTTTTTCCCACCTTTGCCCAGCTCATATCAATTAAGTTAAGAATATCCCACTGCTTCATAAGCTATCTGCTACCAGTTTGAGCAATGTTCCAACTTATTTTGCTGCTATCTATACAGAAAAATATATATAAATATAGTCCCATAGAAAGGTCTAAAAAAGGTACAGGAAGGGGCTCATATCAGGAAGAGAGGAAGGAAGGGGAGGCAAATACATCAACACAAAAAGAAAAAAAAGAAAAAACAGACCTCAAAGAGAAGAGAATAAAAAAGAAAAAAGGTTCAAGTATCCAACGCCAGTTCCAAAAGGAGAAAAGAGAAAACAATGCACACGGTGGATATAATATTGACTGTCTCACGTGGGGCCTCCGCGCAAAAGTTTTCCAAAGGTCTTAGTAGCAAGCAGGGCAAGTTCGCTGGTTACTCAGCACAAAAGTTTTCCACAGGTCTTGATAGCAAGTTAAGCAGATTCGCTGAGTACTGTCAGCTATGCCTCTGGGTAGAAAAAAAAGCTTCCCTCTTCTGTGTTTCCACCAACCTAAGCCGCCTTCAACGACTCTTTATAATGTAAATCCGTCTTCAATTGTTAGTTCATTTACTCCTGTTTGTCTTAATTGCCGCTAAAAGTCCCATCAAAGAGGAAAAGAAAAAGATTGCCAGAGATGCAGTAACCAAATAGTAAGTCCAACTTACACTTCAAAAAAGTTAGGGCGTCCAGATTCACTCCAAAAATCCTACGCCAGACAAAAATGCTGTATCATGGCTGGGACAGCTCACGCGTCCCTCTCCAGGAGTCTGGGATCAATGCAGAGCCTCTGTTTAGCCGAGGAGATTGCACTTCCCCCCGCCTGCAGAGAAGCACCTCTATTCTTCGCTGAGTCCCTCCAAGACAGCGAACGGCAGCTCTCTATGCCGCCAGACCCCCTGATTGTCAGCAAGGCTTCGGAGCAATCTCCAAGCCTGCCGCCATAGCCAATGACGTCACCGGAATATTGTGTGTATTTTTTTAAGGTAGAGTGTTCAACTTTTTTTTTCATAAAGTGATAGTAGCCAGGGCTATAGGAGCAAGACAGGCAAATATCAGTAAGACTAATGTTTTATTTATCATTTGACTGATTATACAGCAAATGTACTCAATTTGAAATCTATGGCTTTCATCCAAAACTCACTGGAAGAGCACCAGATCCTTTTGATCCTGTGTGGGTTTGGGGAATGTTAAGATTGGGAGTACAATATATTCAAATTGCTCTGTGGTTCAGCGGGTGGTATGTACTTCAGTCATAGCCTTCAAGGTTTAAAAAAGACCAATCTGCATATAAAATTTTAATATTTTCCTTTATGATTTATTGCCAAGAAGAAATGAGCTTCCTAACATTATTTCATTTCTCATCAATTAATCTGCTCTTGCCTAAAAAAAATCCCCTCTCGTTTAATCATTATTCCCACAATTCACGGGATCATTATCAGTAGGTATTCTTACAATAGTGGTTATGAGCAGAGGTGGGTTTCAATTTTTTTACTACCATTTCGTGGGTGTAGCTAGATGGGGGCATGTGACTGAGTTGTCATGGCCAACGTGATGTCACTCATGCACACTCAGTCACATGACCCCCTCACCAAGCCATTCCCACTGAAACAGTGACAAAATGTTTTGACAGGTTGGGTGGGCTCCAGCCTCTCCAGAGCTAAAGGAGTGCCTGAAAAGTATCCAGTTTTTTTGTCCTCTCTGACCTCTATGAACACTGTGCAGGCTTCAGCAGGGCTGCTAGAAGGCAAAAATGTCCCTGTTTTTGCAAAAAAATGAGTGGAAAATGGGCAGTTTTTGCAAAAACGGAGGCATTTTTCCCTTCCAGCAGCCCCGCTGAAGCATGTGCTTCTGGAGGCTGGGGGAAGGCAAAAACAACTCCGTTTTGTGAAAAACACAAAAAACACCCCATCACTTTTTTCAATGAAGATTGTTCTGCACATGTAAGAACAGAAAATAAATATGATGGCACCCAGGATAGAATCGGTACGATCACATGTCCAGCCGAGTTATTACCTGTTTGGCCAAACTGGTCTGAATCAGTAGGAACCCATCACTGGTTATGGGATTTCTTATGAATGTCTTTGGGGTTTCCTTGAAAGAAAGTCCTCTCATTTGACAATTTAAGGCAATCTTTTAATTTTAATCCATGAAGCCACAATTAAAAATAAAAACAGAGACATCAATGGCTCAAAAAAATTTCTTTGGGAAAGGAGCATGTCACTATTGTATATGGACACATTATTTAATTAAGAAATATGCAGAATGAATAACTAGGAATGCCATTGTGCAAACCCAAACTTAGTGGTTAATTTTTGAAGTGTTGTGCAAATGCAAAAAATTGCATTCAGTGCTTATAATCAGTAACTGTTAGCATACAAACAACATTTCCTCGATTAGGGGATACTTCATACAATCATTCATATCACTTCTGGTCTGTTTACTGCAATGAGGCTGCCCTTGAAGACTACTGGCAAGATTCAAGTGGTCCAGAATGCAGCAGCATAGACATGCCTCAGAATGCCCATGTAAGGCCTTCTTTTGTGAGCTGCACTAATTATCACCTTGTTCCCTTGTATGACTCACAGCTTTACATGTCATAGATGTACCACTTTCCTCCCATAGAAACTGCCCAATCCTGTCGGGCAGGGTTGGTACACTCCAGGTTCCTTTGACTAAACAATGCCATATTTTCAGAATCCAGAATTCTGCCTTCTCTGTAGCAATGCTCAGAGTTCACATTCACCCTGAGGTTTGAAATGTCCCATTCTACTGGGGTTTCAAAGGTCTTTGAGAAATTGACTCTTTGGGAATGGTCACTGAATCTCCTGTAGAGTTTTCTTTGCTTTCATTGGATTTTGTCATTCTTGGCATCTTTATCCTTCATTTTCATCCTTTGCTGTTTTCTTGTTTATAATATTTTAAACACTTTGTAAACCACCCAAAGTGACAGGGAGTTGGGAAAACTAATAATAATGTTGATCAAGATTCAATCCTATCAAAGTTTATCAATATGTAGGTGGTTTCAGTTGCCATACCAGAAAGCCTTGGGTGGCACTTAGAAAATCTGTACATTTGACAAAAAATATGTCAATCACAATAAGCACTTTGCTTGAATCGATACATATACTATGCCAATAAGTATTGACTTCCTAGGTTCTTGGGAACAAATCAATAAGAATAAAGATCAACACCAGCTAAAGAACTATTAGTGGTGATTTCATATAACTTTGAATCATCATCGTCATGATCATGATCATCATCATCATCATCATCATCATCATCATCATCATCATTCAACCAAAGTAAATTTGCTCTTAACTAGTCTTGCTTAGCTAGTAGAATGCAAAGGATATCCTAAAATATATTATTAAATATATTTGGGATAATTAATTTATTTTAATAATTAATGTTTTTTATTGAATGTTAAATATTATTTATTAAAGGCAGGAGAACAGCCCAGAAGAAGTCAGTAACTAATTTCTGTAAACAATAAAACTGCTCAGTGTGATGGCATCTTTATTTGATTGATATGAACCACAGGATTTTTCTTTTGATTTACATTCTGTAAATCCATCAATTCTACTTTTTCTCCAGCAAGTTTGCAACTTATAATTTCAGTTCTACATTTCAAAGGCAACTTCCAAGTGAAGACAGCATGCCTCCCTCCATGTAGATGCAGTTCCATTGAGGACTACATGTTGAGTGTGGTTGGTCAGCCAGTTATGAATCCATCTGGTGGTGATCCTGTCTAAGCCACATTTTTCTACTTTGTCTAGTAGTAGGTTATGGTCTACTTTATCAAATGCCTTGCGGAAGTCCAAGTAAATTATATTGACAGCATTCTCTGGTCCACTATTTTTTTCACTGTGAAAAAAAGGTTGTTAATACTCAAGAACTGCCTCAGGCTGTAATCACCAAAGCAAAATGTCTTTTATCAACTGAAGATTGGTAAATATTTAACAAAGTGCCTCTGGCTCTAACTTTCCTATTCAGATCAAGTGAAAGGCTTGATCAGCTGACTTGTCACTATTACAATCCCCCTGAGATTAGTCAGTGAAAGTGAGAGTTGAATAAAGTAGACGGAGGAAAAGATGGGAGGAAAATTCTTCTACCTTCTCGTAGCTTCAACTTTGATAGGCTACTACATCTACCAGCCTTTACCAGAGAATGTGGAGGAACCCTGGAAAGTGATGCTTTTAGATGCTAGCTTTAGAAGCTTAATTCATGTGGTAAGTTAAGACATTCGTTTTCTGTGTTTATGCCTGAGAATGCTTGAAGGTGAAAAAAGTTGTGCTTTTAGGGAAATAATATAATTCCAGAGGAAACAACAAAGAACGAAGAACACTAACAATCTGTAAAATGAAGACTTGTCATACTAAAAGCAAATACTGAATATTATTGGGGGTGGGGGAATGGGAGAGGTGGAATTTACTGTATGTATTTTTGTATACCTTTTCTGGATATAATCTCATATATTAAAAGTATAATGGAAGCAGGAGCAACTGCCTTTTTATTTTTTAGAAATTTATACTTTTACAAAATATTTTCTTCCCGAACATTAGACTCTGAGCAGGATGCTTTCTTTATTTTGGATATAATGTATTTTCAGACCCACAAGAGAGCCAGTTTGGTCTAGTGGTTAAGGGACTAAGCTAGAAACCGGGACAGTGAATTCTAGACCAGCCTTAGGCATGGAAACCAGCTGTGTGATCAATTCCTGCTGTTACTAATGGATCAATTCTTGGTTGATCCAGAATAAAATAGGCTCTGTGCTTCCAGGCAAATGCTGGGGGGGAGGGGGGGGGAGAAAGAAACTTATTTCACTTCTAATCTTACGTATCTGTCTGCTGAACTGAGTAAATTCTTGCAGTCTTTTCTCACTGCCTCATTATTTCCAGATTGCAATGCTTAACTAATAATGCAGGTAAGGTATTTTTTCTGTTTACATTATTTTGTGCCTGCCTAATCTCACTGGCTCACGGTTGACTCAGCCTTCCATCCTTCTGAGGTGGGTGAAATGAGGACCCAGACTGTGGGGGTGATATGCTGACTCTGTAAACCGCTTAGAGAGGGCTGAAAGCCCTATGAAGCGGTATATAAGTCTAACTGCTATTGCTATTGCATACAGAAAGGGAAACCCTTATTTGCATTTCATTGGCCTCCACAAGTAATCCCAAATAGGGAAATCTTAGAGTAAATACTCAGTGTTTAATATACATTTTTTCTGCATTTTAGCTGTTCATGTCCACCCAGTGCACTGAAAGGAATTAGACATGAACAGCCTTCTAATTTTCTGTTGAGTTGTGCAAACATCTTTGTTGGGACTGAATTTGCAGCTTATCAGTTTTCATCTACCTGTGGCTGCTTGCAAAGGGAAATAAAACAAGTACTTTGTCCTTTTCAGCAAGTGATTTGATTTGAGCCAAGCTTATTCTACCTGTTTGGCAAGTGCCATTTATAGAGTAATGTTACAAGTGTAGTCTAATAACAATGTCCCATAGCAATAATACCCTCCCCTCTGTCCTACCCAGAGTACCTTTTGCCTTATATATTAAGTAGAAGATATAGCATTAGTAAATCATTAGTCCTAGAGGGCTCCTTCTATCTTTTCATAATCTTTCTTGAGAGTTCACTTCTGCTTTATCCAACTGCAAAACCTTTTTCTACATTTGTGTTTTTTTTTCTGACCATTTCAGTGGTTTTTAAGTACAAGCTGAAGACATTTTACCATACAAACGTATTTCTCAGATCAGTGTTTCTCCTTTACCTGAAACACTTGTCATGTTGTAGGAGATCATGAGAATAAGGCATAAAAAGAAGCCAGGAGAAAAAGTAGAATAGAGTCATTTGTCAGAAATGGAAGAAAGATACCATTCAAAGACTAGGTGGAAATAGACTAGAGTAAAGTAAAGTAGTTTGTTCTGAGAAATGTAAACAAAGACTTAATGATTAAAATGATTAAAATCGGGAGAAAATTGTTTTGTGGATAGGTTGAATGAACAAATATGATGTCCTTGGAGCAGCTGTGCTATTGGTGGCTGATTATCCTAGTGCTTAGTTCTATAATGTATACCTACCTTCTAAGTTCCAAAAGTCAGCTAAAGTTAAGGTGATAGATTTCGACAATATTTAAAATCCCACTTGTCCACGGAGGTCACATCATAACCAATCACTCACTCTTAATCCAGAAGGTTGTTGTGAGGATAACACAAGGAGGGACACTCATATTACCCACCTTTCAGGGGAAACAAAAGCTGAAATAAAAATGTAATAACTCTTGGAGGCGCAAATGTTCTAGGTGTGCTTGTCAGCATTCCTAAGTATTCAATCAATTTTTATTATGGTCACAGATGTGCATTAAAAACAACAATAATAATAGAAAAAAATAAAAATAAAGGCAGACAGAATAATATATTGGATTGGTGCTGGATTAACAGTGGTCAATTTGCCTAACTTTACATACAGGATGGTAGAATTTGTCCACATTCAGAGAAACTACTTCATATCGACCTGATAATATTAGCTGCACTTGAAAAAGGCCACTATTTTCCAGATATTTTATTAGGTAAGGTGTTATAAATTGAGTCCTTGTAGAAGATGCCATATAGCAGGACTTGAGCTTTCAGTGACCCTCGTTCGGCTCCTATGTTATTCAGACAGCATTCCTAAGTGTGGAAACCTACCCTAAACCAGGATTATGAAAACAGTTTCATTATTAGGATAGGCAAATGGTAGCACCTAGTTAACAATATCTTAGCATGGGAATAGTCAAAAACATTAGGAATTTCTTAGACAAAGAATAGGGAAAGTGATGACAAGTCATTTAACTAGAATAAATTATTAATTTTATATCTATCTTCTATGGCCCCCTGTGGTCATTAGATCATGAATCACAGGACCGTTATATTTTTAATTCCTTCTCTATTCTATTACATTTTGATATAATTACAGTTTGTATAGTTAGCTTTTAACTTTGAATCTTTCTTTGTTCTGATTATTGAGGGCTAGATTTCATATTTCATATTCTCTGTTATTATTTTTGTCTTTATTACTTTATTACCTCCCTGTTTTCTCTCCCTTTACAGAATTTCTTTAAAGTATTTCTAGTATCTGCAGGTCCCTAAAATGATGGACTCCATAACCATGAATTCCTTTCAGAGGAATTCTGAAATCTCATGGGTCCTCTCCAGGCAACAGATGCTGGTCTTTCTTTGAAGCAAAAATAAATTTTTTTTTTGCATGATACTTTCATGATATTTTCCTTCCTCACATCTGTGTCTGGTGCATATCAGCCTTTTTCAGTGTATTTACTGTATGAGTGCTAGATTAGCTCATTAATCGTATTGTTATTCTGGTCCTTGTGGATTCCAGTCAGGTGCTTTCTTGCTCTTCCCTGAGCCCCTTCTGATGGATCACCTGTCTGGCCCCTAGCAATTACTGGCCAGATTGAGAAACACTTGTTTACAGAAAAGAAATGGAGTTTAGAGTACTATGAAGTTTTTGATTAGCACAAGGATGTTAACATTTCTTTTGTTTTGCAGGCCACAATTGTGGAGAAGTTGGGTGTTGGACACTTTATGGATGTTCTAAATCTGCACATAATTGCTACATATACACCTCCTACATCTGATGAAAAAGTCATTGTAACAGACACAGAATTTAGCCATGTTCCAGTACGTCTTTACATTCCTACAAAGCAGTCAGATGTCTTGAAAAGAGCAGTGATTTTCATCCATGGAGGTGGATGGTGTATAGGATCAGCAAGTAAGCATAATTATTTTATTCCACTACCGTGGGTCTCAAATAAAAAATGAATCTATTTATTCTGACGTCCCAGGGCTTTCATTGAGGGATAACAGAGATAGACACATTCTTGAGTCAGTGGTTAATTAATGAATTTTTAAGACCATCCTGATGATTCTCATTAAATGAATCACATTGTAGGTACAAGATTCGCAATTGTCAAAAGGTAAATTGATGAGGTTGTGCCGCCCAAATTCTCTAGTTCTTGCCAGTTTATCTGCTTGCCAATTTTAATTTGCAATGTAATCTGAGCAGCAGGGGAAAATGAAGTACTAAGCTGCTGCCATCCTATTATTTTCATTTCCTAGAGATATTTATGGGATGTAGGGATTCTCAGACATAAAGGAGGCTGTTGCCTTGTTAGTTTCCCATTAGAAAAAAATCCCACTTCTTTCATATCTGATAGAGCATTGAGCTTCACAAAGGTGAAGGAGGACATATCCCAGGTACACAAAAACGGCTTAATCGGTGAAAAAGTATTCCTACATCAACCTAAAGATGGGAATGTTTAAAACCCATTTTAAAAAAATATTCACTTCCTGTTGACTACTTGCTTCTCTATTTTGGTAGTTTTTCTTGGCAGCCGCAGCAGAAGCATCATCATTCTAAGGAATCCCGGAATGGTAGAGATTAGAACCATTTATCCTGCTTCAATAATTTTATGATGCTCCCAACATTAATTTCCACTCCCAGAATTCCTCATCCAGTAAAATTTTGGGCACTGGCATCCACAAATCTTGAAGTTGCTAAGATTGGGAAACATTCGAGTAGAGATTCATGGAAAGTTCCCAGAAAGTCCCTCCCAAAAGAAACTGAAAACAGCTCATTAGAACTTGTAGGCTTAGGGGTTCAAACCTCACATGAACACGAGGCAGAAACAATTCTGCTATTCATAAAATGAGCTTGATGTTTCTTAGTTTTCTATGGTGACATGCTAGTCTCACTCTTGTGGTAGTCTAAAGACCTTGTCCCATATTGCTTTTGACGCATGCACTGTCTATTGGTATTGCAAGAGTAATAAAACATGCTTTGCCACTTATTTTTCACAGCCATGAAATCCTATGACCTCTTATCAAGATGGACATCAGAAAGACTAAATGCTGTTGTGGTGTCAGTCGAGTAAGAATGGGGTTTGAAGGAGACATTTTCGTTCATTAATCTTTTTCTAATCTTTTTTCATAAACAAAAAAGTAATTAATGAGTATTAATAGCACATACTGGTACAGTGAAGGCCAATATATATTGTTATTGGTTGCTAAATTATACTTAATTGCATATGCTGTGCTATAAGCAATGTTGCCTCTAATTTTTTTTCCATGTGTGCGGAAAAGTATAGTGTTCGAGCAGCACATTTTCATGCCTGAGCACCTGAATTTTTTTTAGCCATAATTGACATCAGAGCAGATGTTGGGAGGGGGGCAGGGAGGAAAAGGGTCCCCTCCTTCTCCCTCAGATCCCCAGGAAGGAAAGGAGGGGAGGGGAAGGGAAAGGAAAGAAAATGGGAAACAAGAAAAGGAAAGGAAAAAGGAAAGGAAATAGAAAAGAAGGAAAGGAAAAAGGAAAGGAAATGGGAAAGAAGGAAAGGAAAAAGGAAAGGAAATGGTAAAGAAGAAAGGAAAGGAAAAAGAAAAGGAAATGGAAAAGAAGGAAAGGAAAAGAAGGAAAGGAAAAGAGAAAGGAAAGGAAAAAGGAAAGGAAAGGAGAAAGAAAAGGGAATGGAAAAGAAGGAAAGGAAAAGGAAAAGAAGGAAAGGAAAAGAGAAAGGAAAGGAAAAAGGAAAGGAGAAAGAAAAAGAAATGGAAAGGGAAAGGAAAAGGAAAAGAAGGAAAGGAAAAGATAAAGGAAAGGAGAAAGGAAAGGAAAGGAGAAAGGAAAGGAGAAAGAAAAGGAAAAGGAAAAGAAGAAAAGGAAAAGAGAAAGGAAAGGAAAAAGGAAAGGAAAGGAGAAAGGAAAGGAAAAAGGAAAGGAAAGGAGAAAGGAAAGGAAATGGAAAAGAAGGAAAGTCAAAGAGAAAGGAAAGGAAAAAGAAAGGAAGTTAGAAGAAGGACAGAAAAAAAAGGAAAGAGTGGAAAGGATTGGTACTGCTCAAAAATCAAGTCTCAAGATCCCGTGGACCCCTTTGGCTCAGGCAGTCCAATCCCATGCTGCTTCCCTCTCTCCCCAAAGCGAAGGGATCGCAGAAAAAATGCTGAGCCTAGAATGGGACTTCAGATGAGGCAATGCCTGAGAAACCCCAGATGTGCAGAGAAACGCAGGCTACAACCAGCAAATGCCATTTTCCCAGGAACTGACGAAGCCCCAGAGGACCAATGGGAATTCTCCCTTCTGCAGCATCATCGGTCTCCAGGCAGAGTCTTCCTTGATTTTACCAATCAGAAATCAGAGTTCAGAAGAGAGGGAAGGGGGATATTTTCAGTCACATTTAAAGACATTAAAAAACACTGCGCTGCAGTTTGAAACTTGTGCGCGGTGTTTCTTTGTTACCTGCATGGCCGCTCACACGCGCAGCTTAGAGGGAACTCTGGCTATAAGTATTATTTTGTATTTATAATGGGTAACTAATGTAGTTTTTTATTTACTGTTTTTTATACTTTTTGTAAATTCTAAATAAACAGAATATGATTGGAAGACGGTATACTGATATTTAAATGTATAAAATGCAGTGCACAAATTATTTTAACAGACTAAAATCTACATTTTACAATATTTTTGGTATTTTTCAAAGTTAAAGATTATTATGTCTCAGATTATTCCATATAATTTAATAGCTTTCATAAAGCATGACTTCCTATGAAGCTTAATTATTCTACTGACAAAAGAGACCAGATTAGAATTAGTCGGTAAAAGGGAAAGAATTTTTATTGATCATTTAGCACACAAGTAAGTCAGGAATTTAAAAAAAATCAAACAAATTCTACATCAAAGAAAACCACCTTTTTAAATCTGGTATCAATAGTGTAATTCTAGTGATAAATTAATTTTGTTTTATCAACACAGGGAATATATAAATTTCTGTCATTGTCTTTTTAATCAATTCCCAAAAGTTACAGACTAGCTCCAAAATATCGGTTCCCAGTTGCATTTGAAGATGTGTACTCAGTATCAAAATACTTTCTACAAAGCAGCATTCTGGAGAAATATAATGTAGACCCAAGCCGCATCGGCATTGCAGGGGACAGCGCAGGAGGTAACTTAGCTGCAGCTGTAACCCAGCAGGTAAGAATTACCCATTTGAAAGTAAATCCAAAATGGAATTATACATGTTACTTACCTCTATTATCTCAAACTATCCTGATACTAATTTATTTATATTGGGGCTTTTCACACTGTACACCTAAGAGCAGGAAGTCATAATTTTTAATAACCCTGAAAGATTCAGGATCTTCTAAGATATCCAAAATGGAGGATCATAGAATTATGCATGTTGATTGAACCCCGACTACCTGAAATTATCACGTAGTCTATCACCTTGGGGTATAAATAAGAACTAGCTGCAACAATTAGCAATCAGGGCAACTGCTGGGCCTTTTCGCATTAGATGGGTAAAAGTGGATATCTAGCATTTTAAAAGAAAGTCCTAGATTTTTAGTTTGCTGATTTGCCCGGAGCAAGAAGTCCATATAGGCCATCTACCATGTTGAAATGAGCCCAAGAAGACAATTGATTCAGGAGGAAATCCACTAGACAGCACCTTGCAATGGTTATTTCATTGTGAAAAATGTAACTTCAGCCCCATTTCAAGAATAAAGCAAAATGAACAATACCATCAAAGTAACATATCTTCCAGTATTTTATTTGCAATTTTCCTCAAAAGTCAGTGCTATAGAAAATTGCCAGATTACAAATACTGTGAAAACATATCATTTAGGGTTTTCCCCTATAATTTTGAATAAGAGATATAAATGTATAAACTTTGAAATTTTAATGGATGTTTTGTTTATATTATGAAATATGAAACATATTAAATAGTCCATCTTTCACAGGAAAAATATTTCTAATAAATACTTTTCTTTTCTAGATTCTAGATGACCCTGATGTCAGAACTAAATTCAAGATTCAAGCTTTATTGTATCCTGGTCTTCAGAGTATTGATCTAGAATTGCCATCCTATCAGGATAATAAAAACATACCAATTCTGTCTAAAACATTAGTAATAAGATTCCTCAGTGAATATATTACATCAGATGAATCTTTTTCCAAAGCTTTAGAGACCAACCAACATGTTCCTGCAGAGTTCAACCATCTGTTTCAGTTTGTAAACTGGAGTAAGTGGCTCCCTGAAAGATTTAAAAAAGGCCACATTTACACTGACCCATCACATAGAAATTCCAAAACTGGACACAAATATCCAGATTTACTGGATCCAAGGAGCGGACCACTTTTAGTTGAGGACATCAAGCTTCAGGGCTTACCACTTACATATATCATGACTTGTCAATATGATGTCTTGAGGGATGATGGAATTATGTATGTTTCCCGTCTTAGGGAAGCAGGAGTTGAGGTAACACATGAACATGTTGACAATGCTTTTCATGGTGTTGTAACATTTATTACAGGCGCTTTTGCCCAAAATATAGGCCACAGAATGGCTAACAACTACATTGAGTGGCTGAATAAGAACCTGTGAAAATACACCCATACCACCTCAATTAATATTATTTTTTTCAGGGACATTATCTTTTTGGTCAATAAATTTGACACTGTAATTCTGCAGTTATTATACTTGATATAGAATCTCTTGTTTCCTGCTGTTTGAATACGTATGAGAAGCTTGGTAGAATATGTGGAAGATTTGTATAACCATTAAATGATTAATAATTTAAAATGAAAAATAAAGTGTTTCACCATTTTATTTGTGAAATTATAGACTTGATCTTGATGTTGTTCAGGATTGCTTTAAAAGTCATGATTCATTTTTATACTCATTTGGCACCAGGGAAATGTGTTCCAGTGGGCTTTTTAAGGTAACTTGTTCCTTTTGGGAAGCAACTAGTGTGAATATCTGGCTGCAGACCATTGTAAGTTCCTGAGTAGGATTTCATGAATAAAACCTCTTGGTTTCTCTTGATTGGATTTTGCATGGATGGTGTCGAAGGAAATGGGTGTGATAGTGCCTATAAATTCATCTGGGATTCAGGTTGGCTTGTTGATTCAGAAAAAATGAATAAAATGTTCTCTGAGATGTATTATACCACCAATGTACAAACTACTTCAATACTACTTCCCATGGTGAGCTGCTGGATCAGTTAGATAGATATGGTCCTGAGGAGGCATCCTTAGATCCAGCTTATTTAATCAGTCTCCAATTTTCTCTTTTTAGGATAGACAATCCAAAAATGGTGGGATTGCAAGTAGAGCACTGTACTAGATTATCTAGATCCATTTCATCCAGATTTCTGACTTGGATCTATGTTAAAGATTCTTTTTTAAACCATATTCAATTAGATTGACCCAACCTCAAGAGAGGTTAAAAAAAAAAGTGCTGGACTTTTGATGTATAAGATTTGCAAATATATGTGTGCTTCCTATTACCTCTATTCCGTATTCTTATTTATTGCTGTTATTTCTATATTATTACCATATATTATTCTATATTATTACAATTATATCTGTACAGCATTCTGCTTCTATTATCTCTATATTATTACTATTACAATTGCCTCCACACTTTATTATTATTACTTCTGGACTATTCACTGTTATTAATACATGGGAATGTTTTTCTCTTACAGAATGTATTCTGTGTTAATTTCTCTGTGATTTTTTTTCTTCTCTGTTGTTACTGCTAACATGTAGATCCCTTTCACCTGTCCAAGTTTGGCTTTTTCTTGCTGAATCTCTATACTTTTGTTTCGTTGCACTTTCTACTCTCTCTGAAGGAAAAACATCTCTTGCCTTTTTGCTGCTGCGCTGCTCTGTTCAACGATGGCTTCAGTACTCTAAAAATTACATAGCATCCCCTTTCTTCTGCTCCCGCACCTTTCGAGGTTATTGTGTAATCAGCAACTGTTGTGTTGGGGAAAAAAAATCAAATGGGAAGGAATCACAAATGCCTATAGTTTTCTTAAGTAGCCTGCTCTTCCAGAGCATGAAATGGAGTACACTGGTTTCCTGTTAGATGACTTTTATGAGAACTGGACATGGAACAGTTCATGTCTCCTGATGCACTGGGGCTTCTTGGTAGCTTTTGATACTACTAGACACCACATTGTTCTGAAATGCCATGAAGGTTAGGAATGAGACTTCATAATAAAGTGATTCTGCTTATTATTAAGTGGGTGGAAAAGAAGTATAATAATAGGAGATCTATAGTAATTTCCTTATAAAGTTCTGCAGGTTCACATCTCCAGTTTTAATATTTATCTTACTTTACATCACAGCCAACTGGATGTCAACAAAGTATATTTGAATATTTCAGATGTGATTTCAAAACAGCTAGATATGGAATCACTTCTATTACCCTAACAGTTCTACATCTATATGATATTTAGCTTACCAGAAAGCCATGGGTGAATAACAGACCAAATGACATTATTTAAGTTATTTGATGTTAAACAGACATCTATATTAAGATTTTTCTTCAATCTCTTTCTAATATGTTCTTTTTGCAATTGATTTCTGGTATTTAAGTACTAACATATGGAATTTGAACTTGGTATGAAACCAATACTGGATGTTATAATGATACAGTCTTGCTTCTATACTATGATTAGTTTTATCAAGGCTTTTCATATTATTCATATTACTCAGAGGCCTGGTGAAAGTTTGTTGTGAATGAGTTAAACATATTTAAAAAGAAAACATTCAGTCATATCCCATCACCAACATCATAATATTTTCTTTCACCATTTTATTTGTTTATATCACAGTAGTGAAGCTGTTCCAGGATAAGAGTCATATTCCATCAAGACTATATTTCCGGGGGTGTCAAACTCGATTTACTTGAGGGCCGCATCAGGATTGTGTTTGACCTTGGGGGATCAGAGTAGGCATGGGCTGGGTGGCCATTGCCAGCTTGATGTCACTTGTGTCAGGGGTGCCTGTGGCAGCCCAAGCATTCTGCCAGCAAAAATGGGCTCTCGAGTTCCATTTTCTCTGGCAGGGGCACCATGGGCTAGTCCTTCATTGTTTCCAGGTTGGCCCCATGGACCAGATCAAAGCACCCCATGGGTCGGATCCAGCCCCGAGGCTTGAGTTTGACACACCTGTATATTCCAATAATTAAAAATGTTTCTTCCCTTTCTCTCTCCTTCTGAGTCTCTTCGTACATTTTTCTCTTTACACACATATATTTTCCTGCCTCTTTTTAAATTAATAATAGTAAAACAGCTACATGAGAAAGAAAAGGAGAACAGAATGAGAAAAGACATTTAGCAATTTTCAAGCAGAGGATGCTTACTCCCTTGAACTGACTTCAGTGGAAATAACTCATAATGATGACTTGATGGGAAAGTGCCACAAGAAGAGGAAACAGAGTGATGCATTCACAGCCAGATGCACTGACCCAACTCTGAACAAGTGACTTGCAAGAAAAGTAGTGCTTTTTCTCTTCCGCATCAGGGAATGAGCAGTTTCAGCACTAGCTCAATTCCATATCCATTAAAGGTGCTGCAGTATCAAGTGTCAACAGTGAAGTAGGCGATATCACTGAGTTACATGGCTTATCATGTCGGGCTATCATTTGACACTACAGACAGAAATCAAGACAGTAGGGACAGCGCCTAATCCATCAATTTGGAAAAGAAGAAAGAACAAGGCAAACAAATAAAAGCCTATTTTCATACGAATTGCCCCCATGTGGCTAAAACCCAGGAAACTGCTTTAACATGAATTTGTTTTCTCCTACTTGTTTAAGCAATACTTTTTGCAAGAAATAATTCAGCGTGGTAGCATTTGAAAGATTTCTTCAGGAAATGTATCTCAGAAGATAATATTTCCGCCAAGGAAAATTCTTGTTTGCCTAGGAATACTGTATAATTCCTTTTGAGAAAAGGAGGTTATAATGTAAAACTTGGAGAAGTTTTTTTTTAAAGGTGTACCTATAGCAGAGGTGATTTGCCAAACCCAGCACTACCGGTTCGCTCATACTCGTTCTCGCACATGATGCTTCCGCTTATGCACAGAAGCATCCAGGCGGGCGGGTGGATGGGCAGACCATCCCGCTGTCACCACTACTGGTTCACACAATCTGGGCCAAACCAGGAGCCACCCACCTCTGACCTACATGGAACTGTTTGTGCATTTGGCAATATGATTATAATTACAGGCATATAGTACAGTTGCAAAATGGCTTGTTTGGATTGTTTGTATTCCCTAACCCTAATGTTTGTAGTTCCCTGAGATCACATATACTGTGTAACATCTGTCTAATTAAGTTAAGATACAATTGCAACAATACACATGGCAAACACTGATCCACAGAGAATAACTGCAAGGTGTATTTAATTAAGAAATATGCAGAATGAATAACTAGGAATGCCATTGTGCAAACCCAAGCTTAGTGGTTAATTTTTGAAGTGTTGTGTAAATGCAGGAAATTGCATTCAGTGCTGAAAATCAGTAACTGTTAGCATACAAACAACATTTCCTCGATTAGGGGATGTTTCATACAATCACTCATATCCCTTCTGGTCTGCCTACTGCAATGAGGCTTCCCTTGAAGACTACTGGTAAAATTCAACTGGTGCAGAAGGCAGCAGCATAGACATGCCTCAAAATGCCCATGTAATGGCCCTCTTTTGTGAGCTGCTTGTTCCCTTGTATGACTCACAGCTTTACATGTCAAAGATGTACCACTTTCCTTCCATAGAAACTGCCCAATCCTGTCTGGCAGGATTGCCACAAAGAAGAGGGAGTCAAACTATTCTCCAGGGCACTTGAGGGTAGAACAAGAAGCAATTGGTGGAAACTAATCAAGGAGAGAAGCAACTTAGAACTGAGGAGAAATTTCCTGACAGTTATAACAATTAATCAGTGGAACAGCTTGTCTCCAGAAGTTGTGAATGCCCCAACACTGGAAGTCTTTAAGAAGATGTTGGATAGCCATTTGTCTGAAATGGTGTAGGGTTTCCTGCCTAGGCAGGGGGTTGGACTAGAAGACTTCCAAGGTCCCTTCCAACTCTGCTATTTTATTGTATTATTGTATTTTTATCTTTTGCTTTTTTTTCTTGTTTATAATATTTTTAAACAATTTGTAAACCACCCAGAGTGACAGGGAGTTGGGAAAACTAATAATAATGTTGATCAAGATTCAATCAAATCAAAGTTTATCAATATGTAGCTGGTTTTAATTGCCATACCAGAAAGCCTTGGGTGGCACTTAGAAAATCTGTACTTTTGACAAAAATTATGTCAATCACAAAAAACACTTTGCTTGAATCATACATATACTATGCTAATACGTACTGACTTCCTAGGTTCTTGGGAACAAGTCAATAAGAATAAAGATTAACACCAGCTAAAGAACTATTAGTGGTGATTTCACATGACTTAGAATCATCATTATCATTCAACCAAAGTAAATTTGCTCTTAACTAATCTTGCTTAGATAGCAGAATGCAGAGGATTCTTTAACCATATTATTAAATATATTTAGGATAATTAATTTATTTTAATAAGTAATATATTTTATTAAATATTAAATATTATTTATTAAAGGCAAGAGAACAGCCCAGAAGAAGGCAGTAACTAATCACTTCTGTAACGAAGAAAACTGCTCATTGTTATGGAATCTTATTTCATTAATCTGAATCATAGGATTTTTCTATTGCTTTCTCCTTTCTAAATACATCAATTCTACTTTCTCTCCAGCAACTTTGCCACTTATAATTTCAGTTCTGCAATTCAAAGGTAATTTCCAAGGCAAAGTGAAGAAAATGTGTTGCAATCCTTAATTATTGGAATATAGAAAAAAATTCCTGAAAAACTACTTTTGTAATTGTCAAGAACTGTCTAATCCTGTAATTTACAAAGCAAAATAGGTTCTATCAACTGAAAATTTGTGAATATTTAACAAAATGCCTCTGGCACTAATTTTACTATTGAGATCAAGTGAAATGCTTGATCAGCTGGCTTGTCAGTATTGCAATCCTCCTGAGATTAGTCAGTAAAAGCTAGAGTTGAATAAAGTAGACAAAGTAAAAGATGGGAGGAAAATTCTTCTGCCTTCTGGTAGCTTCAACTTTGATAGCCTACTATATCTACCAGCCTTTACCAGAGAATGTGGAGGAACCCTGGAAGCTGATGCTTTTGGATGCTAGCATTAGAAGCCTAAACCATGCAGTAAGTTGAGACATTTATTTCCCGTGCTTATGCCTGAGAATGCTTGAAGGTGAAAGTTGTGCTTTTAGGGAAATCAGATAATGCCATGGAAAACAACAACTAAAAAATAAGAATGCTAACGATCTGTAAAATGCCTTCATCATACTGAAAGCAGATACTGAATATTATGGTTTATTATATGAAGAGCTATGGAATTTATGTATTTTTCTACACTTTTTCTGGATTTAATCTTAAAAATATAATAAAATCAGGAGCAACTTCCTTTCTATATTTTAGAAACTTTTCCTTTTACAAAATATTTTCTTCCCGAACATTAGACTCTGAGCAGGATGTTTTTTTATATTAGATATAATATATGTTTCAGACCTTCAAGAGAGCCAGTTTGGTTTAGTGCTTAAGGGACTAAGCTAGAAACCAGGAGAGTGAATTCTAGACCAGCCTTAGGCATGAAAGCCACCTGTGTGATCAATTCCTACTGTAACTAAATGGATCAATTCTTGGTTGATCCAGAATAAAATAGGCTCTGCACTTCCAGGCAAATGCTAGGGGAGGGGGGCGGGGGGAGAAAGAAAGAAACTTCTTTCACTTCTTATCTTCTTTTTTTTACTCTTTTTTCTCACCGTCTCATTATTTCCAGATTGCAATGCTTAACTGGTAATGCAGGTAATGTATTTTGTCTGTTTGTTTTATTCTGTGCCTGCATGCAGAGAGGGAAATCCTTATTTGTATTTCTTTGGCCTCCACAAGTCCTCCCAAATAGGGAAATCTTAGAGTAAATACTCATTGTTTAATATACATTGTTTCTGCATTTTAGCTGTTCATGTCCACCCAGTGCACTGAAATGGATTAGTCTTTTTGCATGCTGCTACATGAACAGCCTTCTAATTTTCTGTTGAGGTGTGCAAACATCTTCGCTGGGAATGAATCTGCAGCTTATCAGTTTTCATCTACCTGTGGGTGCTTGCAAAGGGAAAGAAAACAAGTACCTTGCATTTTCAGAGAGTGATTTGATTTGAGCCAAGTTTATTCTACCTGTTTGGCAAGTGCAATTTATAGAGTAATGTTACAAATGTAGTCTAATAAAAATGTCCCATGGCAATAATACCCTCCCCTTGGTCCTACCCAGAGTACCCTTTGCCTTATCTATTAGTAGAAGATATAGTATTAGTAAATTATTAGTCCTACAGGGCTCCTTCCATCTTTTTGCAATCTTTCTTGAGAGTTCACTTCTGCTTTATCCAACTGCAAACCTTTTTCTACATTTCTGCTTTTTTTCTGACCAGGTCAGTGCTTTTTAAGTACAAGCTGAAGGCATTTTACTAGAACACAGTACTTCTCAGGTCAGTGTTTCTCCTTTACCTAAAACACCTGCCATTGTTGCACGAAATCATGAGAATAAGGCATAAAAGGAAGCCAGGACAAAAAGTAGAATAGAGTCATTTGTCAGAAAGGGAAGAAAGATACCATTCAAAGTGAACTAGGTGGGAATAGAGTAAAGTAAAGTAGTTTGTTCTGAAAATATACACAGAGGCTTGATGATTAAAATGATTAAAAAACAGGAGAAAGTTGTTTTGTGCATAAGTTGAATGAACATATAACATGTGCTTGGGGCAGCTGTGCTATTGGTGGCGGATTATCCCAGTGCTTAGTCCTATAGTGTATACCTACCTTCTAAGTTCCAAAAGTCAGCTAAAGTTAAGGTGATAGATTTAGACAATATTCAAAATCCCACTTGTCCACAGAGGTCACATCATAACCAATCACTCACTCTTAATTCAGAGGGTGTTGTGAGGATAACACAAGGAGGGACACCCATGTTACCCATCTTTCAGGGGAAACTAAAGCTGAAATAAAAATGTAATAACTCTTGGAGGTCCAAAGGTTCTGTGTGTGCTTGTCAGCATTCCGAAGTATTCAATCAATTTTTATTATGGTCACAGATTAGAATTAAAAACAACAACAATATTGGTAAAAAAATAAAAATAAAGACAGACAGAATAATATATTGGGTTGGTGCTGGATTAACAGTGGACAATTTGCCTAACTTTACATACAGGATGGTAGAATTTCGCCACATTCAGAGAAACACCTTCATATTGACCTGATAATATTAGCTGCACTTGAAAAAGGTCACTATTTCCCAGATATTTTATTAGGTAAGGTGCAGGGGTGGGTTTCAGCTGGCTTGCACTGGTACGAGTGTACCAGTTGGTGAAATTTAGCTTACCTTCCTGTTAGATATCTCCCCCTTCCCGCTGACAGACTGACAGAGGTTTCCACCAACGTCCTCTGTTCCGGCGGGAACAGCGGTTGAATCTCATTGTTCAAAAGGTCTTACAGATCCCTTTAAAAGGGGATGCTACCTGACCATTCCTCAGCCGGATGTTTACTTGACTTGCAATAAGGAGCTGTTGTTACCAAACCTTTGTGTGCCTCCTTTACCCGATCGAACACTGGCGACGAAGGTTGGATTGGAAGGCAACTAGGCAAACAAAGAGAGCAAATGAAGTCTTGCAAGTACATCCAGCCCAGAGCATCCCGTGAGGCATCGAGCAAACCATTGCGGAACACCCAGAGAGAACCAGAATGGCTATGCACGGCCCACCAACTCCGTACAATCAAGCTACTGAACACTGGGAATCATACATGCTCAGCCAAAGAAGTATTGGGCAGGGTGGATTGGGGTGACTGGACAGCAAGGCTGGTTGGTTAACTCCTAGCTCAGCACTCCACCCCTTGCCCTATCTCCAACAAAAGCCCCGCCAAGCTGCTGATGGGCCAGCGCCTGCAAACTACCCTGGGCGGACTGCACCCACTCTACTACAGCCTAGCAACCTGGGGGCACCTCCCCGCACTTTTGGGGAATGGGACCTTGTTTGGCCTCAAATTTTACAGGGGATCCGAAGTGGGTGCCAGCCACCATCACTGCTGTAACAAGTCCCTGCCCTTACAGGGTCACGCTCACAGATGGCACCAAGTAGAGGCACCATGTGGATCAGGTGAGGCGCTGCCTTCTACATGAGACCTGCGCTCAATCCGGCCCGTCGAGTCCGGCCGCTTTCGTCCAGCAGCTGGCCCCAGTTCCAACGCGGCCCACAATTCCTCCATTGAATGCGGCTCCGTTTGAGGCCTTCAACCAGTCAGGACTTCCCTACTCTGCTACCGCCTTCCGACAGCCGTACCAAGTTCCATCTCCATCTGTCAATGCTCCTCCTGGGTTTCCCCACCATAAGGCCTTCGCCTAATCAGGCCTCGCCTATCCTGCCACTGCCTACTGTCAGCCACAATCTGGTTCACCTCCATCGTACAGGCCCCCTCACCCTGTCCTACCTTTCCCACTAGATCTGCCTTTGGGAGTAGGATAGGATGACATCGCCCGGAGCTACACTCCTTTCAGGGGGGAGGTACCACAGGGACCTCTTACCCCATCAATGACACCGCTGCAAATGAGGTGTTCTTGGTGGGTCTGACGCTGGCCCGCCTACTTAAGCAATTATGCCTGCGCAACCTTCATGCGTGCACCCTTGCTAGGGGGAAAGGAGTGCTCTGTCCTCGACTTGCGACTGGTCCTAAAGTCCTTGACTTACGATTGACAGCTGACAACAGTCTAGCCACACCTGATTGGCTAAGACAGGGCTGGCTGAGTGCTGGCTGCCAGAGGCACTCCTATTGGTCACCCTGCTTGACAGCTCCTGTATGAATAGCTGACAAGCAGGGCGAGGTGCTGAACTCTCTCTGTATATAGTTAACTGTTGCTGTTACTCAATAAATAGCTGTTCGCTTACCTCAGTTGTCTCATACCTCATCTGTTCTGTCGAACTTCAATCACTAAAGAAAAGGAAGCGAAATTATTATTATTTTTTCTCATGAAGAGACCGACTATTTTACCTCATGCCGCAGCAGCCATGGCTTCGCTTCCGCCATTTGCTCCGTTCAGAACCGCCGGGGAGTCTTGGGCAGGTTTCCTGGAGCATTTTGAATGCTTTCTGATTTCCAACAATAACCACAACCTGCCCTCGGACCACAAGTGCAGCTTCTTTTTGAGCTCGTGCGGTCCCAAAATGTTTAATATGGCCAGGACTCTCACTTTGCCTTTGGCCGTATACGAACTCAGCTGGGACGCACTAATAACCAAGCTAAAAAACCACTATGCTCCGACACCATTGAGGATCGCCCTCCGCTATGCATTCCAACAGTGCGTTCGTTCAGAAAGACTCTGCGAGCCAGTTCTTACAGTCTTTCTGGACGGCAACAATCCAGTGCGAGTTCGTTGACCTCTACAACTCTCTCGTGGAGCAATTTGTCTGCGGAGTTTGAGATCTCTGCTTGAAACAAAGGCTGTTGGCTAGGGCCGAGGTCATGTTGCAGCAGGTGGTGGACGAAGTTAGAATTGCTGAACTGTCAGAGCAGTCCATGGCTGAGATGCCCTGCATCCAGCTGCCACCTCCGCCACCCCACAGAACGTGCCTCATCAATGAGCTCGTGCCCCTCGATGAGTTGATGAGGACCAGGTGGACTGCTTGAGAGCTGTGCCCAGACTTCAACACTGGTGGCACCCCAGCGATAGCAGCTGAGAGAGGGAAGGACGAATTCTGGGAGTTGAAGCCCACAACAGGACTTCCTGCCCAAAGCCTGGAACTGACTGCCCAGAATTGTGTTTCAGCCACCCCAGCCACTTCGGCTGCTTCTGCAGTCACCAGAGACTCCTTCCTCACTGCTGCTTTGTTTCAGGCAGGGAAGCAGAAAAAAAGAGCACTTCCACTCTTACTTTCCTCAGCCTATGGGCTATTCAGGGGGTAAGGGAAAGTGCCCCTTGGTTGCCCCTCCAGGAGGATCACCGTGTATCCTCCATGGATGGGAGGTTGAAGGAGTGACCACAGGTGAAGAGGGCAAAGGGGTTTTGGCAGCACGAGAGAAAGACTTCAAAGTCAGTGGAGGTGGTGTGCAGCAGAGGTGGGTTCCTACCAGTTTGCACCTATTTGGTAGAACCGGTTCGTCAAATCTAAGAAACTGGTTAGAAGAGGTTCCACCAGTGGACCTGGAAAGCAGGTCACACCTACAGAAGAGGTTCCAAAAAAATTTGAAACCCACCACTGGTGTGCGGCTGGTGTGTCTTGTTCTGACTTTCCCCGGATGCAAAATGCTTTAAAAATAAAGTTTTAGGTTTTTTTTTGGGGGGGGGAGGGTTGTAAAGCACTAGAGGTGCAAGAGTCTTATAACTTGACAGCTTTATGACTTGCACACTTCAAATGCCAGAGTTTCTGAGTCAACATTTTGGTTGCTAAGTAAGAGTGTTGTTAAGTGAGTTTCACCACATTTCATAAGTCGGCCATGCCCACCTGATCACATGACTGCCAAGCCACTCCTACCTGGTCAAATGATCGCAAACCACTCCCATCCGCACACATGACCCCCCCACCCCCAAGCCTACAAAACAGGCCATATCTACAGAATAGTTTCTAAGAAAAAATGAAACCCACAACTGGCAACGTGTTATAAATTGAGTCCTTGCAGAAGTTGCCGTATAGCAGGACTTGAGCTTTCAATGTGCCTCGTCCACCTTTTATGTTATTCAGCCATCATTCCTAAGTGTGGAAATCTACCCTAAACCAGGATTATGAAAACAGGTTTTACTATTATAATACATTATTAGGATAAGCAAATGGTAGCATCTAGTTAACAATATCCTAGCACGGCAATAGTCAAAAACATTAGGAATTTCTAAGACAAAGAATAGGGAAAGCGATGACAAGTCATTATCTATATAAATAAAAATGTAATGGTTGTTTGTTCAAAATTGCTAATCTCCAAAAATTCTTCACCGATTGCTTTGACATTTTGAAACAACGTTGCATTCGAATATGTGAATGTTTTTATATACGTATATTATATAGATGTCACACCTATGACAGGTAAAAACTTGAGTTTTTGTAAAAACATTCTTTTTTGAAAACCAGCGCCATCTGGTGGACGCAAAAGCAACACATGCTATACTAAATATTACATGATACCATTTCAATGTTTCCAGCGCCATCTTGTGGACGTAAAAGCAACACACGCTATACTAAATATTTCATGATTCCATTTCAATGTTTCTGATTGCATTGTTATATTGAATTTTCATAAATTTTGATTTATTTTCATTTTGATTTAATTATTTCGTGTGACATTGTGTTAGAATTGAGCTGTGTCGTTTACCATAGCATTCATTTAGTGAGTATAGTATATTCGGAACAGTTCAGCCTCTTTCCAGCTTCGTCCCGACGGTCCCTTTATATGTGTGGCTGGGCTGCAGCCGCATGCTTTCCCCTTTCCGCCCCTCCCCTGATGAGCTTCGACCATTTCTGCCAAGGAGAGCCGAAGCCCTTTGGCCTCCCCCTCCCCTCTCTCCCGTCCCCTCCCGCCAGGCCTTTGCTGTACGCCCGGCCAGCCCAGCAGAGCTCAAGAGGAGGCGGAGGTGGAGCATTTCCTCAGCCCAGCCAGCTGCATGCACCCTTCCCCCCCTCACAAAAAGCCAGCGATGGCCTCGCCAAGGCGGCTCTGATGGGGCTGCGGCAGCAGTGTCAGCCTGAGGTGTAGCCTGGCTGGGGCGGCCCCTGGGTGCCCCGTGAGGCGGCACACCAAGGACTTCTCCTCCTCCAAGATCCTGGATGTCTCACTCTCCTGGGCCACTGACTTAGGGAGCCCGAGCGCAGCTCCTCCAAGGAGATGCTCAACAACTTCCACGAGGCTGACAGCGCCAGCACTGTCTCCCCAAACCAGCCTCGCCCTGCCCAGCAGCCCCAATCCTGACCAACAGCAGCACCCACCTGCTGCCCCATTACGTCCAGAGTGGGCCACAGCAACGCGTGGCTGGGTACAGCTAGTACTAGAATAAATTATTAATTTTCTATCTACCTCCTGTGATCATGAATCACAGAACAGTTATATTTTTAATTCCTTCTCTATCCTATTAAATTTTGATATAATTACAATTTGTATAGTTAGCTTTTAAATTTGAATCTTTCTCTGTTCTGACTATTGAGGTCCAGATTTCATATTTCATATTCTCCATTATTATTTATGTCTTTATTACTTTATTACCTCCCTGTTTTCTCTCATATTACAGAATTTCTTGCTTGATATTTCCAGTATAAGCAGGTCCCTGAAATGATGGACTCCATAACCATGAATTCCTTTCAGAGGAATTCTGAAATCTCATGGGTCCTATCCAGGCAACAGATGCTGGTCTTTCTTTGAAGCAAAACTAATTCTTTTTTTTTTGCATGATATTTTCATAATATTTTTCTCCTCACATCTGTGTCTGGTGCATATCAGCCTTTTTCAGTGTATATACTGTGTGAGTGCTAGATTAGCTCATTAGCTGTATTGTTATTCTGCTCCTTGTGGGATCCAGTTGGGTGCTTTCTTGCTCTTCCATGAGCCTCTTCTGATGGAGCACCTGTCTGGCCCCTAGCAATTGCTGGCCAGATTGAGAAACACTTGTTTACAGAAAAGAAATGGAGTTTAGAGTTCTATGAAGCCTTTGCTTAGCACAAGGATGTTAAGATTTCTTTTGTTTTGCAGGCCACAATTGTGGAGAAGTTGGGTGTTGGACACTTTATGGATGTTCTAAATCTGTACACAATTGCTACATACACACCACCTACATCTGATGAAAAAGTCATTGTAACAGACACAGAATTTAGCCATGTTCCAGTACGTCTTTACATTCCTACAAAGCAGTCAGATGTCTTGAAAAGAGCAGTGATTTTCATCCATGGAGGTGGATGGTGTACAGGATCAGCAAGTAAGCATAAGTATTTTATTCCACTACTTTGGGTCTCAAATAAAAAATGAATCTATTTATTGTGACGTCCCAGGGCTTTCATTGAGCCATAACATAGATAGCCAACCTTCTTGGTGGTTATTTAATTAATATTTTAAAACCATCCTGATGATTCTCACAATATGAATCACATCGATGATAGAAGATTTGTAATTGTCAAAAGGTAAATTGATGAGATTGTGCCCTCCCCCCCAAATTCTCTAGCTCTTGCCAATTTATCTGTTTGCCAATTTCAATATACAATGTAATCTGAGTGGTAGGGGAAAACCCTTCTTACTAAGATGCTGCCATCCCATTATTTTCATTTCCTAGAGATATTTATGGGATGTAGGGATTCTCAGACATAAAAGAAGCTGTTACTTTGTTGTAGCATGTTAGTTTCCCATTAGAAAAAAAAATCCCACTCCTTTCACATCTGATAGAGCATTGAGCTTCACAAAGATGAAGGAAGACATACCCCAGGTACACTAAAACTGCTTAATCGATGTAAACGTATTCTTACATCAACCTAAAGATGGGAATGTTTAAAACTCATTTTAAAAAAATATTCTCTTCCTGTTGACTACTTGCTTCTCTGTTTTGGTAGTTTTTCTTGGCAGCCTCAGCAAGAGCAGAATCATTCTAAGGAATCCCTGAATGGTAGAGATTAGAACCATTTATCCCTGCTTCAATAATTTCATGATGCTCCCAACATTAATTTCCACTCCCAGAATTCCTCAGCCAGTAAAATTTTTGGCACTGGCATCCACAAATATTCAAGTTGCCAAGACTGGGAAACATTCGAATAGAGATTCATGGAAAGTTCCCAGAAAGTCCCTCCCAAAAGAAACTGAAAACAGCTCATTAGAATTTGTAGGTTTAGGATTTCAAACCTCTCATGAACACGAGGCAGAAACAATTCTGCCATTCATAAAATGAGCTTCATGTTTCTTAGCTTTCTATGGTAAGATTATAGTCTCACTCTTGTGGTATTCTAAAGCCTTGTTCCATAGTATTTTTGACCCATGCACTGTGTATTGGTATTGCAAGAGTAATAGAAAATGCTTTGCCACTTATTTTTCACAGCCATGAAATCCTATGACCTCTTATCAAGATGGACATCCGAAAGACTAAATGCTGTTGTGGTGTCAGTCGAGTAAGAATGGTGTTTGAAGGAGACATTTTCGTTCATTAATCTTTTCCTAATCTTTTTCTCATAACAAAAAATTAATTAATGGTTGTTAATAGCACAAACTGGTACATTGAAGGCCAACATATATTGTTATTGGTTGCTAAATTATACTTCCTTCTATATGCTGTGCTATAAGTATTATTTTGTATTTATAATGGATAACTAGTATAGTTTTACATTTACTGTCTCATACTTTTTGCAAAGTGTAAACAAATAGAATATGATTGGAAGACTGTATAATAATATTGAAATACATAAAATGAAATGCACAAATCATTTCAACAGACTAAAATCTACATTTTACAATATTTTTGGTATTTTTCAAACTTAAAGACTATTATGTCTCAGATTATTCCATACAATTCATAGCTTCCAAAAAGCATAACTTCCTATGAAGCTTAATTAATCTACTAACAAAAGAGACCAGATTAGAATTATTTGGTAAAAGGGAGAGAAATTTTATTGATCATTTAGCACCCAAATAAGTCAGAAATTAAAAAAAACAAAAACGAATTCTACATCAAAGAAAACCACCTTTTTAAATCTGGTATCAATAGTATAAATCTAGTGATAAATTATTTTTTTAGCAACACAGGGAATATATAAATTTCTGTCATTGTCTTTTTAAATAATTCCCAAAAGTTACAGACTAGCTCCAAAATATCGATTCCCAGTTGCATTTGAAGATGTGTACTCAGTATCAAAATACTTTCTACAAAGCAGCATTCTGGAGAAATATAATGTAGACCCAAGCCGCATTGGCATTGCAGGAGACAGCGCAGGAGGTAACTTAGCTGCAGCTGTAACCCAGCAGGTAAGAATTACCCATTTGAAAGTAAATCCAAAATGGAATTATACATGTTATGAATCTCTGTTATTGCAAGCTATCCTGATACTAGTTTAATTGCCCTGGGCTTTTCACACTATATACCTAAGAGTAGGAAGTCATAATTTTAATTATCCTGAAAGATTCAGGATCTTCTAAGGAGTCCAAAATGGAGGATCATAGAATTATGCATGTTAATTGAACCTTGACTGTCTGAAATTATCATGTAACCTAATACCTTGGGGTTATAAATAAAAAATACCTGCAGCAATTAGCAATCTTGGCAACTGCTGGGCCTTTTCACATTAGATGGGTAAAACTGGTAGAAACCCCTACCATTTTAAAAGAAACTCCTAGATTTTCAGTTTGTTGATTTGCCCAGACCAAGAAGTGGCATGCAGGCTACCTACCTGCCCAAGAAGACAATTGATTCAGGAGGAAATCCACTAGATAGCACCTTGTCAATGGTTATTTCATTGTGAAAGATGTAACTTTAGCACCATTTCAAGAATAAAGCAAGCTCAACAACACCATCAAAGTAACATATCTTCCAGTATTTTATTTGTAATTTTCTTCAAAAGTCATTGCTGTAGAAAAGTGCCAGATTAACAAATACTGTGAAAAACATATCAGTTAGGGGTTTCCTCTATAATTTTGAATAAGAGATGTATAAGCTTTGAAATTCTAATTGTTGTTTTGGTTACATTGCTAAATATGAAACTTATTAAATAGTCCATCTTTCACAGGAAAAATATTTCTAATAAATACTATTTTTTCTAGCTTCTAGATGACCCTGACATCAGAACTAAATTCAAGATTCAAGCTTTATTGTATCCTGTTCTTCAGACTATTGATCTGGAATTGCCATCCTATCAGGATAATAAAAACATGCCAATTCTGCCGAAAACATTACTAATCAGATTCTTCCACGAATATTTTCCATCGGATGACTCTTTTTCCAAAGCTTTAGAGACCAACCAACATGTTCCTGCAGAGCTCAACCATTTGTTTAAATTTGTAAACTGGAGTAAGTGGCTACTTGAAAGATTTAAAAAAGGCCACATTTACACTGACCCATCACATAGAAATTCCAAAACTGGACGCAAATATCCAGGTTTACTGGATCCAAAGCTCTCACCACTTTTAGTTGAGGACATTAAGCTTCAGGGCTCACCACTTACATATGTCCTCACTTGTCAATATGATGTCTTGAGGGATGATGGAATCATGTATGTTTCCCGTCTTAGGGAAGCAGGAGTTAAAGTAGCACACGAACATGTTGACAATGCTGTTCATGGTGTTTTAACATTTATTGCAGGCCCTCTTGCCCCAAATATAGGACACAGAATGGCTAATAACTACATTGAGTGGCTAAATAAGAACCTGTGAAAACACACCTATACCACCTGAAGATGGTTGACCTGGATTCATTCGGTTTCATTCAATTTATTTTTTTCAGGGACATTATCCTTTTGGTCAATAAATTTGACATTGTAATTCTGCAGTTATTATACTCGATATAGAATCTCTTGTTTCTTGCTGTTTGATTAAGTATGAGAATCTTGGTAGAATATGTGGGGGACTTGTATAGTCATTAAATGATTAAAAATTTAAAATGAAAAATAAAGCTTATGACCATTTCATGTGTGAAAATAAAGACTTGGATCTTGATGTTATTCAGGATTGTTTTAAAAGTCATGATTCATTTCTACACTCTTTTGGCACCAGTCAAATGTGTTCCAGTGGGTTTTCTAAGGTAACTAGTTCCTTTTGGGAAGCAACTAGTGTGAATATCTGGCTGCAGACCATTGTAAGTTCTTGAGTAGCGTTTCATGAATAAAAGCTCTTGGTTTCTCTTGATTTGATTTTGCATGGATGGTGTCAAAAGAAATGGGTGTGATAATGCCTATAAATTCATCTTTGATTTAGGTTGGCTTGTTGATTTGGAAAAAATGAATAAAATGTTCTATGAGATATATTATGCCAGAAATGTACAGATAGCACTTCAATACTACCTCCTATTGTGAATTGCTGGATCAGTTAGGTAGGTATGCTCATGAACTGGCTTCGTTAGAGCCAGCTTATGTAATCAATCTCCATTTTTTTTCTTTTTAGGAGAGACAATCCAAAAATGGTGGGGCTTCAACTAGAGCACTGTATAGGAACTAGTTTATCTAGATCCATTTCAGCTGAGTTAATACTTGGTGTATGTGTTAAAGATTCTTTTTAAAACCATATTCAATTAGATTGACCCAAACTCAAGAAATATTTAAAAAAAGTGCTAGACTTTTGATGTGTAAGACAAGTATATGTGTGCTTCCTATTACCTCTATTCCGTATTTTTATCTATTGCTATTGTTTCTATATTATTGCCATATTTTATTCTATATTATTACAATTATATCTGTACAAGCATTCTACTTCTATTATCCAACACCTGCAGATATGTGTCTGTGTCTTAGTGCAATTCAACAGCTTTTCTTCTATTGGGTGTATTTTTTTTAAAATGTAGAGTATTAAAGTTTTTTTCATAAATAGATAGTAGCCAGGGCTATAGGATCAAGACAAGGCAAATATCAGTAAGACTAATGTTTTATTTATCATCTCTCTGGCTATACAGCAAATATACTCATTTTGAAATCAATGGCTTTCATCCCAAAACTCACTGGAAGAGCACCAGATCCTTTTGATCCTGTAGGGTTTGGGGAATGTTAACGTTGGGAGATACAATATATTTCAAATTGCTCAGCAGGTGGTATGTACTTCAGTCACAGCCTTCAAGGTTTAAAAAAGACCAATCTGCATATTTAATTTTAATATTTTCCTTTACGATTCATTGCCAAGAAGAAATGAGCTTGCTAACATTATTTCATTTCTCACCAATTAATCTGCTCTTGCCTAAAAACAAACAACCCTTTCATTTAACCATTACTCCCTCAATTCATGGGCTCATTATCAGCAGGTATTCTTACAATATTGGTTATGAGATCTCTTATGTTCAGAGTTCACATTCACCCTGAGATTTGAACATGTTCTACTGGGGTTTCAAAGGTCTTTGAGGATCTGACTCTTTGGGAAGGGTCACTGAATCTCCTTTAGAGTTTCCTTTGTTTTCATTGTGTTTTATCATTCTTGGCAGCTTTATCCTGCATTTTTATCTTTTACTTTTTACTTGTTTATAACATTTTAAACAAATTGTAAACCACTCAGGGTGACAGGGAGTTGGGAAAACTAATAATAATGTTGATCAAGATTCAGTCAATGGAAGTTCATCAATATATGGGGGGTTATAAGTGCCATACCAGAAAGTCTTGGGTGGCACATAGAAAATCTGTACATTTGACAAAATTTCTGTCAATCACAAAAAGAATTTTGCTTGGATCGATTCATATGGTATGCCAATATGTATTGACTTCCTAGATTCTTGGGAACAAGTCAGTAAGAATAAAGATTAACATCAGCTAAAGAATTGTTAGTGGTGATTTCACATAAATTTGAGTCATCATCATCATCATCATTCAACCAAAGTAAATTTGCTCTTAACTAGTCATGCTTAGCTAGCAGAATGCAGAGGATACGTAAAACATATTTTTAAATGCATTTGAATAATTAATTTATTTTAATAATTAATATGTTTTAATTAAATATTATTTATTAAAGGCAAGAGAACAGTTCAGAAAAGGGCAATAACTAATTTCTGTAAGCAAGAAAACTGCTCAGTGTGATGGCATCTTTATTTTTTTAATCTGAATCACATGATTTTTCTATTGATTTATCTTCTGTAAATCCAGTAATTCTGCTTTCTCTCCAGCAACTTTGCCACATATAATTTCAGTTCTGCAATTCGAAGGAAATTTCCAGGCCAAAGTGAAGAAAGTGTGTTGCAATCCTTAAATATTTGAATATAGAAACAGTTTTCCTGAAAAACCCTGAAAAAACAAAGCTTCTTAATAATCAAGAACTGTCTCACCCTGTAATCACCAAAGCAAAATTAAATATTGATGAGCATTTAACAAATATCTTCTGACATTAACTTTACTTTTACTTTCAAATGAAATGCTTGATTAGCTAACCTTGTCAGTATTGCAATCCTCCTGAGATTAGTCAGTAAAAGCTAGAGTTGAATAGAGTAGACAGAGTAAAAGATGGGAGGAAAATTCTTCTGCCTTCTGGTAGCTTCAACTTTGATAGCCTACTACATCTACCAGCCTTTACCAGACAATGTGGAGGAACCCTGGAAGCTGATGCTTTTAGATGCTATATGGAGAAGCCTAATTCATGCGGTAAGTTGAAACATTTATTTCCTGTGCTTATGCCTGAGAATGCTTGTACTTGAAATTTGTGCTTTTAGGGAAATAAGATAATGCCGGAGAAAACAACAACCAAGAATGAAGAAAACTAAGTATCTGTAAAATGAAGATTTGTCATATTGAAAGCAGATACTTAATACTATTGGGGGGGGGGGGGAGATGGAATTTATGTATTTTTTTACACGTTTTCTGGATATAATCTCATATATTAAAAGTATAATGGAAACAGGAGCAACTGCCTTTCTATTTTTTTAGAAACTTATCCTTTTACAAAATATTTTCTTCCGAACATTAGACTCTTAGCAAGATGCTTTTTATATTGGATATAATGTATTTTTCAGAAACACAAGAGAGCCAGTTTGGTCTAGTGCTTAAGGCTGGAAACCGGGAGAGGGAATTTTTGACCAGCCTTAGGCATGGAAACCAGCTGTGTGATCAATTCCTGCTGTAACTAAATGGATCAATTTTTGGTTGATCCAGAAAAAAACAGACTCTGCATTTGGGGGGAAATGCTGGAATGGGGTGGGGAGAAAGAAACTTCTTTCACTTCTTATCTTATGTATCGGTTCACTGAACTGACTAAATTCTTGTCCTCACCGCCTCATTATTTCCAGATTGCAATGCTTAACTGGTAATGTAGGTAATGTATTTTGTCTCTTTGTTTTGTTTTGTGCCTGCATACAGAAAGGGAAACCCTTATTTGCATTTTATTGGCCTCCACAAGTCATCACAAATAAGGAAATCTTAGAGTAAATACTCATGGTTTAATATACATTGTTTATGCATTTTAGCTGTTCATGTCCACCAGTGGTGGGTTTCAATTTTTTTTAGAAACTATTCTGTAATTGTGGCCGGTTTTGTGGAATTGGCTTGGTGGTCATGTGACGGGTGGAAGTGGCTTGGTGATCATGTGACTGGGTGGGAGTGGCCAATCAATGTCACTAAATTCTTTGAGACAAAGTTTTGCCTACAAAAAGAAGATATAAACAAGGAAATTTATTATTTTGTGCACTTACTACTTAAAGAAGAAGAAAATAAGTACACAAAACAATAAAACGGCTACTTACCGAGGAAATTTGACTGTCCTTGCCGGTCTTCAACTGACCTTACACACTGCCTCTTCCCTGTTCCTGGATTCACTCAGGTGTTTTTAAATGAATGGAACAGTGTGTGCGTGTGCACAGGCTGCGAGTTTTAAACATGTCTGGGTAAATCTAGGAAGAGGGAAGAGGCAGAGGGGCTGGAAGTGTGTGTTGCTATAGTATCTTCCATAAGGTGACCAGATTTTCAGATTGGTAAAGAGGGACACCATTGACCGGGGGGGGGGGGGGGGGGGGGCTTGATAAAAAAATTTATTTTTTGTCAAAAGGTCACCCCAGGACACTGAAACCAGCATAAATATGAATCTGTTGCCAAACAAAATTTTGATCACGTGACCATGAGGATGCTGCAACGGTCGCTAAGTGTGAAAAATGGTCGCAACGGTCACTAAGTGTGAAAAATGGTCATCAGTCACTTTTTTCAATGCCATTGTAACTTTGGTCACTAAATGTTTTCCCCCTCCTCGAGACACCTCACTTCTTCCTTCATTCCTCTTGCTTATCTACATTCACCTTATCCATCTTCTGCTCTTTCCCTCTCTTCCTTCATTTCTCCTTCCATCCTCTCTTCTTTCCTCACTCACTCCCTTCCTCCTTTTCTCTTCCTTCCTCCTTCCATTCTTTCAGCTTCATTTCTTTTGCCTATCTGCCTTTTCTGTATTTCTGCTCTTTCCATTTCTCTCTTCCTCTTCGCTTCTGTTCCTTCCTCCTTCCCTGCTTTCCTATTTCTTTCTTCTTCCTTCCTTCTGCCTATCTATCTTCACCTTCTCTGTCTTTCTGCTCTTTCCTGTCTTCCCCTTTCCTCCCTCCCTCCCTTCTTTCCTTTCTAGTTCCATCTTTTCTTCTTTCCTCTCTCCCTCCCTTTTTCTTTCTTCCTTCCTTCCTCCTTCCTCTTGCCTATCAACTTCATCCTCTTTGTCTTTCTGCTTTCCCTATCTTCCCCTTTTCTTCCTACCTCCTTCCCTCTTTTCTCCCTCCCTTCTTTTTCTTCCTTTCTTCTTCCATCTTCCTCCTTCTCCTTCCATTCTTTCTCCTTCCATCCATCTTTTCTCCTTCCATTTTCTCCCCCCCTCCCTTCTTCTTTTCCTCCCCCCTGGGGAGGCACAAGCCCAGGAACTGAGCCCCCTGGGCGGCACAAGCCCAGGAACTGAGTGGAAGTTCTCTGCGCGACTGAAACGGATGCCGCGGCAGGAGAGCGAGGCGGCTGCCGGCCGTTTCACCTTGTGCAGAGAACTTCTACTTGGTCCCGGGGCTTCTGCCGGGCGGCAGAAGCCCAGGAACCGAGTGGAAGTTTTCTGCACGACTGAAATGGACGCCGCCTCAGGAGAGCCACAGGGGAGGGCGGCGGGACACGACCACGTCTCGTGGAGTCGCTCCGTGGTCGCTGGGAACCACGCAGCATAGGCGCCGCCACACCGGCAGAAGCTCCGTGAGTCCGTGACCGAGAGGAAGTTCTCTGCACGAGGTGAACAGCCGCTGCCGCAGGGGAGGGTGGCGGGACACAACCACGCCTCGCGGACTCGCGGCATGGTCGCTGGGAACCGCGCAGCACAGGCGCCGCCACGCCAGCAGAAGCTCCGTGAGTCCATGACCGAGTGGAAGTTCTCTGTGCGAGCGGCGGCAGCTGTTTCACTCCCGCAGAGAACTTCCACTCGGTTCCAGAGCTTCTGCCGCCCGTGGCGGCGCAGCACAGGGGCTGGCTGTGACGCGAGGAGGTGAAATGAACTCTGCAAAGGGGGAGAAGGAGGAGAGGAGGGCTGTCTCCTCCCCCCAGCGCCTCCCGATTCCCACCAGTACCAATTCATAACATGATTACTCACCAGTGAGTAAGCGCAGCTGCAACCCCAAAAGACGAAATGAAATGGAGACTCGTGCAGGCATGCTCAGCTAAGCGGAGTTCAGCCAATCAGTAAGCTGATTGGGATGGAAAATTTTCAGCACGTGGCGTGGTGAAAATTTCCCATCCCAGCCAGCTCACTGATTGGCTGGAGTCCAGGCCAATCCAATCAGTGAGCGTCAGGCTGGGCTGGCGTAAATTTGTAGGATAGAACGGAACGATGAGCCAGCCCAGCGAGCTAGCAGCTGATGGGCAGGGGAGCGAGGGAGCTGTGAGCACCAAAAAAACCCGTGTTTTTTAAAGAACCGTGTGGGACGGGGGAAAATTTATGAAAAGGCGTGTCTGTCCCGCCAAATGCGGAACGTCTGGTCACCCTAATCTTCCAGCCCCTCTGCCTCTTCCCACTTCCTGCATTCACTCATATGTTTTTTAAAATCCAAAGCCTTTGCACATGCACACACTCTTCTAGCAGCCCCTCTGCCTCCTCCCTCTTCCCAAACATCCTCCCACAACCACCCCAGCCACTCACCAGTTCTTTCTTCTTCTGGTTCCTCTTCTGAGAACATTTTGGAAGCATGGTGAGGATGAGCGGGGCGAGTGAAAGAGCAAATGAGGAGAGAGAGTGGGGCCTCCTGATCATCAGGTATGGGAAGGCACACTAAATTTCACCATCCAGTATGACCATACCGGTCCATACCGGTAGAAACCCACCCCTGGAACTATGAAGCCTTTGCTTACCACAAGGATGTTAACATTTCTTTTGTTTTGTAGGCCACAATTGTGGACATGTTGGGTGTTGGACACTTTATGGAGGTTATAAATCTGTACACAATTGCTACATACACACCACCTACATCTGATGAAAATGTTATTGTAACAGACACAGAATTTAGCCATGTTCCAGTACGTCTTTACATTCCTACAAAGCAGTCAGATGTCTTGAAAAGAGCAGTGATTTTCATCCATGGAGGTGGATGGTGTACAGGATCAGCAAGTAAGCATAAGTATTTTATTCCACTACAGTGGGTCTCAAATAAAAAATGAATCTATTTCTTTTGATGTCCCAAGGCTTTCATTGAGGTATAACAGAGATAGCGAATTTTCTTGAGTCGGTGGTTAATTAATTAATATTTTAAAACCATCCTGATGATTCTCACAAAATGAATCACATTGAAGGTACAAGATTCGCAATTGTCAAAAGGTAAATTGATGAGGTTGCGCTTCCCAACCTCTCTAGCTCTTGCCAGTTTATCTGTTTGCCAATTTTAATTTACAATGTAATCTGAGCAGTAGGGGAAAATGAAGTATTAAATTGCTGCCATCCCATTATTTTCATTTCCTAGTTATATTTATGGGATGTAGAACCAAGCAGCGTTCTCAAACATAAAGGAGACTGTTATCTTGTTGTAGGATGTTAGTTTCCCATTAGAAAAAACAAAGAAATCCCATCCTTTCGAATCAGCTAAGGAAGATTTCCCCAGGCACACTAAAACTGTGCTAAATCGATGAAGAAATATTCCTCCTCCGATTTAAAGATGGAAATGTTCAAAATCCATTTTAAAATATCTTCACATCTTGTTGACTACTTGCTTCTCTTCTTTGATAGTCTTTCTTGGCAGCCTCAGTAGGAGGAGTATCATTCCAAAGAATCACTGAATGGTAGAGATAAGAGCAGTTTATCCCCTCCTCAATAATTTTATGATGCTCCCAACATTAATTTCCACTCCCATAATTACTCAGCCGTAAAATGTTGGGAACTGGCATCTACAAATCTTGAAGTTGCCAAGATTGGGAAACATTGAATTAGAGATTCATGGAAGATTTCCAGAAAGTCCCTGCCAAAAGAAACCGAAAACAGCTCATTAGAATTTGTAAGCTTAGGACTTCAAATCTCACATGAACATGAGGCAGAAACAATTCTGCCATTCATAAAATGAGCTTGATGTTTCTTAGCTTTCTATGATAACATTCTAGTCTCACTCTTGTGGTTGTCTAAAGACCTTGTCCCATATTGTTTTTGACACATGCACTGTGTATTGGTATTGTAAGAGTAATAAAACATGCTTTGCCACTTATTTTTCACAGCCATGAAATCCTATGACCTCTTATCAAGATGGACATCAGAAAGACTAGGTGCTATTGTGGTGTCAGTCGAGTAAGAATGGTGTTTGAAGGAGATATTTTTGTTCCTTAATCTTTTCCTAATCTTTTTCTGTAAGCAAAAAAAAAGATAAATGATACTAATAGTACAGACTGGCACATTGAAGCTCCATATACTGTATATTGTTATTGGTTGCAAAATTATATTTCATTGCATATGCTGTGCTATAAGTATTATTTTGCATTTATAATGGATAGCTAATATAGTTTTACATTTACTGTCTTTTATACTCTTTGCAAATTGTAAACAAACAGAATATGATTGGAAGACAGTATAGCAATATTTAAATAGATAAACTGAAATGCACAAATCATTTCTAAAGGTCTAAAATCTACATTTCACAATATAAAAATATAACAAATATCAGCCTTTTGTGGTAATGTAGATTTTATTTATTTATAGGGTTTGTATGCCGCCCACTCTCGAGAGACTCAGGGCGGCTTACAGATAAAAAAACCAACACCATGAGTAGTAACAATACCTTTATTGCAATGTTGTAGTAACAGAATTTTGCTTTCCTTCCCCTACTGCCTTTACTTTCAAAGGAACCAGCATGGTCCCTTCTGAGATGCTTTCTATACCACATTTCTTTTGTGGTCTCTTTTCTCTTATCTGTGGGCTGTGGTTTTTCCTTCTCGTTCTTAAGGATATTTCCAAGATTATTACATCAGTCTTGCTTACCAGCTGCTTTAAAAAAAAAAGCTAACGGTATTTTTCAAAGTTAAAGATTATCCTGTCTCAGATTATTCCATATAACTCCATAAAGCATAACTTCCTATTAAGCATAATAATTCTATTAACAAAACAGACCAGATTAGAAATATTATTGATCATTTAGCACACAAATAACTCAGGAATTTAAAAAAAATAAGCAAATTCTATATTGAAGAAAATCACCATTTAAAATCTAGTATCAATAGTGTAAATCTAGTGATAAATTAATTTATTTTACCCACAGAGGGAATTTATATATTTCTTTCATTGTCTTTTTAATTAACCAAAGTTATAGACTAGCTCCAAAATATCGATTCCCAGTTACATTTGAAGATGCGTACTCAGTATCAAAATACTTTCTACAAAGCAGCATTCTGGAGAAATATAATGTAGACCCAAGCCGCATCGGCATTGCAGGAGACAGCGCAGGAGGTAACTTAGCTGCAGCTGTAACCCAACAGGTAAGAATTACCCATTTGAAAGTAATAAATCCAAATGGAATTATACGTGTTACGAATCTCTGTTATCGCAAGCTATCCTGATACTAGTTTAATTACCCTGGGGCTTTTCACACTATATACCTAAGAGTAGGAAGTCATAATTTTTAATTATCCTGAAAGATTCAGGATCTTCTAAGGAGTCCAAAATGGAGGATCATAGAATTATGTATGTTAATTGAACCCCGACTTTCTGAAATTATCATGCAACCTAATACTTTGGGTTATAAATAAGAAATAGCTGCAGCAATTAGCAATCAGGGCAACTGCTGGGCCTTTTCACATTAGATGGGTAAAACTGGGTTTCTATTATTTTAGGTTTGGTTTGGTCTATTAGATTTATATGCCGCCCTTCTCCCAAGGACTCAGGGTGGCGTACAACATTAAAAGAAACACATAGGAAGAAGGCGGGGCTTAGCAGTGAGAAGACAGATTTTCAGGCTATTCCTGAAATTCCTTTATTCCGAAGCATTTGGACGGTCCCTTTTTGGATCCAAGCTGTCCTGGAGAGACAGTGAAAGGTAGGAGGAGATCCAGTGGCCCCAAAGATGTTCGCAAAGTCTCTGGGGATTTGGAAATTAACCTCCTTTGCCAGTGACTTCCGGATTAGCCATAAGGCTAACTGAAACTGCAGATAGCTCCAAAGAATGGCGAAAGTGTTTCCAGCTGGTAAGATGATTTTATTACTCAGAGAAAGACAGTCCGCCTAAAAATTCAAGCTAATTTAAATTAAAGAACAGAAGAATCTAGCGGCGATTTTGATCTCTTTATTGGTTTATGGACGGTGGTTATCCTACTTTTTAAATATTTTAAATGCTATTTACATGGACAAAGGATAGATTACTCCAACATCTCCTCTGATCCTCTGCAAGTGGGCTGTAAACCAATTCACTATAATTTGGCTGCTTACACCTTGACACTTTTATTGCTTGGTTGGATGGGTCTAAGATCTGATAAGATTGCACAGTTCCCAGCTTGTTTTTATTTGCAAATACCTCAAAGCTCTAAGAAAAAATACTAACTGCGTACAAATATGGTGTCTATTCAAGCCTCTATTCAAATGATTTTTTTCGGCACACACATGAGAGAATTGAGAGGAAACTGGATTATCTGCTGTTTCTAGCAACAAAATACGAGGAAAAAGATGAAAAGGTTGAACGTTTGAATGTTCTTCAAATACAAACTAAGGATGTCAGAGATAAAGACTCTCAATTTGCTGATATTCGGGCAACTGGTTTACCTCTGAGGGAGAAAAAGATGGAATGTCTGAAGAGGGAGCAGCCACACAGAAGATTTACTTCGAAAGACAGGGCGCAGGAGGAGTGAGAAGCATTAAAGAATTTATACTTTATGAAATACCATCTGCAAAACTTTTGATACCACCACTGAGAATTAAAGACAAACTGATAAAGGAAATAAAAGGAGGACGGCAGCATTATATGAGAGGCACCATAAGCAAAAAGGTGCAAAGATTTCTTCGTATGGACTTGCTCATAAAGATGTTTGGAGAATTGGACCCACGAATGGCAACAGATTTAAGGCAGTTCTGTTACTGGAGAGACACAGGCTGATAGATGGAAGAGTATAATTTAAAACTAGCTAAACCTAGTTAAATTCATTTGTAATAGATATAGTTGAATAATAATTGATAATGATAGTAATGTATATAATGTGAGTTGCTATGATAAATAATAATTGGATATGAGAAGGGAAGGTTAGAAATATCTTCGGACTATATATAAAGGTTATTAATGACAATAATAATTATTATAAAAAATAAAATAAAACCATATACAGTTAAATCTTAACTAATATGGGGAAAATGCTATGATATACGATATAATTAAATAAAGAAAGGAGAATGATAATAAATTATATACATGGAGGATGAAATTTTTGGTATTAAATATTATGGATGTTTAGCTAAAACAGGATATGAGGATTTGATGTTAATGGAGGATTTTATAAATAAGTAAATGAAATGCCAGCATGTGGTTATGGATTAAATCTTTGGTATAGTTAAGGATGAAGGATGTTTAAACAACTGTAGTCAACTAAAAGTGGAGGTATGATGATGTTAATATGGTAAACATTTGAGTTAAGATATTTGAATTAATGGAAGAGATGCACAAAAACTTGTTGTAAACAGCTGATATACTTTTTTATAACATATACTTATTGTGGTTTTTTTTTCTCTCTGTTTTGTTTTTTGTTCTTTTTTGTTTTGACTCCCCCCCCCCCACTGTTGTGGGTATGTGTTGTTTATGTAACAAAAAAATAAAAAAAAATATTTAAAAAAAGAAACACATAATACAAAAGTTTTTAAAAAATTAAATAGAATATCCCAAACAAACCCAATTAGAATTGACAATAACATTTTTTTAAAAAAAAATAGAATTAAAATTAACAATGATCAATAATTTATTTTGTTTTGTTCAGGCCAGGCTGGCTTGCTGGAAAAGCCAACTTTTTAGGGCATGTTGGAAGGACTGGAGATCGGGGATTATACGAAGCTCATTCCAGAGGGAAGGCACTCCCACAGAGAAGGCTCTCCCCCTGGGGGTCGCTAGCCGACACTGTCTGGCTGACGGCACCCTGAGGAGGCCAACTCTGTGGAATCGCACTGGACGGTGGGAGGCTACTGGTGGCAGTAGGTGGTCTCGCAGGTATCCTAGGCCTAAGCCATGGAGCGCTTTAAAGGTCATAATTAGTACCTTGAATCACACCCGGAAGACAACTGGCAACCAGTGCAGGCTGCCTAAAAGGGGTGTAACATGGGAGCACCTAGGTGCCCCATGATAACCTGCGCAGCCACATTCTGGAGCAGTTGAAGCCTCCGGGTGCTCTTCAAGGGCAGCCCCATGTAGAGAGCATTACAGTAGTCCAGGCGAGAAAGGACAAGGGCATGAGTGACTGTGCACAGAGCATCCCAATCCAGGAAGGGGCGCAACTGACGTACCAGGCGAACCTGGTAAAAGGCCCCCCTGGTCACAGCCATCAGGTGCTCTTCTAAACTAAGCCGCATATCCAGGAGGACACCCAGATAGTGGGCCCTCTCTGAGGGGGCTAAAATTTCTCCCCCTATCATCAAAGATGACACGATGCACAAATCAAGATGACGGAAACCACAGCCACTTAGTCTTGGAGGGATTGAGCTTGAGCCTGTTCCTCCCCATCCAGATCCACACAGCTTCCAGGCATCAGGACATCACATCGAGGGCATTGTTTGGGTGGTTAGGGGTAGAGATGAAAAGTTGGGTATCATCAGCATATTGATGATACTGTACCTCAAAACCACGGATGATCTCACCCTATTTTTAAAAAAAAGTCCTAGATTTTTAGTTTGCTGATTTGCCCAGAGCAGGAAGTGGCATGCAGGCCATCTACCATGGTTGCAATGAAGAATAAGACGACAATTGATTCAGGAGGAAATCCTTTAGATAGCACCTTGTCAATTGTTATTTCATTGTGAAAAATGAAACTTTAGCCCCATTTCAGGAATAATGCAAGCTCAACAACACCATCCAAGTAAATTTAACATGTTAATGTGAACTGTCAATGACATAAGACCAACAATTCCGATTCTTACATTTTATTTGATATATTTGCTCATTAGGTGTTTGATTTATTACATTTATTCAAGCATTAAAAAGGATGAAATTCAGTAAGAATTGAAATGCAACTGACTTTGTACTTATAAAGAAGTAGAATCTGACATATATTTCATAAATTAATGCTGAGCAAAAATTTCATCTGCATATTCATGAATTTTCTGAGAGGGGAAAAGGAGAAATTGCTATGTGTTGTTCTTTTACGTACCTTAATTATAAAGTGATTGAGGGAGGTTGTCTCCAGGAAATTGTAATCTGGGCTTCTCTCCAGTCTTAAATCTCAAGAGAAGTACAGGTAGTCCTCAACTTATGACCACAACTGAGCCCAACATTTCTGTTCCTAAGAAAGATAATTATTAAATGAGTTTTGCCCCATTTTATGACTCTTCTTGCCAAATTGTTAAGTGTTAAGTGAATCACTTAAGTTAGTAACACAGTGTTTAAGTGAATCTGACTTCCCAATTGACTTTGCCTGTTAAAAGGTTGCAAAAATTGATCACGTTATCTTGACACAAAAGTTATATGTGTAAAAAACAGTCATAAATTATTTTTTTCAGGGACATAGTAACTTTGAGCAGTCATTAAACAAACTGCTGTAAGTCGAGGACTACCTGTATACTTTCCCATGGAGCATTTCCACATAAGGAAGCTATAGAGGCCTAAATATAAAGGAAAGATGTAACTTCACCGCATTGCAAGAATAAAGGAAGCTCAACAACACTATCAAAGTAAATTTAACATACCGTATTTTTCGGAGTATAAGACACACCTTTTTCCCTCAAAAAAGAGGCTGAAAATTTGAGTGCATCTTAAACGTCGAATACAACATTTTTTTTGCGTCCTGAAGCCCTGCCCCCTTCACCAAAATGGCCATTCCTAGCCTTATGGAGGCTTTCAGAGAACTCCTGGGGGCTGGGCAGGGCAGAAATGAGCAAAAAATTGGCCGTTCCCCCCCCCCCCCGCAGTTCCCGGTAACACTCTAGAAGCCTCTATAAGGCTATGCATGCAATTTTTTGACAAAAAACTGGGCAGAGGAGGAGCACTCTGCAAGCTCCCACCCCCACCCAAGCCTATTCATGCCTTTTATTTGAAAAAAAAAAAAACAAGCCTGTTTTGGTGAAAAATGGGCCGTTTTAGGGAGGTTAGTAGAGTGAAAACACTTCCCCCCCCCCCACTTTCGGAAAGCTCTTTAGTTAGAATAATTGATGAGAATTATATTGATCAAGTGTTGTGCCAGCAGAAACAAGTCTTAGGTTCTGCAGATTGTCAGTGATTTCTTTCTCCAGCACATGGATAAATACACCTGGAAACATCTACCTACCTACCTACTATCTCTCTTTCCCTACCTACCTACCTACCTACCTACCTACCTACCTACCTACTGTATTTTTTTCTCTCTCTCTACCTACCTACCTATCTACTCTCTCTCTCTCCCTACCTACTGTATTTCTCTCTCTTCCCCTCTCTCTCCTTCTATCTACCTACCTACCTACCTATTCACCTGCTCTCTCTCTCCCTACCTACCTACTGTATTTTTCTCTCTCTATTCCTCTACCTACCTACCTACCTACCTACCTACTCTCTCTCTCCCTACCTATCTACTGCCGATCTCTCCTTCTCTCTCTCCCTCTATCTACCTACCTACTTTTTAAAAAAAAATGCCTCTTCAAAACCTTGGTGTGTCTTATACTCTGAAAAATATGGTATTTCTATCAGGGGTGAATAATTTTAGGGGAATAAGAGGTCACTTTTTTGGACAATGTTAGTATACTGAGTCAGACATGACCTGTACTTTACAAGGAGAAGAATTTTAAATCTTCCCTCACTCTGCTCTTTTTCCCTATCCAGCTTATTTTGACGCTGAAAAAGAATTGAAAAAGAATCAAATAATTCCTAAAACACCTGACTCTACAGAGTAATGTTAAAGAATAGTTAAATTATAGTCATTGATGAATAAGATTGGAACATACTGAAGTTCTCAATATATCTTTGGATACAAGTGTAATAAGATATATTTCAGTATTTTGTTTGCAATTTCCCTCAAAAGTCATTGCTGTAGAAAAGTGCCAGATTAACAAATACTGTGAAAAACATATCAGTTAGGGTTTTCCTCTATAATTTTGAATAAGAGATAGAAAATGTATAAGCTTTGAAATTTTAATGGCTGTTTTGCTTATATTACAAAATACAAAACTTATTAAATAGTCCATCTTTCATAGGAAAACTATTTCTAATAAATATTTTTCTTTTCTAGATTCTAGATGACCCTGATGTCAAAGCTACATTCAAGATTCAAGCTTTATTGTACCCTGGTCTTCAGACTATTGATCTGGAATTGCCATCCTATCAGGATAATAAAAACATGCCAATTCTGCCTAAAACATTAGTAATCAGAGTCTACAATGAATATTTTCCATCGGATGACTCTTTTTCCAAAGCTTTAGAGACCAACCAACATGTTCCTGCAGAGTTCAACCATTTGTTTAAATTTGTAAACTGGAGTAAGTGGCTCCCTGAAAGATTTAAAAAAGGCCACATTTACACTGACCCATCACATAGAAATTCCAAAACTGGACACAAATATCCAGGTTTACTGGATCCAAGGCTGGCACCACTTTTAGTTGAGGACATTAAGCTTCAGGGCTTACCACTTACATATGTCCTCACTTGTCAATATGATGTCTTGAGGGATGATGGAATCATGTATGTTTCCCGTCTTAGGGAAGCTGGAGTTAAAGTAGCACACGAACATGTTGACAATGCTTTTCATGGTGTTGTAACATTTATTACAGGCCCCTTTGCCCCAAATATGGGACACAGAATGGCTAACAACTACATTGAGTGGCTGAATAAGAACCTGTGAAAACACACCTATACCACCTGAAGATGGTTACTCTGGATTCATTCAGTTTCATTCAATTTATGTTATTTTTTTCAGGGACATTATCCTTTTGGTCAATAAATTTGACACTGTAATTCTGCAGTTATTATACTTGATATAGAATCTCTTGTTTCCTGCTGTTTGAATAAGTATGAGAATCTTGGTAGAAGATGTGGGGGACTTGTATAACCATTAAATGATTAATAATGTAAAATGAAATCTAAAGCTTTTGACCATTTCACATGTGAATTTATAGACTTGAATCTTGATGTTTTTCAGGATTGTTTTTAAAGCCATGATTCATTTCTACACTCTTTTGGCACCAGTCAATTTGTTCCTTTTGGGACGCAACCAGTGTGAATATCTGGCTGCAGACCCACGTAAATTCTTGAGTAGCATTCCATGAATAAAACCTTTTGTTTTCTCTTGATTGGATTTTGCATGGCTGGTGTCAAAGGAAATGGGTGAAATGGTGACTTAAATTCATGTTTGATTCAAGTTGACTTGTTGATTTGGAAAAAAAATGAATAAAGTGTTCTATGAGATATATTATGCCACCAATGTACAAACTACTTCAATACTACTTCCAATGGTGAGCTGCTGGATCAGTTAGGTAGATATGCTCTTGAGGAGGATTCCTTAGAGCCATCTTATTTAATCCGTCTCCAATTTTCTCTTTTTAGGAGAGACAATCCAAAAATTGTGAGACTGCAACTAGAACACTGTAGTGGAACTAGATTATCTAGATCCATTTCAGCTGGGTTTCTGACTTGGGTATGTGTTAAAGATTCTTTTTAAAATCTTATTCAATTAGATTGACCCAAACTCAAGAGAGATAAAAAAAAAAGTGCTAGACTTTCGATATGTAAGACAAGTATATGTGTGCTTCCAATTACCTCTATTCTGTATTTTTATCTATTGCTATTGTTTCTATCTTACTGCCATATATTATTCTATATTATTATAATTGTTTCTGTACAAGCATTCTACTATTCTTTCCTATACTATTACAATTGTCTCTATACTTTATTATTATTACTTCTATATAGATAACTGTCTATCTTTAAGAATGGTCCATGGCTTAAATTAATAGAAGTATATTAAGGTTTTTAAACTGAAGGAGAAATTGCATGTTCCAGAATGCCTACCCCATCCGTCTCCCCGTGCTAAGAAAAGCGCTGTCCGGAGAGGTCCCTTACTGGCGGGCAGGTGTCCTAGAACCTGCCTGCCAGCAAACGACTTAAATGGAATCACGTTTCTGAGCATGGGGAGACACACAATAGTTTGCACAGTCCATCTCCCTGTGCTGAGAAAAGCGCTGTCTGGGGAGGTCCCTTACTGATGGGCAGGCGTCCTAAAACCTGCCTGCCAGCAAAGGACTTAAACAGAATCACTTTTCTGAGCATGAGGAGACACACAGTAGTTTGCGCCATTCGTCTCCCCGTGCTCAGAAAAGTGCTGTCTGGGGAGGTCCCTTACTGGTGGGCTGGCATCCAAGAACCTGCCTGCCAGCAAAGGACTTAAACAAAATCGCTTTTCTGAGCACGCGGAGACACAAAATAGTTTGCGCCGTCCATCTCCCCATGCTCAGAAAAGTGCTATGCATGGATGGGAGAAAGCCAGTGCAGGTGAGCCACACAGTTGCTCCTGAAAGAAATAAATAATAAGTTATTCGTTCATATAAAGTGTAAAATGTAACACAAACTTGGTGAAACTCGGTGCTGTTTTTCTTGATTGTAAATTTAAGCACAAATATAAGCAGTAAAGTCAATACAGGATAACTTGCTAAAATTCCTTTGACATTGAAATACAGACAAGTACACCAATTGGTGAGATGGTAACATCCGCCGCCTAAATTGAAATAACAAAAGAAGCACAGATAAGAAAAAAGGGGTCTGCAAGAAAAGTCATGCTGTCCTCTTGAAATACGAATTAACCACAAAGAATGATTTTGGAAATGGGGAGGGCTTCTTCTTTAGGCATCACACGTAATGATTTAGAAAGGTATAAATTGTATTACTTGAAATCTGTCTTTGTGCTCCTAGTATTCAAGCCATGGGGAAGAATCTGGAAGGCCACGCTTGCAACCACTTTTTCAATTTTTTTGCAATAAAAAACTTTTGACTTGTGAACCAGACTTGTCTTTTGAATTGTGAGAATAAAAACGGGGTTTTAATATCTCACACTCCAATCGCATGGGCGCTCCACCAGCTCGGGTGCAGCTGGATTGGAGAAGTTTCTCTTCTCAGAAATGTCTTCTCAGCAAAGCTGTGGCAGCCTGCCTGTCCCTTTCAGGTGGGTCCCCCAGGAGGGAGGAGGCCAGGGGGAGCATAAAGGGAGCCGCAGCTCCTCTGTGAATGGAGCGAGAGGAAAAAAGTTGGGATTCTCCCTGCTGCAGTCTTTAAATGGCAGAGAGAAGCCGAACTCCCCCCACCTTCACAGAGGAGTTGCTGCTCCTTTTATGTGGATGTGTGATATTTTGCAAGGACTGGGAAATCTCTCATGCAGACTTTGAACAAGAAATGCATGTTAATGGGGGAAACAGGTGGGCTAATTATAATCTTAAACTATTTTTGGCTTACTATATAGATAATTTAGTGCAAAGCTGTGCACAGCAGTATTAGATTTCTGTGGTTTTATCTTCCTTGGTTGGTTTTGGAGAGAGCTATGGAAAGCTAAAACAAATGCTGTGTAACAAGCATGAACTTTCATCAAAACTGTTTGTGTGTATGTGTTGTCTATGTAATAAAAATTATATATACACACATACACATACATACATACATACATACATACATACATACATACATATATATATATATATATATATATATATATATATATATATATATATCAGTGACGTGCGGTAACGGTTACCGTTGGTGAGGCAAGACCGCAGCAGCGGCAAGAAGCAACGTCCCCGGCACTGTGTCCGACAGGCGTCTCGCATTTATGGCAGACATAAACGCGAGACACCTGTCGGACATAGTGCCAGGGGTGTTGCTTCTCGCCGCCGTCACGCTCCACCGCCTTGCCCCCCCCGCCTCCTCCGACAAACAATCCTGATGCCCCGGCCTGCAGCCAGCCCAGCACCGAGCCTGGACTCACCGCTCTTCTCCTCCTCCTCCTCGTCCCCGCTCGGTGCTGGGCTGGCTGCAGGCCGGGGCATCAGGATTGTTTGTCGGAGGAGGCGGGGGCTGGGGCAAGGCGGTGGAGCATGATGGTGGTGAGAAGCATCTCAGATAGAGCCAGGACACCCAGAAGACAAGCCGGCACTTAAAGGCATGCCGAAGTGCCGGCTTGTCTTCCGGGTGTCCCGGCTCCATCTGAGATGCTTCTCACCACCATCGCACTCCACCGCCTTGCCCCTGCCCCCACCTTCTCATACGGACAGTCACAATCCTGCTGCCCCAGCCTGCAGCCAGCCCGCCCAACTTGCTCCCTGCCTGGACTCACCGCTCTCCTCCTCCCCGCTCGGTGCTGGGCTTTAAAGGGGTCTCCCCTCCCCAGCCAGCCAGCCCACCCAGCCAATTCCTCCCACCACCACCACTGTGTCCAACAGGCCAGGTGTCTCGCATTTATGGCAGACATAAATGCGAGATGCCTGGCCTGTTGAAACACAGCGGCGAGAACGTCCCGGCCGCTTCCGTGCTCCGCCGCCTCGCCCCCCTGCCTCCTCCGACCCCACCGCTGTGAAGAAAGAAAAAAAACACACACAAACCTCACAATAAAAAAATATTTTTTTAATTAAATTACAAATTACAAATTAAATTACAATAAATTTGAACCCCCCCTCCCTCCGTCTGATCCACCTTTTCCAGCTGTGGAAACTCTCTCAACTCTCCTCTTGTCCGCCCAACGTAAGCGTGCTCAACGTAAGCTCATAAGGCATGATTCGCTGCTCGCTGATCAGGAGGCGGGAGAATCAGTGCCTCTTTTGCACATGAAAGTTTTCGCTTGTTAACTCCTCCTTAACTTTTAAAAGGCGAACAATTCCTTAGGCAAAAGAGGCCCCGAATTCTCTGGCCTCCTCCCATAGTTAACACTGAGAGCAGACACCAAGCCACTGTGACTTTGAATCTGGTAGCAACTACCCTGGGTTTAATTATTTAAAAAAAATTATTTAAAATTCTTCCTTTCCCTCAGGAGACTGGTGAGGCCCCGCCTCCCCTGCCTCTAGTGACTGCACATCCCTGATATATATATATATATATATATATATATATATATATATATATATATATATATATATATATATATATATATATATATATATATATATATAAAACTGTTTCACATGCCCTGAAATCTTGGGGTGGGGGCAGAATAGTGAACATCTAGGAAGTAGGGTAATAGTGGCAAATATCTTAGAATAATACTTTGATGCACCTATTATAAATTGATCAGCAATAATTTAACTAAAAGAATTGTGCATACTATATATAAATTATTACTTCTTAGCAGGAAGTCCAATAATTTTTTTCTTTGGATTTTCCCATTTGGCTGAGTTTTTCAGTACTCCAATGTACTATTCTTTTTTATTGGGGATATATTTATGAATTTATTTTTTTAAGCAACAGGCCAGAACCTGTTCAAATTAAAAGTGTATTAATACACTTGAAAAAAAATCCTTTACATCAGTCAAGGGCAAGAGGTTATTTCTGATATTATGCTGCCTCTTGGTGGTTGAGAGATTATTTTTTATTAATTTAGGGACAATAGGTTTTTAGAATTTTTGGAGTAGGAAGGAAGCATTTCTCATTATAAATACTTCGAACAACTGCAGATATGTGTTTGTGTCTTAGTGCATTTCAACAGCTTTTATTCTATTGTCTTAGAAAATCTGTACATTTGACAAAAATTATGTCAATCACAATAAGCACTTTGCTTGAATTGATACATATACTATGCCAATACGTATTGACTTCCTAGGTTCTTGGGAACAAATCAATAAGAATAAAGATCAACACCAGCTAAAGAACTATTAGTGGTGATTTCATATAACTTTGAATCATCATCGAACATATTTGAATATAGAAACAATTTCCCTGAAAAAACCATACAATATACAATACAATAGCAGAGTTCGAAGGGACCTTGGAGGTCTTCTAGTCCAAACCCCCTAGGCAGGAAACCCTATACCATTTCAGACAAATGGCTATCCAACATCTTCTTAAAGACTTTCAATGTTGGGACATTCACAACTTCTGGAGGCAAGCCCTTCCATTGATTAATTGTTCTAACTGACAGGAAATTTCTCCTCAGTTCTAAGTTGCTTCTCTCTTTAATTAGTTTAATTGCTTCTTGTTCTGCCCTCAGATACTTTGGAGAATAGTTTGACTCCCTCTTCTTTGTGGCAACCCCTGAGATATTGGAACACTGCTATCATGTCTCCCCTAGTCCTTCTTCTCATTGAACTAAACATGCCCAGTTCATGCAACCGTTCTTCATATGTTTTAGCCTCCAGTCCCCTAATCATCTTTGTTGCTCTTCTCTGCACTCTTTCTAGAGTCTCCATATCTTTTCTACATAGTGGTGACCAAAACTGAATGCAGTATTCCAAGTGTGGCCTTACCAAGACGTTATAAAGTGGTATTAACACTTCAAGTGATCTTCATTCTATCCCTCTGTATATGCAGCCAAGAACTGTGTTGGCTTTTTTGGCAGCTGCTGCACACTGCTGGCTCATATTTAAATGGTTGTCCACTAGTATTACAAGATCTCTTTCACAGTTACTACTATTGAGCAAGGTACCACCTATACTGTACCTGTGCATTTTGTTTTTCTTGCTAAATGTAGAACCTTACTTTTTTAACCATTGAATTTCATTTTGTTAGATAGTTCACAATGTTCAAGTTTGTCAAGATCCTTCTGTAGTTTAAGCCTGTCTTCTGTAGTGTTGGCTATTCCTGCCAGCTTGGTGTCATCTACAAATTTGATGAGTTCCCCATTTATCCCCTCATCCAAATCATTGATGAAGATGTTGAAGAGTACTGGGCCTAAAACAGAGCCCTGGGGTACTCCACTGCATGCCTCCCTCCATGTAGATGCAGTTCCATTGAGGACTACATGTTGAGTGTGGTTGGTCAGCCAGTTATGAATCCATCTGGTGGTGATGCTGTCTAACCCACATTTTTTCTACTTTGTCTAGTAGTAGGTAATGGTCTACTTTATCAAATGCCTTGCGGAAGTCCAAGTAAATTATATTGACAGCATTCTCTGATCCACTAATTTTTTCACTGTGAAAAAAAGGTTGTTAATACTCAAGAACTGCCTCAGGCTGTAATCACCAAAGCAAAATGTCTTTTATCAACTGAAGATTGGTAAATATTTAACAAAGTGCCTCTGGCTCTAACTTTCCTATTCAGATCAAATGAAAGGCTTGATCAGCTGACTTGTCACTATTACAATTCCCCTGAGATTAGTCAGTGAAAGTGAGAGTTGAATAAAGTAGACGGAGTAGAAGATGGGAGGAAAATTCTTCTACCTTCTGGTAGCTTCAACTTTGATAGCCTACTACATCTACCAGCCTTTACCAGAGAATGTGGAGGAACCCTGGAAAGTGATGCTTTTAGATGCTAGCTTTAGAAGCTTAATTCATGTGGTAAGTTAAGACATTCATTTTCTATGCTTATGCCTGAGAATGCTTGAAGGTGAAAAAAGTTGTGCTTTTAAGGAAATAAGATAATTCCGGAGAAAACAGCAACAAAGAATGAAGAACACTAACAATCTGTAAAATGAAGCCTTGTCATACTAAAAGCAATTACTGAATATTATTGGGGGTGGGGGAATGGGAGAGGTGGAATTTACTATATGCATTTTTGTATACCTTTTCTGGATATAATCTCATATATTAAAAGTATAATGGAAGCAGGAGCAACTGCCTTTCTATTTTTTAGAAATTTATACTTTTACAAAATATTTTCTTCCCGAACATTAGACTCTGAGCAGGATGCTTTCTTTATTTTGGATATAATGTATTTTCAGACCCACAGAGAGCCAGTTTGGTCTAGTGGTTAAGGGACTAAGCTAGAAACCGGGACAGTGAATTCTAGACCAGCCTTAGGCATGGAAACCAGCTGTGTGATCAATTCCTGCTGTTACTAATGGATCAATTCTTGGTTGATCCAGAATAAAATAGGCTCTGTGCTTCCAGGCAAATGCTGGGGGAGGGGGGGAGAGAAAGAAACTTCTTTCACTTCTAATCTTACGTATCTGTCTGCTGAACTGAGTAAATTCTTGCAGTCTTTTCTCACTGCCTCATTATTTCCAGATTGCAATGCTTAACTAATAATGCAGTTAAGGTATTTTTTCTGTTTACATTATTTTGTGCCTGCATACAGAAAGGGAAACCCTTATTTGCATTTCATTGGCCTCCACAAGTCATCCCAAATAGAGAAATCTTAGAGTAAATACTCATTGTTTAATATACATTGTTTCTGCATTTTAGCTGTTCATGTCCACTCAGTGCACTGAAAGGAATTAGTCATGAGCAGCCTTCTAATTTTCTGTTGAGTTATGCAAACATCTTTGCTGGGACTGAATTTGCAGCTTATCAGTTTTCATCTACCTGTGGGTGCTTGCAAAGGGAAATAAAACAAGTACTTTGTCCTTTTCAGCAAGTGATTTGATTTGAGCCAAGCTTATTCTACCTGTTTGGCAAGTGCCATTTATAGAGTAATGTTACAAGTGTAGTCTAATAACAATGTCCCATAGCAATAATACCCTCCCCTCTGTCCTACCCAGAGTACCTTTTGCCTTATATATTAAGTAGAAGATATAGCATTAGTAAATCATTAGTCCTAGAGGGCTCCTTCTATCTTTTCATAATCTTTCTTGAGAGTTCACTTCTGCTTTATCCAACTGCAAAACCTTTTTCTACATTTGTGTTTTTTTTTCTGACCATTTCAGTGGTTTTTAAGTACAAGCTGAAGACATTTTACCATACAAACGTATTTCTCAGATCAGTGTTTCTCCTTTACCTGAAACACTTGTCATGTTGTAGGAGATCATGAGAATAAGGCATAAAAAGAAGCCAGGAGAAAAAGTAGAATAGAGTCATTTGTCAGAAATGGAAGAAAGATACCATTCAAAGACTAGGTGGAAATAGACTAGAGTAAAGTAAAGTAGTTTGTTCTGAGAAATGTAAACAAAGACTTAATGATTAAAATGATTAAAATCGGGAGAAAATTGTTTTGTGGATAGGTTGAATGAACAAATATGATGTCCTTGGAGCAGCTGTGCTATTGGTGGCTGATTATCCTAGTGCTATAATGTATACCTACCTTCTAAGTTCCAAAAGTCAGCTAAAGTTAAGGTGATAGATTTCGACAATATTCAAAATCCCACTTGTCCACGGAGGTCACATCATAACCAATCACTCACTCTTAATCCAGAAGGTTGTTGTGAGGATAACACAAGGAGGGACACTCATATTACCCACCTTTCAGGGGAAACAAAAGCTGAAATAAAAATGTAATAACTCTTGGAGGCGCAAATGTTCTAGGTGTGCTTGTCAGCATTCCTAAGTATTCAATCGATTTTTATTATGGTCACAGATGTGCATTAAAAACAACAATAATAATAGAAAAAAATAAAAATAAAGGCAGACAGAATAATATATTGGATTGGTGCTGGATTAACAGTGGTCAATTTGCCTAACTTTACATACAGGATGGTAGAATTTGTCCACATTCAGAGAAACTACTTCATATCGACCTGATAATATTAGCTGCACTTGAAAAAGGCCACTATTTTCCAGATATTTTATTAGGTAAGGTGTTATAAATTGAGTCCTTGTAGAAGATGCCGTATAGCAGGACTTGAGCTTTCAGTGACCCTCGTTCGGCTCCTATGTTATTCAGACAGCATTCCTAAGTGTGGAAACCTACCCTAAACCAGGATTATGAAAACAGTTTCATTATTAGGATAGGCAAATGGTAGCACCTAGTTAACAATATCTTAGCATGGGAATAGTCAAAAACATTAGGAATTTCTTAGACAAAGAATAGGGAAAGTGATGACAAGTCATTTAACTAGAATAAATTATTAATTTTATATCTATCTTCTACGGCCCCCTGTGGTCATTAGATCATGAATCACAGGACCGTTATATTTTTAATTCCTTCTCTATTCTATTACATTTTGATATAATTACAGTTTGTATAGTTAGCTTTTAACTTTGAATCTTTCTTTGTTCTGATTATTGAGGGCTAGATTTCATATTTCATATTCTCTGTTATTATTTTTGTCTTTATTACTTTATTACCTCCCTGTTTTCTCTCCCTTTACAGAATTTCTTTAAAGTATTTCTAGTATCTGCAGGTCCCTAAAATGATGGACTCCATAACCATGAATTCCTTTCAGAGGAATTCTGAAATCTCATGGGTCCTCTCCAGGCAACAGATGCTGGTCTTACTTTGAAGCAAAAATAATTCTTTTTTTTTTTTTGCATGATACTTTCATGATATTTTCCTCCCTCACATCTGTGTCTGGTGCATATCAGCCTTTTTCAGTGTATTTACTGTATGAGTGCTAGATTAGCTCATTAATCGTATTGTTATTCTGGTCCTTGTGGATTCCAGTCAGGTGCTTTCTTGCTCTTCCCTGAGCCCCTTCTGATGGATCACCTGTCTGGCCCCTAGCAATTACTGGCCAGATTGAGAAACACTTGTTTACAGAAAAGAAATGGAGTTTAGAGTACTATGAAGTTTTTGATTAGCACAAGGATGTTAACATTTCTTTTGTTTTGCAGGCCACAATTGTGGAGAAGTTGGGTGTTGGACACTTTATGGATGTTCTAAATCTGCACACAATTGCTACATATACACCTCCTATATCTGATGAAAAAGTCATTGTAACAGACACAGAATTTAGCCATGTTCCAGTACGTCTTTACATTCCTACAAAGCAGTCAGATGTCTTGAAAAGAGCAGTGATTTTCATCCATGGAGGTGGATGGTGTATAGGATCAGCAAGTAAGCATAATTATTTTATTCCACTACCGTGGGTCTCAAATAAAAAATGAATCTATTTATTCTGACGTCCCAGGGCTTTCATTGAGGGATAACAGAGATAGACACATTCTTGAGTCAGTGGTTAATTAATGAATTTTTAAGACCATCCTGATGATTCTCATTAAATGAATCACATTTTAGGTACAAGATTCGCAATTGTCAAAAGGTAAATTGATGAGGTTGTGCCGCCCAAATTCTCTAGTTCTTGCCAGTTTATCTGCTTGCCAATTTTAATTTGCAATGTAATCTGAGCAGCAGGGGAAAATGAAGTACTAAGCTGCTGCCATCCTATTATTTTCATTTCCTAGAGATATTTATGGGATGTAGGGATTCTCAGACATAAAGGAGGCTGTTACCTTGTTAGTTTCCCATTAGAAAAAAATCCCACTTCTTTCATATCTGATAGAGCATTGAGCTTCACAAAGATGAAGGAGGACATACCCCAGGTACACTAAAACTGCTTAATCGATGTAAAAGTATTCCTACATCAACCTAAAGATGGGAATGTTTAAAACTCATTTTAAAAAAATATTCACTTCCTGTTGACTACTTGCTTCTCTATTTTGGTAGTTTTTCTTGGCAGCCGCAGCAGAAGTATCATCATTCTAAGGAATCCCGGAATGGTAGAGATTAGAACCATTTATCCTGCTTCAATAATTTTATGATGCTCCCAACATTAATTTCCACTCCCAGAATTCCTCATCCAGTAAAATTTTGGGCACTGGCATCCACAAATCTTGAAGTTGCTAAGATTGGGAAACATTCGAGTAGAGATTCATGGAAAGTTCCCAGAAAGTCCCTCCCAAAAGAAACTGAAAACAGCTCATTAGAACTTGTAGGCTTAGGGGTTCAAACCTCACATGAACACGAGGCAGAAACAATTCTGCTATTCATAAAATGAGCTTGATGTTTCTTAGTTTTCTATGGTGACATGCTAGTCTCACTCTTGTGGTAGTCTAAAGACCTTGTCCCATATTGCTTTTGACGCATGCACTGTCTATTGGTATTGCAAGAGTAATAAAACATGCTTTGCCACTTATTTTTCACAGCCATGAAATCCTATGACCTCTTATCAAGATGGACATCAGAAAGACTAAATGCTGTTGTGGTGTCAGTCGAGTAAGAATGGGGTTTGAAGGAGACATTTTCGTTCATTAATCTTTTTCTAATCTTTTTTCATAAACAAAAAAGTAATTAATGAGTATTAATAGCACATACTGGTACAGTGAAGGCCAATATATATTGTTATTGGTTGCTAAATTATACTTAATTGCATATGCTGTGCTATAAGCAATGTTGCCTCTAATTTTTTTTCCATGTGTGCGGAAAAGTATAGTGTTCGAGCAGCACATTTTCATGCCTGAGCACCTGAATTTTTTTTAGCCATAATTGACATCAGAGCAGATGTTGGGAGGGGGGCAGGGAGGAAAAGGGTCCCCTCCTTCTCCCTCAGATCCCCAGGAAGGAAAGGAGGGGAGGGGAAGGGAAAGGAAAGAAAATGGGAAACAAGAAAAGGAAAGGAAAAAGGAAAGGAAATAGAAAAGAAGGAAAGGAAAAAGGAAAGGAAATGGGAAAGAAGGAAAGGAAAAAGGAAAGGAAATGGTAAAGAAGAAAGGAAAGGAAAAAGAAAAGGAAATGGAAAAGAAGGAAAGGAAAAGAAGGAAAGGAAAAGAGAAAGGAAAGGAAAAAGGAAAGGAAAGGAGAAAGAAAAGGGAATGGAAAAGAAGGAAAGGAAAAGGAAAAGAAGGAAAGGAAAAGAGAAAGGAAAGGAAAAAGGAAAGGAGAAAGAAAAAGAAATGGAAAGGGAAAGGAAAAGGAAAAGAAGGAAAGGAAAAGATAAAGGAAAGGAAAAAGGAAAGGAAAGGAGAAAGGAAAGGAGAAAGAAAAGGAAAAGGAAAAGAAGAAAAGGAAAAGATAAAGGAAAGGAAAAAGGAAAGGAAAGGAGAAAGGAAAGGAGAAAGAAAAGGAAAAGGAAAAGAAGAAAAGGAAAAGAGAAAGGAAAGGAAAAAGGAAAGGAAAGGAGAAAGGAAAGGAAAAAGGAAAGGAAAGGAGAAAGGAAAGGAAATGGAAAAGAAGGAAAGTCAAAGAGAAAGGAAAGGAAAAAGAAAGGAAGTTAGAAGAAGGACAGAAAAAAAAGGAAAGAGTGGAAAGGATTGGTACTGCTCAAAAATCAAGTCTCAAGATCCCGTGGACCCCTTTGGCTCAGGCAGTCCAATCCCATGCTGCTTCCCTCTCTCCCCAAAGCGAAGGGATCGCAGAAAAAATGCTGAGCCTAGAATGGGACTTCAGATGAGGCAATGCCTGAGAAACCCCAGATGTGCAGAGAAACGCAGGCTACAACCAGCAAATGCCATTTTCCCAGGAACTGACGAAGCCCCAGAGGACCAATGGGAATTCTCCCTTCTGCAGCATCATCGGTCTCCAGGCAGAGTCTTCCTTGATTTTACCAATCAGAAATCAGAGTTCAGAAGAGAGGGAAGGGGGATATTTTCAGTCACATTTAAAGACATTAAAAAACACTGCGCTGCAGTTTGAAACTTGTGCGCGGTGTTTCTTTGTTACCTGCATGGCCGCTCACACGCGCAGCTTAGAGGGAACTCTGGCTATAAGTATTATTTTGTATTTATAATGGGTAACTAATGTAGTTTTTTATTTACTGTTTTTTATACTTTTTGTAAACTCTAAATAAACAGAATATGATTGGAAGACGGTATACTGATATTTAAATGTATAAAATGCAGTGCACAAATTATTTTAACAGACTAAAATCTACATTTTACAATATTTTTGGTATTTTTCAAAGTTAAAGATTATTATGTCTCAGATTATTCCATATAATTTAATAGCTTTCATAAAGCATGACTTCCTATGAAGCTTAATTATTCTACTGACAAAAGAGACCAGATTAGAATTAGTCGGTAAAAGGGAAAGAATTTTTATTGATCATTTAGCACACAAGTAAGTCAGGAATTTAAAAAAAATCAAACAAATTCTACATCAAAGAAAACCACCTTTTTAAATCTGGTATCGATTAATTTATTTATATTGGGGCTTTTCACACTGTACACCTAAGAGCAGGAAGTCATAATTTTTAATAACCCTGAAAGATTCAGGATCTTCTAAGATATCCAAAATGGAGGATCATAGAATTATGCATGTTGATTGAACCCCGACTACCTGAAATTATCACGTAGTCTATCACCTTGGGGTATAAATAAGAACTAGCTGCAGCAATTAGCAATCAGGGCAACTGCTGGGCCTTTTCGCATTAGATGGGTAAAAGTGGATATCTAGCATTTTAAAAGAAAGTCCTAGATTTTTAGTTTGCTGATTTGCCCGGAGCAAGAAGTCCATATAGGCCATCTACCATGTTGAAATGAGCCCAAGAAGACAATTGATTCAGGAGGAAATCCACTAGACAGCACCTTGCAATGGTTATTTCATTGTGAAAAATGTAACTTCAGCCCCATTTCAAGAATAAAGCAAAATGAACAATACCATCAAAGTAACATATCTTCCAGTATTTTATTTGCAATTTTCCTCAAAAGTCAGTGCTATAGAAAATTGCCAGATTACAAATACTGTGAAAACATATCATTTAGGGTTTTCCCCTATAATTTTGAATAAGAGATATAAATGTATAAACTTTGAAATTTTAATGGATGTTTTGCTTATATTATGAAATATGAAACATATTAAATAGTCCATCTTTCACAGGAAAAATATTTCTAATAAATACTTTTCTTTTCTAGATTCTAGATGACCCTGATGTCAGAACTAAATTCAAGATTCAAGCTTTATTGTATCCTGGTCTTCAGAGTATTGATCTAGAATTGCCATCCTATCAGGATAATAAAAACATACCAATTCTGTCTAAAACATTAGTAATAAGATTCCTCAGTGAATATATTACATCAGATGAATCTTTTTCCAAAGCTTTAGAGACCAACCAACATGTTCCTGCAGAGTTCAACCATCTGTTTCAGTTTGTAAACTGGAGTAAGTGGCTCCCTGAAAGATTTAAAAAAGGCCACATTTACACTGACCCATCACATAGAAATTCCAAAACTGGACACAAATATCCAGATTTACTGGATCCAAGGAGCGGACCACTTTTAGTTGAGGACATCAAGCTTCAGGGCTTACCACTTACATATATCATGACTTGTCAATATGATGTCTTGAGGGATGATGGAATTATGTATGTTTCCCGTCTTAGGGAAGCAGGAGTTGAGGTAACACATGAACATGTTGACAATGCTTTTCATGGTGTTGTAACATTTATTACAGGCGCTTTTGCCCAAAATATAGGCCACAGAATGGCTAACAACTACATTGAGTGGCTGAATAAGAACCTGTGAAAATACACCCATACCACCTCAATTAATATTATTTTTTTCAGGGACATTATCTTTTTGGTCAATAAATTTGACACTGTAATTCTGCAGTTATTATACTTGATATAGAATCTCTTGTTTCCTGCTGTTTGAATACGTATGAGAAGCTTGGTAGAATATGTGGAAGATTTGTATAACCATTAAATGATTAATAATTTAAAATGAAAAATAAAGTGTTTCACCATTTTATTTGTGAAATTATAGACTTGATCTTGATGTTATTCAGGATTGCTTTAAAGGTCATGATTCATTTTTATACTCTTTTGGCACCAGGGAAATGTGTTCCAGTGGGCTTTTTAAGGTAACTTGTTCCTTTTGGGAAGCAACTAGTGTGAATATCTGGCTGCAGACCATTGTAAGTTCCTGAGTAGGATTTCATGAATAAAACCTCTTGGTTTCTCTTGATTGGATTTTGCATGGATGGTGTCGAAGGAAATGGGTGTGATAGTGCCTATAAATTCATGTGGGATTCAGGTTGGCTTGTTGATTCAGAAAAAATGAATAAAATGTTCTCTGAGATGTATTATACCACCAATGTACAAACTACTTCAATACTACTTCCCATGGTGAGCTGCTGGATCAGTTAGATAGATATGGTCCTGAGGAGGCATCCTTAGATCCAGCTTATTTAATCAGTCTCCAATTTTCTCTTTTTAGGATAGACAATCCAAAAATGGTGGGATTGCAAGTAGAGCACTGTACTAGATTATCTAGATCCATTTCATCCAGATTTCTGACTTGGATATATGTTAAAGATTCTTTTTTAAACCATATTCAATTAGATTGACCCAAACTCAAGAGAGGTTAAAAAAAAAGTGCTGGACTTTTGATGTATAAGATTTGCAAATATATGTGTGCTTCCTATTACCTCTATTCCGTATTCTTATTTATTGCTGTTATTTCTATATTATTACCATATATTATTCTATATTATTACAATTATATCTGTACAGCATTCTGCTTCTATTATCTCTATATTATTACTATTACAATTGCCTCCACACTTTATTATTATTACTTCTGGACTATTCACTGTTATTAATACATGGGAATGTTTTTCTCTTACAGAATGTATTCTGTGTTAATTTCTCTGTGATTTTTTTTCTTCTCTGTTGTTACTGCTAACATGTAGATCCCTTTCACCTGTCCAAGTTTGGCTTTTTCTTGCTGAATCTCTATACTTTTGTTTCGTTGCACTTTCTACTCTCTCTGAAGGAAAAACATCTCTTGCCTTTTTGCTGCTGCGCTGCTCTGTTCAACGATGGCTTCAGTACTCTAAAAATTACATAGCATCCCCTTTCTTCTGCTCCCGCACCTTTCGAGGTTATTGTGTAATCAGCAACTGTTGTGTTGGGGGAAAAAATCAAATGGGAAGGAATCACAAATGCCTATAGTTTTCTTAAGTAGCCTGCTCTTCCAGAGCATGAAATGGAGTACACTGGTTTCCTGTTAGATGACTTTTATGAGAACTGGACATGGAACAGTTCATGTCTCCTGATGCACTGGGGCTTCTTGGTAGCTTTTGATACTACTAGACACCACATTGTTCTGAAATGCCATGAAGGTTAGGAATGAGACTTCATAATAAAGTGATTCTGCTTATTATTAAGTGGGTGGAAAAGAAGTATAATAATAGGAGATCTATAGTAATTTCCTTATAAAGTTCTGCAGGTTCACATCTCCAGTTTTAATATTTATCTTACTTTACATCACAGCCAACTGGATGTCAACAAAGTATATTTGAATATTTCAGATGTGATTTCAAAACAGCTAGATATGGAATCACTTCTATTACCCTAACAGTTCTACATCTATATGATATTTAGCTTACCAGAAAGCCATGGGTGAATAACAGACCAAATGACATTATTTAAGTTATTTGATGTTAAACAGACATCTATATTAAGATTTTTCTTCAATCTCTTTCTAATATGTTCTTTTTGCAATTGATTTCTGGTATTTAAGTACTAACATATGGAATTTGAACTTGGTATGAAACCAATACTGGATGTTATAATGATACAGTCTTGCTTCTATACTATGATTAGTTTTATCAAGGCTTTTCATATTATTCATATTACTCAGAGGCCTGGTGAAAGTTTGTTGTGAATGAGTTAAACATATTTAAAAAGAAAACATTCAGTCATATCCCATCACCAACATCATAATATTTTCTTTCACCATTTTATTTGTTTATATCACAGTAGTGAAGCTGTTCCAGGATAAGAGTCATATTCCATCAAGACTATATTTCCGGGGGTGTCAAACTCGATTTACTTGAGGGCCGCATCAGGATTGTGTTTGACCTTGGGGGATCAGAGTAGGCATGGGCTGGGTGGCCATTGCCAGCTTGATGTCACTTGTGTCAGGGGTGCCTGTGGCAGCCCAAGCATTCTGCCAGCAAAAATGGGCTCTCGAGTTCCATTTTCTCTGGCAGGGGCACCATGGGCTAGTCCTTCATTGTTTCCAGGTTGGCCCCATGGACCAGATCAAAGCACCCCATGGGTCGGATCCAGCCCCGAGGCTTGAGTTTGACACACCTGTATATTCCAATAATTAAAAATGTTTCTTCCCTTTCTCTCTCCTTCTGAGTCTCTTCGTACATTTTTCTCTTTACACACATATATTTTCCTGCCTCTTTTTAAATTAATAATAGTAAAACAGCTACATGAGAAAGAAAAGGAGAACAGAATGAGAAAAGACATTTAGCAATTTTCAAGCAGAGGATGCTTACTCCCTTGAACTGACTTCAGTGGAAATAACTCATAATGATGACTTGATGGGAAAGTGCCACAAGAAGAGGAAACAGAGTGATGCATTCACAGCCAGATGCACTGACCCAACTCTGAACAAGTGACTTGCAAGAAAAGTAGTGCTTTTTCTCTTCCGCATCAGGGAATGAGCAGTTTCAGCACTAGCTCAATTCCATATCCATTAAAGGTGCTGCAGTATCAAGTGTCAACAGTGAAGTAGGCGATATCACTGAGTTACATGGCTTATCATGTCGGGCTATCATTTGACACTACAGACAGAAATCAAGACAGTGGGGACAGCGCCTAATCCATCAATTTGGAAAAGAAGAAAGAACAAGGCAAACAAATAAAAGCCTATTTTCATACGAATTGCCCCCATGTGGCTAAAACCCAGGAAACTGCTTTAACATGAATTTGTTTTCTCCTACTTGTTTAAGCAATACTTTTTGCAAGAAATAATTCAGCGTGGTAGCATTTGAAAGATTTCTTCAGGAAATGTATCTCAGAAGATAATATTTCCGCCAAGGAAAATTCTTGTTTGCCTAGGAATACTGTATAATTCCTTTTGAGAAAAGGAGGTTATAATGTAAAACTTGGAGAAGTTTTTTTTTAAAGGTGTACCTATAGCAGAAGTGATTTGCCAAACCCAGCACTACCGGTTCGCTCATACTCGTTCTCGCACATGATGCTTCCGCTTATGCACAGAAGCATCCAGGCGGGCGGGTGGATGGGCAGACCATCCCGCTGTCACCACTACTGGTTCGCACAATCTGGGCCAAACCAGGAGCCACCCACCTCTGACCTACATGGAACTGTTTGTGCATTTGGCAATATGATTATAATTACAGGCATATAGTACAGTTGCAAAATGGCTTGTTTGGATTGTTTGTATTCCCTAACCCTAATGTTTGTAGTTCCCTGAGATCACATATACTGTGTAACATCTGTCTAATTAAGTTAAGATACAATTGCAACAATACACATGGCAAACACTGATCCACAGAGAATAACTGCAAGGTGTATTAGAAATACCCGAAGGAGTATGTTATTATCACGTAAAGCATAAAAATAAAAGTAGATATTGACAGTGAGGTTAAATATACCTTTAAATGAAGCTCAGCATTTATTAGTAATATTCATGCAGTTTGCCTGAGAGCATGACAGAAGTACTTTCTCATTGCCTTTTCTGGGATTTTTCAATTTCTCAGCATAGAGCAGTTTCTCTAGCCAAGTATTAACCAGAATTGTTTTACAAACTGGACAGAAATCTTGAAACTTGCCTATTAAAGAGAGAGAGAGAGAGATAAAGAATCATCAGAGCCTAATAAAACAGAGTGAGTCTTTTGCCCTTGAAAAGTGTTCGGAGACTACAATTGGTCCAGAATGCAGCCGCGCAAGCGATACTGGGTGTACCTAGATACACCCATGTTACACCTATCCTCCATGAGCTGCACTGGCTCCCTATTGGTCTCCGAACACACTTCAAGGTGCTGGTTATCACCTTTAAAGCCCTACATGGCCTAGGACATGGATATCTCTGTGACCGCTTCCTGCAACATACCTCCCAGCGCCCAATAAGATCTCACAGGGTGGGCCTTCTCCGGGTGCCGTCGACTACACAATGTCGTCTGGCGGCTCCTCAGAGGAGAGCATTCTCTGTAGCTGCCCTGGCCCTATGGAACGATCTACCCCCTGAGATCCGGACCCTCCCCACTATCTCAGCCATCTGAATGTCTGTTAAGACCTGGCTGTTCCGGCAGGCATGGGGCTGCTGATCTTTGATTGAGCTTCAGCCCCATTAAGATCGAATGCATGTTGTGTCTTTTTTAATTCACTTTGTCTTGTATTTTAAATTCTTTTAATATTTTTTAAACTGTTTTCGGGATTGGGCGGCATACAAATCCATTAAAATTGAAATTGAAATTGAATATAGCAATCAGAGCACATGGCCTTCGAAGAATGGTTAATTCTGATGGAGTTCACAGCCTTGTGATTATTTTCAGTTAATCAAATACAATTGTATAAATCCTGCCATTTAGTAGATTGCTGAGGTGCAGAATTATGTCTTGTGTTTCTGTCAGCTAGTGGACAGTGTAAACAGCAGAACATAGGGGTGAATGATCTGTTGTCCCATTTTAGTAAGGTCTGCAGGGAAGAGTTGAAGGAAGGGAGTGCCAAGTGTACCACTTTGGATCCCTATAAATCCAGTGCAATAAATCATTTTTATGAAGCTAGCAAGGCTGTCTGCATTAGAGATGCTACTGAAAATGGAACTGTCAAAAGAGGATGGTGATTGTACATCATATGCTGCCTCCTGAGAATATTCAGTGTAGAGTTAACTCTCATAATGAATAAAATACTCATCCATGCCCCTCCTGTGTGTTCTACCTTTCTTTCCTGTTATCTTTTTCTGTGTGACTGTCCTTCAATATTTCAACTGTATGATTATATATCTTCTTCTTTTCTAAATACTAAATATATTAAATTCTTCATATTTTTATCACAAAAGGAATGTGCATGATACCAAGTAAATATGTTTTTTCTATTTTACCCTATCCTTTACATTACATTGAGAAATACTATCTACCGAACCTACTCTTTTGGAAAGATATTCCACAATTGTTAAAAACTAAGGAATTCATCAAAATTATTTTGGAGCAGGTAGTTTGATTTTTCAAACTCAGATCTTACAATCAGGTCTTAGTTCCACTAACTATTTTTAATGCAATTGTTGATAAGCAAAAGTTTGGAAAATGAATATTGCAATAGCTGGAGACAACAGAATAAAAGAGAAAGAACTGGAGAAAAATTGCAAAATGCAAAGATCTGAAAATACAAGTGGAATATTTGTAAGGAAAAGAAATCAAAGGTAATATCAATAGTAATAATTGCCTTAGGTACAATTCCAAAACATCTGGAGCTCCACTCAAATCCCATCAGCATTGACCCAAAGGTGCTTTTTCAAAAGGCATCTAGTCCTTCTTTTTCCTTGAAGATGTTTTGCTTCTCATACAAGAACTTGGATGAGAAGCGAAATGTTTTCAAGGAAAAAAATAAGGTCCAGTTGCCTTTTGAAAAAGCACCTTTGGCACAACCAGGACCTGGATGACTGAGAATTTCCATAAACATCCATCGGCATTTACAAAATCAATCTTAGTCAATTGCTAAAGCAGATTTACTTGGAACAACTGACATCCTATGATGATGTCTTCAACACCATCAAACAACACTGATCTATCCAGCTCCTCAGTGATGATTCTGGAGGTAGACAAACATGCCAAATCCAATTAAACATCTGGCTGATTCTGCAACAAGCCATAATTAATCAATCAATGAATCACTCAATCAATTAATTAATTAATTTCTAAAGCCAGCCATCTCAACCAAGTGACTTGGGGTGGTGAACATTTGTAAAACAATTAAAAACACTATAAAAATACATACGTCAGTTGAGAAAATTATCATAATAATTGTCACTATAGCCGAGAAACAGGCCCTGCATTTAAATATCCTGCATTAAATGCTGCAAGTCACATTTAGATGTTGGGATGCAAGTATAATTTCTATAATTATTCACAAGAGAAATAGAATAGAACAGAACAGAATAGAATAGCACAGTTCGAAGGGCTTTGGAGGTATTCTAATCCAAACTCCAGCCTAGGCAGGAAACCCTAAACCACTTCAGTCAAATAGTTATCCAACATCTTCTTAAAGATTTCCAGTGTTGGAGCATTCACAACTTCTGGAGGCAAGTTGTTCCACTGATTAATTGTTCTAACTGTCAGGAAATTTCTCCTCAGTTCTAAGTTGCTTCTCTCCTTGATTAGTTTCCACTCATTGCTTCTTGTTCTACCCTCCCCTTTGGAGAATAGTTTGACTCCTTCGTCTTTGTGGCAACCCCTGAGATATTGGAATACTGCTATCATGTCTCCCCTAGTCCTTTTTATTAAACTAGACATATCCAGTTCCTGCAACTGTTCTTCATATGTTTTAGCCTCCAGTCCCCTAATCATCTTTGTTGCTCTTCTCTGCACTCTTTCTAGAGTCTCCACATCTTTTCTACATTTGTGGCAACCAAAACTGAATGCAGTATTCCAAGTGTGGCCTTACCAAGGCATTATAAAGTGGTATTAACACTTCACGTGATCTTGATTCCATCCCTCTGTTTATGTAGCCTAGAACTGTGTTGGCTTTTTTGGCAGCTGCTGCACACTGCTGGCTCATATTTAAATGGTTGTCCACTAGGATTCCAAGATCCCTCTCACAGTTACCAATATTGAGCAAGGTACCACCTTTGCTGTACCTGTGTATTTTGTTTTTCTTGCCTAAATGTAGAACCTTACTCTTTTCACCATTGAATTTCATTTTATTAGATAGTGCCCAATGTTCAAGTTTGTCAAGATCCTTCCATATCTTAAGCCTTTCTTCTGGAATGTTGGCTATTCCTGCCAGCTTGGTGTGATCAACAAATTTGATGAGTTCCGCATTTTTCCCCTCATCCAAATCATTGATGAAGATGTTGAAAAGTACTGGGCCTAAAACAGAGCCTTGGGGTACTCCACTACATACTTCCCTCCATGTAGATGCAGTTCCATTGAGGACTACATGTTGAGTGCAGTTGGTCAGCCAGTTACGAATCCATCTGGTGGTGATGCTGTCTAACCCACATTTTTCTACTTTATCTATTAATAGGTTATGGTCTACTTTATCAAATACCTTACTGAAGTCCAAGTAAATTATATTGACAGCATTCCTCTGGTCCACTAACTTTGTCACATTATCAAAGAATGCAATAAGATTAGTCTGGCATGATCTGTTTTTGACAAACCCATGTTGGTTTTTGGCTATTACTTTGTTTACTTCTAGGTGTTCGCTAATTCGTTGTTTGATTATTTTTTCCGGAATCTTTCCTGGTATTGAGGTCAGGCCGATAGGTCTGTAGTTTCCTGGATCTTTTTTTTTTCCTTTTTTGAAGATGAGAACCACAACAGCTCTTTTCCAGTCCTCTGGTAGTTTTCCAGGATCTCTGAAAGATATAATTCAGTGGTTCTGAGATCTCATCTGCCAGTTCCTTCAGAATCCTGGGGTGTAATCCATCAGGTCCTGGTGATTTGAACTCATTTAGAGTAAACAGATGCTCTCTTACCATTTTCTTTCCTATTTCAACTTGTGTTCGTAATCTGATTTTTGTGGTGCTGTTTTTGATAGGTTGGACTCTTTTATCCCTTTGTGTAAAGGCAGATGCAAAAAATGAGTTAAATAGTTCTGCTTTCTCCTTGTTGCTTGCCACCTTCTTGCCACTTTCTCCCAGCAATGGACCAATTGTTTCCTTGATTTCTTTCTTGTTTTTAACATGTTGGAAGAAGCTTTGTTTGTTTGTTTGTTTGTTTTGTTAAATCTTGCATCTTTAAAAAATTGCAAATAAATTGGGGAGGGAGAAGACCTTGGCACATTAATGGTTAAAATTTTTATCTCAAGTTATTGCTATTCAGTTAAACCATCTGAATTCTTGCAAGAAGAATTTGGACTGCCTAAAATTTCAAAATGGCAGTCAATTGCAACATGTCTTGATTTCAAAGTTTGATATAAATCTCTTCAGGGCATCTAAAACTTCAAAATTACTATCACTGTTAGAATATGCTTTGAAGACTTGTAAGTCTACAGTGTTTTTTAAATCAATAATTAAACAGAATCTCCAAAGTAGATATCACTATTTGCAAGAACTATGGATTGAAGAGTTGGAACATCTCTTATTAAATTAACAACTGGGGATCTTAAAGAACATTAGGTATGCTGTTGAAGATCTTTAAAACTTTGTAAACATGTGGATATAAAGCAAAAGTAATTTCCCATCTAATAAATAGTGTGACAAGCCCATATCATAGGAACAAGTGTCCCTGCACTGAACAGTCAGCAAAATAAAACTTTTTCCATGTGCCGTGTATGCCAAATGTTTAAAGGGTTTGCAATCTAAGTCATTTTGTTGGAAGTGTAAAATGATTGAGGACACATTTATACAATATAGGCTGTTCTCACCACTGAATGATTTTGGTTTAATGTCTATAAGGTGATAAAATACTCAATACATATTTCAAAGGTAACATGATTTAAATTTTTGAATTATATACACCAAACTTGTAAATTTACTTTATGAAGAATTATGGATTTATCAAGCATGGGTTGAATTAAAAGATTGATATTCCTTGTTGGAAAGAGAGTACAATCCCAGATTGCTATGTTGAATTACAGTTATGTTGTATATGTTTGCTGTGTGTACCTGAGCTGGCTCTCTACCAGTGTAATGGAAAAACAAGTCAATATCATTCCCATTGAGAATGAATGATAGCAATAACACTAGTATATATATATATCGCTTCACAGTCCTTTACAGCCCTCTATAAGTGTTTTACAGAGTCAGCATATTGCCCTCAACAATCTGGGTCCTCATTTTACTTGGAAGGATGGAAGTCTGAGTCAACCCTGAGCCGGTTGAGATTCGAACGGCCAAACTGCAATAGCAGTCAGCTGACATAGTCTGCAGTACTGCACGCTAACCACTGTGCCACCTCAGCTCTCTGTGTGTTTAAAAATTATTTAAACACAAATTATGTGTTTAAAAATTGCGCTGAATGATTTTCTATGCTGCATGTAACATAATCTGTTTTTCTTCTTTCCTGTTTTACCTGTTTTTCTGCTTCCCCAAATTTTCACACCCTCTCCCTTTCCCTCCCACACTTTGTATATTAAAGCAAAATATTTTTTTTAAAATAAATAAGTTTACTTAGTTTTCTTTTCAATCCTAATCTTATTAGGCGCTAGGTCAACTAACAAAGAAAAAGTTTCTAGATGTCAACTCCCTATGCCTCCTTAAGCTGGACACACACACACACACGCACCATATATTAATTCCTATTCAGATTGTAAATAGAATGCTGTACAATTATTATTTGCCCTTTTATATACTGGAGGTCAAGATTCTAAAACAAACAAACAAACCACCTCCTCACTTTCATCTGAGTTATGGGAATATCCATCAGCCCAAATTTAAATTAGCCTGCTGTTCTGTAGAATACAATGTGAACATTTCGAATCTCACCACATGGGGGAGTAATGGAACAAATATTCAGATGCTGAATAACAGATAAAAGTCACCTTGGTTTGATGTCACCATGTTATTGATTAGAATGAACATCTGGGCTAAATTTGAAAAACAGGACTTGCCTTATTTTTGTTACTCCTTTTTTTTACTGATTTCACACTACTGTTGAGAAAGCAAGTTGGCAATAATTAATGTGTGCCTGGTTATTTTTTTGTTGCAGATGCAGAACATATGGTCTGGCCTTATTGTAAATAGTGGATCTGTTTTAGGGCCGTACAGAATTTTCTACTAATTTATTTTAATTATACTGCAATCCTTTATGTTAATATAGGTAACTGTGGGGAGGGGAGAGAAGGGGTGGAATCTCAGAAGAGGCCAATGGCAAATCGCTTCCATAATATGATCAAGAAAACTACATGGAGGTAATTACTAAAAATCAGGAAAATATCCCCCATCAACAAATTGAATCTTTTCACATGTCAGAAACACAAATAGTTCAATAAAACCAGGCAACAGTGCTTTACTATCTGCAACAAGTCTGTTCTGGTCAATGGAGACTGAAACCCTGATTTTTGTATGCAAACATAAATGGCTTTGCTGAAAGTAACATCTCTATGGAAACCAGATTGTTCTTTTGTTTCAAAAGAAAGGAACAAAGGAAATCACATAAACATAAATCACACAAATTTAATGATTTGATTTGGCTCTTTGCCAAGCAGGGTTTCACATTTTTCACACAATTCGTACATTAGATGAGATTCAGATTCACTCCCCCCCTTTTAGTAACAAATTAAGAAATCCAAGTGAGATTAATCAAGTTATAACTCTGCAATTGATCACAGTCACTGTCTAGTTTTCCTAGACATGGAATTTGACTAAAGTGACCAGATTTTCAGATGGGTAAAAAGGGACACCTTTGACCAGGGGTGGGGGGTGGGGCTTGATTAAAATTTTTATACGGAGAAACAAAAATTTTCATACAACGCAAAAATAGTATTGTAATATTTTTTTTATTTCAACATAACTACAATTTACAAATATAAATTATAACTGTTGCCAAACACCAAAATTTTGATCACGTGACCACCTTTCTTGCCACAGTTCTTAAGTGAATAACTGCAGCTGGTATTTTGTACTTTGGATAGAATCTTTTTTTTAAATAATCTAAGACAATTTAAAAAAAGAATCCACACAGAATAAATTGAAGTAAAACATTTCAAACTATTCCACAGAGAATAAATTGAAGTAAAACTATTTTTAAAAATTCTATGCACAATATATTTCAAAGTATTGTGCATAGAATTTTTAAAAATGGTTTCACTTCAATTTATTTTTGATAGAATCTTTTTAAAAAATAGTCTAAGACAATTTAAAAAAAGAATCCACACAGAATAAAACTATTTTAAAAAATCCTATGCACAATAAATAAAATATTATTTTAAAATACATTAAAAAAATAAACAAAAAACCCAGCTCACTTACCAGCAGGCAGGCACTCCAAGTCAATCCAGAATGATGTAGATGTTAATACAAAGAACTGAGCAAATTAAAATGGTGAAATAGTCCCAGGGAAACATTTTTCAAAGAAAAATGAGGAGCCACCATTTTTTCCCACACGAGCCGACCTCCAACCTCCGTGCCCCTCCCCTCTGGGAAATCCAGGAAGGAACAGACACTACTACTCTAGGCAAAGTAGGGGTCCGTTTTTTTTTTTTTTTGTTTTTTTTTGCTTTAACATTTTAATGTCTTCAATGAAAGTCCTGAGACAGAGAGAGAGGTAGTTAGACAGAGTGTCTTTTGTCTTGCCCCAGTTAGGATTTCTTAAGCAAATCCACTGGGCTTTCAACATGAAGCCAGAAAATCGGGACTTTTTTAAAATGCCCCAGGACATGGGACAAATTGTTATAAATCGTGAATATCCCGCCAAAATCAGGATGTCTGGTCACCTTAAATTTGACTAAAATCCAACATTGTAGCAAAAGTAGATGAAGCAAATGCTTCATCTTTTTTTTTCCAAAAATGGGATGAATGGTTTCTTGTAAGCATTTGGCCAATACCACTTTGACTAATTAAATGGAATAATGAGTGGTAGTTTGATAATTCCATTTTAAGAAGCATAAATTGAAAAGATTGCAAATAATTGTCCAAAAACCACATAAATCATACCTCCCAAAACACAACATTCAAATTAAGACCAATCCGACAAAATGTATCCTCTAAAGAATGAGATTTCCACAGTTAGCCTATGAATGTCTTCCTGCTCAATTATAATAGCAAACTATAGACACTGCTAAACGTAATCCATTCTCTGTAAATAGAATGGGGAGTCCTGTTTGATCCCATTTCATATTTGGCCTCATATATTCCAGATTTCCCTCCAATACTGCTTAACTTATTATTCATGGGTTTCAGTGCCTTGGGATCAAGGGACTATTCTGTATCTATTGAAATGAGGATCATAATAATTGATATTATTTAAAGTAAATTCCAGGTATCAGCTGGGTCTACAACAGTAGGTTGTTGGGAAGGGGTGTTTTTGTTTAGATCATTTTAAAAAAATATGGCATCATCAGATTCCAATTTCATTTTGTCTATAAGCATTTCCCACAGCCAATGTTTTGAAATAATCTTAAAAGCCTTTTTGAAGCAACTCTGTGTATACTCAACATTGGTCGAGTGTTATACATAGAGTTGCTTCAAAAAGGCTTCCATTGACCAATATGGAAACGTAATTGATATACCACCTTCTTTTGTCCTTAGTTTTCAAAGATAAAAAAAATCCAAGCTGATCCTTTGAAGATAAGCTTCAAAGATGCTATTCTGCTCCTTTTAAAATAGTGGAGAAACTACTACCCTGTTTCCCTGAAAATTAGACCTCCCTGGATAATAAACTCAATCAGGCTTTTGAGCACATGCACCAAAATAATCCCTCCCTCGAAAATAAGACTTCCCTGAAAATATTGCAACATAGCAGCAGCCATGAGGTGACCACACTCACCGCCTCCTGCACCTCAAAAATAATAAGATCTGCCCGAAAATAAGGCCAAGCACTTTTTGTTGGGGGGGGTCAAAAGAAAATAAGACCCTGTCTTATTTTGGGGGAAACACAAGATGATAGCACAATGCTTAAATCTTGGCAAGAAGAGTCAAAACCCATAAAGGTAGAATAAAACTTTCTGCCAATGGGAATATAACTATTCTGAAGTATCAGCATTACTTTTTCTTGTACAGAACAAATTGTTCTGTAAACTATTCATTCTGAATTACATCTAAACTGGAAGATATTCAGTTTCTTTTCATAACAACAGAGTCATATACAGTTTCTTTACCTAGACAGTGGTTGTCAACCACGACTACTTTAAGATGTGTTCCTTAGCCAGCGTAGGATACTCTGGAAGTCCAGGTTCACACAACTTGGGCTGACCGAAGTTGAGAAACACTAACATGTTGCAAATGAGGTGGCCACATAAGGAACTGAATCAAGTTGAAGGAGAGTGCCATAGCAAACATGAGGTTTTTAGTCATTTTCCAGTGAAATCAACAAGCGGCTGAAACCAGAGCAATAAGAAAGAAAATTCCAATTTTGAAGGATTGCTGGGTTTTCTTTTGTGTGTTAGCTCAAAAACGTAAAAGTCAACCAGATCGTTGCAAAGAAATATGATCCTTCCAACTCCCCCACCCCATCTTGTCAGAACAAATCCTTCCATAGTCCACACTCTCCTGCCAGAACCAATGAAGCTTCTTGGATGAGAAGTGAAATGTTTTTCTCAGGGAAAAAAACAAACGTTCCAGTTGCCTTTTGAAAAAGCACCTTTGAGACAATTATAACCTGAGTGACTGAGAATCTCCACAGACATAAAAGTTGACAATCAACATGAAAATGCAAAGTGTGTGAATTTCTTCCTATCAACTATTGTCATACCTATATAACAGTTTCTCTGTGACTTTGACCACCATCATATTTAGCTAAAATGATTAAATCTAAGAAATCTGGAAAAAGACAATGTTTTTTAATATATTATTAAAAATTGGTAATTGGACATTGCAGAAATGAATCTATCTCCTCTCTCTCTTTCATCTATCTATCTATCTATCTATCTATCTATCTATCTATCTATCTATCATCTATCTATCTATCTATCTATCTATCTATCTATCTATCTATCTTATCCATTTTTTTCATCAGGATTTGATAATGTTATAAATTTTTATACACACACAATTAATTCACTTATTCCACCAGAAAGATAAAACAGTGGATCACCTTCTCTATGGCTGCAAAAAAATCTCACAACCTGATTATTTACAACCTCATGATCAAGTTGCCAATATCATACATTGAAGCTTTGCCAGAAGTTTGGGTTCAAAAACTACAAAAATGACCGGGAAGACCAAACTGACAAGTTATTGAAAATGAACAGGTCAAGATCTTTTGAGACTTTTGAATCCAAAGTGACAGACATCTGGTCCACATGTTGGATATCACTGTTGTGGAAAAGAAAAAAGTCTGGTTCATTGATATTATAATATAAGGTGATATATGAATTGAAGAGAAACAACTAGGAAAAATAACAAAATATTGTGATCTGCAAATTGAAGTTTAGCTATTGTGGAAGAAGAAATCAATGGATGAATCAATACTAATAGCAGACTTTTTAAATTTAAATTTATGGGGTATGTATGCCACCCACTCTCAAGAGACTCAGGGCAGCTTACAAATAAAAAGGAAGGGGGGAACATACAAAAAATAAAAACAACATTAAAATTCCACAACATTCATCACTTAGGATGGAAAAATCAACAGCCCCAGGCCTGCCGGAACAGCCAGGTCTTGGTCGCTTTGCGGAAGGCCGGAAGGGTAGTAAGGGTCCGGATCTCCACGGGAAGATCATTCCATAGGGCCGGAGCAGCTACAGAGAAGGCCCTCCCCCGGGGGGTCGCCAGCCGACATTGACTGGCAGATGGAATCTGGAGGAGGCCTAATCTGTGAGATCTTATGGGTCTCTGGGAGGTAAATGGCAGGAGGCGGTCTCTCAGTTAGCCAGGTCCTATACCATGTAGGGCTTTAAAAGTAACGACTAGCACCTTGAAGCGCATCCGGAGACCAATGACTTTGAAGCAATACCCAAAGTATTGCTCAGATACATGGAAATTTTGTCCTGAATATTCTGACTTTACAAAAGAAAAACACACCTTACTCAGAACTGTCTATATAGTCAGACATTACCTTAGCAGCTCTTAGGTTCTTGGTTAGGACTTAAATTTTTAAGCTTTTATCAGTCTCAGACTGTGCATCAAATTGAAGATTAAATTTTAAATAACAACAACATAATATTCCAAGTCCACGTTGTAGCGCCCCCCCAAACATGGCTTCCTGAGTCATATTCAAATATTATTATTGTTTTGTGCTTACAAAATGTTTCAGCCTTTTTGCATAGATAATGGTTTCTATATATGTATGCAAAATTGCCTTCATTATTTGTCATAGGTTTGAATATATTTTCACTTCTTTTCCCTTTGTATCACATTATGCACAATATTAGGATTGCATCTGAGACAATGATCTGAGATCTTTCTGTTCACAACTACATTCTCATCAAGCTGGTTTATGCATTTAGAAGCCCTTTTGCCTTTTTAAGCAACACCATTAGTCCAATCCTCTACTTCCTAATGGGTGATCATTGCAGAAAGATGCTACTGAGTAAAGTAAAATCTCTTTACAAGAACCACGCCTGCCATAATGAAGTAATAATGAATATGGGGATTTTTCTTATAAAAAGCAAACCACTCTGTTATGTTTTACAATGTTTGAGGTTATATACACATGCTATATCTCTCTACATAAAGGCAAAGGATAATGATGCTCTGAAAATAGCCCTGAGGGACATTTTCAATGGACACCTATCATTTATCTTCATGATTTCAGATATTTCCATGACAACTGTCAAAGCATTAAAGAGGCAGCCAATGTAGACAGAAGATAAAAGCTGTGCTACCAACTTTATAATAGTAGAAGCAGTATTTCTTCTATGGGTAAAGTCCTGTGCTGGCTGAATTAACTGAAATTGGTAAAACACAAATCTGGATTACTTTTTAATTGATCCACATGGATGGTTTTTTGTGTGTCACATATTTGTTGGTCAACTCATATTCTATAACTGAATAGCTATGTAAGATTGATATTTACAAAGTCATGGCAATAGGCAAGAGATAGAGCATTCCTCCTTGTTCTTAAAGTGACATCTCCTTCAAGCTGAGATCAAATGCTGCTGATTTCATGGACATGCCTGGGCAACTTTGTTGGAAACAACATGGAAGTACTAGTGCTTTCTTTTAGGATGGTTGCTCAATTCCTAGTTTAGTCAATTAAATTGGAATTCCCAGGAGAACTGTAGCCGTAAGTTCACCCATAAACATCATTATTTGTATCAACACTGCAGCAGTGGGTTCCGGATCCCGGTGCAACTGGTCGGGTTCAACAGGACTAGGCATCCACCACATGCATGTGTGCAGCACGCGCTCAGCATGTGCATGCATACTTACCACCTGTGATGCTCCGTGATGCTCCAGCTGCTCAGAGGAATGTCATGCAGGCACCATACGCTCCATGCGCAGAAGCCCCAATTGACTCAAATATAGGAAAGGAGGGTGGGCGAGTGGGTGAGCCCTCTGGAGCACCATACCAGAATGGTACCTGGTGCTTCCAGCAGGCACTGGTACATCTATACCGGGGTGTACTGGTCGTATCCCACCACTTGAACACTGATAGAGCAACCAGAGTTGGAAGGCCCTTGAAGGTGTTCTAGTCAAATCCTCTGCTGAGGCAGGAAATGCTATACCATTTCAGACAAACGTTGTCCAATCTCTTCTTAAAAACTTACAGTGTTGGAGCACCCATAACTTCTAGAGGCAAGTTGTTCCACTGGTCAATTGTTCTATCTGTCAGTAAAGTACTATAAGAGGTGAAGTGACAAAACCACAACAATTTATGGAAAAAATACTGCCTACAATACGCTATAAGTCAGATCCTAATTTTTATTAATTCCTCATATTTGATTCTTCCACATGCTAAGATGAAATGCTAAAATGGATGAAGTGTACCCTGATTTTCCAAAAATAAGCCCTCCCTCCCAAAAATATTGCAACACAGCAGCAGCCATGAGGTGACCACTCTCACTGCCTCCTCCACCTAAAAAATAGTAAGAGATCTCCAAAAATAAGGCCAAATGTTTATTTCCAAAGAAAATGGTCAAAAGAAAATAAGACCCTGTCTTATTTTCAGGGAAACATGGTATATCTAATTTAGCAATATCTTAAGAGTTTCCATAGCTGTGACATTGGCTTGGAGCTATCACTAAACATAACAATCTAATGCTGATTTTTTTCTTTTTTTTCCTACCATTTGTGTAGATTATTATGTTTTCCTTACAATAGAATTAGAGAAATTGTGGTCATTTAGATATTGGATCCATATGTCATTAATCCCAGCCAAGATTATCAGCATTCAGGGCTACAAGACTCTAATCCAGTAACTGTTCGAAACAGCAATCCATCATATAGTTACCCATAATTATTCTGAAAGCACTTAACTGTTTTAACAACCCTTTGGCACCAGTAATTTGTTTTTTGACTGTGTATTGCATGTTTATTACATGATTGAAATTGTGTCTCTAGTAATGAATAGCTTGATTGTCTATATTTTGTTAGTTAAATGGTGGAAGGCATATCCATAACAACCACCACAAAATAAACTGTGCTGGCTGACATATACATTGTATTATAGAATAGACCTCAGAAAACTTAATAATAGATCTTTATCCTTGACCTTTTTTTATAACCTTTTTTTCATAATTGTATGATCACCTTGCACCTGCTTATATACAAAGACTTAAAACCATAAAATCAATAGTTAAAACAATGAAGTCTTGGACTGCAGAGCCAACATTTAAGCTACAGGCTTGCCTCGACTGCACAGGCTGCAACATTTTTCAAGCTGCCTCAGCAGACTTGGATAAACTCACTGTTACTGAGACATCATACATCAGTTTTTGTGAGGATTATTGTGTGCTGACCAACAACCTACGCATGTACAGTAACATTAAACTTTGGTTCATAGCTAAGCTTCAGCTATATTGTGCCAAAGAGGAAGCCTACAGGAACTCAGATAGAATGCTGTACAATCAAGCCAGGAATGTATTAACAAGGGAAATCAGGGCTGCAAGGAGAAGCTACTCTGAAAAGCTGAGGAATCGTCTCTCAACAAATGAACCAGAAAATCTGTGGAAAAGCCTTGAAAATATAACTGGCCACAGCAGACTCCATCTCTTACTGAAGGGAATTGACAACTGACAGAATGTGTTTTACTTTAGGTTTGAGAGACAACAAGACCACTGTCAACTATCATTACCCTCCCCATCTCAGATACACCAACAACAGCCAAGTCTTCTATACCTAACTCCATCTCTCTGGGTCCCCCCATGTGATGATCCTAGAAAAAGAAATGTGAGGTCTATTTCATAGACAATACACTGGAAAAGCACCAGGTCGAGACAGAATAAGTCCTTCTTGATTAAAAGTCTGTGCTGATCAACGGCCCCCATCTTCAGTAGCATCTTTAATAAATCACTAGAGATGAGTTATGTTTCTTGTTGCTTCAAATGCTACTATCATCCCAGCGCCCAAGAAATTCTCCATCAAGAAGCTGAATGACTATAGACTGATTGCTCTGACTTTTGTAGTTATGAAAACCTTTGAAAAGTTAGTGCTTGCCCACCTGAAAATCATCCTGGTTGACTGCTAAGACACCCTTACAGTTTGCCTTCCAATGCAAATAGGTTGGCAGATGACAGTTTATTTCCCCCATGCCATCACTCTCCTAAACACCTAATTTCCACAGCATTGTCTTATGTCTAAGGATATCGAACCATGTAGTAGGGCTGAATTAATATTATACTTCTCATCTTTCTCATATTACCTACTCCTGTGGTATGTTATGACTTTCACTTTTTGACTGTATCTTACAATTTATTCTTGTATCTTATGATTTATCCTTCTGTTAGTTGTATGGGCATGGAGAGCACCAGAAACAAATTCCTTGTGTGTCCAATCACACTTGGCCAATAAAGAACTTATTCTGTTCTGTTCTATTGACATAGGGGTAAAACTTCAAGGTTAATTTCATCAGCAATGTATGCTAAAATACAATTTTTTTAAAAAATAGGCTATTGCATGAAATAAAGTTGTCTTGGTATCATTACTAATTATGTGTGTTTGCATACATTTCTTTGAATGCATTGAAATATTTGAAAAGGTAAATTAATCTGCACACAGGTAGTCCTCAGCTTACCAAATTAGAGACCAAAATTTCTGTTGTTAGTGAGATGGTTAAGTGAGTTTTGCCCCATTTTATTATCTTTCTTACCATAGTTGTTAAGTGAATCACTGTGAATGTCAATTTTCCATTGACTTTGTTAGAAGGTCGCAAAAGGTGATCCCATGACCTTGGGACAGTGCAGCCATCATAAATATGAGTCAGATGTGAAGACTCTGTATTTTGATCACATGACCATGGAATGCTGCAACAGTCATAAGTGCGAACAACAGCCATAAGTCACTTTTTTGCAGTGCTGTTGTAACTTCAGACAGTCACTAAATGAACTGTTGTAAGTTGATGACTATCTGTATTGAAAAGTAATCTATTTCAGGGTCATAGAATATGGGGGTTTATGAAAGAGAATTCTTTACAAATAAATATCTCTTGGATTCCGATGCTTCCACTTAATTCCTTCAAGAAAGAAATATATAGGAAGCTTCTCAGAAAGTAGCACACTGCATTGCTGGATTTTGGCAACTAAAAAAAAAATACAAAAAGGTTCACAAAAGCATTAAAAATGTCTAATACTTTGTCCATTATATTACTCCAGACTGAGTCTGTTCTATTTAGCAATAACAATAGCACTTAGATTTAAATACTGCTTTACAGTGCTTTTACAGCCCTCTCTAAGTGGTTTACAGAGTCAGCATATTGCCCCTAACAATCTGGGTCCTCATTTTACTGACCTCGGAAGGATGGAATGCTGTCTCAACCTTGAGCTTGGTGAGATTTAATGTGCCAAATTGCAGGCAGCCGGCAGGCAGCAAAATTAGCCTGCAATACTGCACTTCAACCACTAAGCCATCACGGCTCATTTACAAAGTTAAATTCTCTTTGATGTAGGTAAAGTTATATGTGTCTAGCTTCTGCCTTTTAGAATCGAGAACCATCACTTAGCGAGGCAGTTTTGTGTAATGGTTAAGGCATCATACTAAAAACTAGAAATTCTAGTCATATTTCAAGGATGAAGTTACCTTGGACATTATTCTCGTTCAGCAATATGACAGAGAAAAGGGCAAACTACTTCTAAAAAAAGCCTTGCCCAAAAAACTGCAGCAAGCAATCAGCAAGAATCAAAAATTGACTCAAAAGTATGCACATCCCACCCTCGCCACCCCCCCCAAAAAAAAACAGTTGAAGAACCAGCAGACAAAAAAAATATGCTGCAGACTGGCATGTGAGTAGCAATGAATATTTTGCAAAGATCTTCAGCTGCTAGGACAAAACACAAAGTTTGTACAAAGCTACAAAGATCAGAAATGTGCATATATAGGCAGTGATTTTCCCTGTGACACTCTATGGTAGCGGAAGAAGCAGGAAAGAAAGCATATTTTTACTTTTGACATTTTGTCCACTACTTTAGTGCTTAAGAAAACTCCTGAAATACCATAGGTAACCAAAATACACAATGATGCCATTGAGGAATTCAATCTAAAATTCTCATTTGATGCACAAAATCACCACCACCACCACCACCACCACCACCACCACCACCTCCTTCCTCCTCCTCCTCCTCCTCCTCCTCCTCCTCCTCCTCCTCCTCCTCCTCCTCCTCCTCCTCCTCCTCCTCCTCCTCCTCCTCCTCCTCTTCTTCTTCTTCTTCTTCTTCTTCTTCTTCTTCTTCTTCTTCTTCTTCTTCTTCTTCCTTCTTCTAATGGCCAGATGCCCTTCCTGTTGCCAATGCAGAGTTTTGTTCAGCAGATATATTCTCATTGTGCGCACAGAAAGAAATATCTGTCTGTATCTAGGATCGAACTCACAGCTTCCTGACTGTGAGGCGAAAACTCCAACTCTAGGCCACCGCATCACTCTAATTTGATGCACAAAATACCAGATTTAAATGATTTTAAATGATTTTATACTGGACATATTTAGTTATCTTATAAAGCTAGTAATGCTGGGAAAGGCATAAGAAAAAAGAACAAAAGAGATGGATTCAATTACAGTGGTAATGCGTACTCTGTTGGAAGACCTGCAAGACTGCTGATAGATTTATATGGTTGCTTAACAGTCAACAAACCTCTTGCTGGCACATAATCACATCCACATCAGAGGTGGTATTCTGCCAGTTTGGACCGGTTCACCCCAACTGGTAGTGGAAATCACAGGCCCGCCTACCCACCCTGGCTCTATGCCATCCCATTTAGACACTTTTTAAAGCCTAATCACATGTGAGGAAGGCTGATCACATGCACACAGAGGGAACATGTGAGCAAAGCGAGTGCATGGGTACGCACACTCACATTTGCGAACCAGTAGGGAAGGTAAGTGAACACGACTCCTGATTCACCTACCTGTATTTATGTATGTCTGCATCAGTTTTCCAGCAGTAATATTATATTTGTGGACAATTTCTACTTGCCTATAGATATGCCATTAGCACCATGATAGTATCAGAGTGAGGCAATTGTTTATTGCATCATTGGGGAAGAAGCATTAAGAAGTTCATTACTGTAGCAGTACTGTATAATTATAGCAAACAAGACACACTGTTTTAATGGTTTAAATTATTATATACTGAACTAGAAGTCTTTCTAATGAACTGGGAACATGAGCTCTCCTGATTCAGTTACGTAATCCTATATTACATAAGTGACAAATCCAGTTTCTGAGGCGTGTGCTTATTTGAGAGAAAAGGTAAAGTATGAGGAATTTCAGAGAGTTGTAAGAGCTGTTTCATTTCCAGTAGACTTTCTTAGTTAACCTTTGGTTCTTTCATCACTGAAAAGAATCTTAAAAATTAAAAGTATGTTCCTGGTCAATTGGATTTTGTCAGGCAATTGATATGCACTTGCATTATCTTGGTTGCTTGACAAACCCACCCACCCCACCCCCTTTTAAAGGAGGTTTGTGTTTTAGCCTGTCAAATACTATTTTGAGTTAAGTGTACATTTAAAACCACAAATTTAAAAGGATGAAAGTAAACTGGCATTTTTCACACAGATGAGCAGGATTGACTAACCATTCTTGTAAGGTGTTCATTCACATACATGGCAAAATGAAGAGTAATACATTTTCTATGAAATGACAAAATTCACACACTACATGAAGGCTACAAAGCCAAAAGTAGCCGTGCTATCAGGCAGAATTAAGCAGGTGCTTGAAGTTGGATGAGAGCTCTGGGTGAGCGCTGAGACCTAGGTCCTTAGCAGCTTGAAGATGTTTGCACTTGCTTGCTTGGAATTGTGTTAAAGTTCACACATCTCCAAGTTCCCAAGATCGTGGGAAATCATTTTCAAATATTTGCCCAAATCCTTAATGAGATAGAAGAAGAACTGGACAACAAAATAGAAAGACTTGCAAATAGAAGTAGAATGACTGTGACAAAAGAAAGCCAAAGTATTATCAATAATAATAGGTGTTTTGGGTCTGATCACTTGAACACCATAGGCAGTGACGAAATCACCATCAGTCAATTGCAAAAGGCAGCTTTACTTAGAACAGCTTATATCCTACAACAATACTTTTAAAACCATCAAGGTCCTTTGCCAGGTCCTTGGAATACGTGGATAAAAATATCAAATCCAGTCTCTAAACATCTGGATGACTCTGTGATAAACCATGGATAAGTTAATAGTAAATGGTTACAACTACCAAGAATCATTTCTGCACCTCATATATGAAGGTTTTCAAAGAATCTGCCCATTCTACCTAGCTACCCCAATCTTGTCAATATTGGATCCCTCCCGGTGAGTAAGATAAGACTCTGTATATTCGTTCCAGCATAGACACTGCTAAGGATTCTAGGAATTGCAGTTTACTTGAGTGACTGGATCCATATAGGGAACAATAGAGTTTTCTCTGAGGATAAGGGGAGTTTCTGAGGAATAAAATAGTACCATAATTATATAGCTTGCCTGTATGGGAGTTGCCTGGCCGTCTGAGGATAGTTGGAGGTTCTAGAAAGGTGTTTCTCAACCTTGGATACTTTAAACAGTGTGGAATTTAACTCCCAGAATTCCTCAGCCAGAATAAGCCATCCTGTTTCAGCAGGGTCCCTTGTGCCATTCCATAGAGAGCTTTTTCTGGATAAAATGGTAAATGCTGACTTCAAATAAATGCATAAGTGGAACATGTAGGATTTTTTCATGGGGGGGAGGGAGGGTGACATTATGATAATAATTTGCCAATGCCTGTTCTACTTTTTTGATATTTTTGATTTTAGTTTGCAATTTGTTTAGCTTTGTTTATAGCTTTCTTCAAATAAACTTTCAGGCTTGTACTTCTTATATCATTTAAAGATCAGTCAGGGATGGTCTTGTGACATTTTTCTGGCTAGCTGCCTTCAATATTATGAACAAATGACTACTTAAAAAGTAACGCCCACAGAACAAAGAGTTTTAAAATTTAGGATTTTTTTTTAAAAAAAGAATCTTTAGTTTCAAAATCAGAGCCGAGATGTTTGAAATGATTAATTTGATTTTACTGTCTCTGGTATTGTTTGACATTTTTTGCCTTCCCTATTTCCAATTAGGATAAAGGTATGAATGATCTTGTGCTAACTTTGACAGCTGTTGCCCATTATTCATGTTAGTAGCTTGCCTAGAAGAGAAATGCAGTGCATTTTCAACAGCTGTTTGCTTCATACAGGTTTTTTAATAACAAAATTGTCCAAAGACTATTTGCATTTTTCACAAAAGTTTGCAGCTCAAATAATTTATCATCTTAGGTCAGCATCAGTATGAGCTTCCCCCAAAGTCTCAAGTCTCATGTTCACAAACCGTACTGGTCATAATCAAATAGAGACAGAAGAGGATAATGTTTAAATACACCATTGGATGGAAATGTAATTTTATTTAAATTAATTTAACTTATAAAAGTGTTTGAACCAAATTCTCCTTGTATAACCTCTTCCTTTTCAAAGATTGTCCCAAGCATAGCTAAAAATCTAGGTATGATTTTGTGATCTGGTTTATTTGAATGTATACAGATCATCATCATCATCATCATCATCATCATCATCATCGTAATCACTATCATCATCAGGCAGTATGGTTAAAACCAAAAGAAATGGAAGAATAGGAGGAAGATTACAATGTATAGGTGATACTTGAACATGTTGGTATCAGATACAGATATAGATTAACAGAGTTGGAAGGGACCTTGTAGGTCATCTAGTCCAACCCACCGCCCAAGCAAATCCTACACCATTTCTGATAGATGGCAGTCCAGTCTCTTCTTCAAAGTGTAAAGTGAAGAAACCCGCACAACTTCTGAAGAAGTCATTGGTTGATTGTTCTCACTGTCAAACAATTTTTCCTTATTTCCAGGTTGAATTTCTCCTTGTTCAGTTTGCATTCATTACTTCTTGTCTGGCTTTCAGGTGCCTTGGAAAATAGCTTGATCCCTTCTTCTCTGTGGCAAATATGGGAACACTGCTATCATGTTTCCCCTGGTCCTTCTGTTCATTAGATGAGTCATGCCCAGTTCCTATAACTGTTCTTCATATGTTTTAGTCTCCAGTCACCTAATCATCTTTGTTGTTCTTCTCTACATTCTTTCTAGACTCTCAACATCTTTTTTTATAGTGTGGTGACCAAAACTGGATGCTGTATTTTAGGTGTGGTCTTACTAAGAGCCAAGGTGGCACAGTGGTTAGGGTGCAGTACTGAAGGCCACTACAGCTGATTGTTATCTGCAGTTCAGCGGTTCTAATCTCACCGGCTCAAGGTTAACTCAGCCTTCCATCCTTCCGAGGTAGGTGAAATGAGGACCCGGATTGTTGGGGGCAATATGCTGACTCTGTAAACCGCTTAGAGAGGGCTGAAAGCCCTATGAAGCGGTATATAAGTCTAACTGCTATTGCTATTGCTATTGCTACTAAGGCTTTATAGAGTGGTATTACTTGATCTTGATCGTATCCTTCTGTTAATGCAACTTAGAATTGCATTGGCTTCTTTAGTTGCTACCGCACACTATTGGCTCATATTTAATTGGTTGTCCACTGTTGACTATTATTTCTGAGACATAAAAAGATAAAAGAAGACACTGTTTCTCCATGGTGGCAGAGAAATTGGCATGGTTTCCAGATAGAGATCTTCTTCTTGTTGGCTTTCAGGAAGATGTTCAAAATGTGATATTATGTGATTTATATTATTATTTTAACTGAATTTAAGATCTGCGCATGAATGCAGATTTATTTCTTTTAATTCTCTTTACTTTGTTGATATTTTATTTTTGATTATATTACATCTTTTAGTTTGGGTTCTTATAATTATCTTATTAATATTTCAGTCATGTGTTGATTTTTCGTTATATATCATGTAAGGGAGTCATTGGACTGGATGGTGATCAAAATGCATACAAAAGTAGGTATTGCATATAAAATTGTACATAGTAATGTTTACTTGTAGATTATTATTATTTTTAGTTTTCATCGTAATGCAATGCTTGCGAACAAGGGCTTCAGTGTAAACCACTTTAAACTTGATTGTAAAAAAAACCCAAAGATTTTTGCAACAGAGTTATCAAAGTCTGGAATATCTTAGCTGATTCAGTTTTTCAGCTACTAACTTTCACAGTTTTAATTTAACTTCTGTAAATCTCATCATATATTTAAGAGGTTCCTAAGGGGACCTAGTGTAACCTGCCTATTATCCCTATAAGAGTTTAGTTCTTTAATTTTGTTTGTTGAATTTGTAATTTTTGTTTGATGAATAAATAAAAAGTTAGTAAGTAAATGGTGTCCATAGGAAGTAACTCTTTCCCTTGTGAGAATTACTCCTAGAAATGGACCATTATTAAGACTTTTTTCTTTCTTTTAGAACTATAAACAGTAGCCAAATCCAACACTATAGTACTAAATTAATGCAAATAAAGGTCTTCACCATTCTTCAGTTGGAAAGTGAAATAGTGGAATTAATGAGGACAAATATCATATTATGTTTGATTAGAAAACATTTGATGGCATTTTAGCCTCATTGTTAATTAAAAGCTCTTTGCATGTTGAAACACACCTCCTGGGCCAGAGATGAGCAACACTACTTCTTCATGACAGCCTTCAATGTTATTTCCTGGCTCTCAAAATTATATCACTAAAATTATGTAATTTTTAAAAGCAGAATGCTGGATGCAGTGTGCTACTGTGAAATTCTGAAAGTTGGCGTCCACACATCTTAAAGTTGCCAGCTGGAAAACGATCAGTTAGCCTAACTTTCCATAAGCTGATTCTTTCCCGGTATGTTGTGACTTCATTCCCCAAATTCTGAGTCAAATGGCAGAGACCGTTGGAAGTTGTAGTCTAGAAGACACAAGATTAAAGACAACCACATTATCTTATGTAACTACATGCTAGGCTATAAAACTGCATCTGGGTATAGATAGAATCTGAGTACTCATGAGATTAAAGTATGGGAAAACATACTTTCATTATGAACTGATGGTAGAATAAGGAAGGTGTTCATACTTGCCAAAAAGCCCTGCCCTTCAAACTTACAAGATCAAGTGACATTTGCTACAATGAGGTTGAATAAATGAGGACATTGTCAGGGTGATTTGGAAAGAATTTTTCATACAAATATAAACATCCAGTTCAGTATACAGATGAGTCATAGTGGAGCCTGGATTATAATTCCTGAAATTTTAAGTTACTGAAATATCTCAGATTTCATGCTCGCAACTAACAAGTTGATTAAATACAGGAATATAAGGAGTGGTAATTTCTAAAGGTTTGCTAATGTAAATAAGGAAGTGGTAGTTAGCTTTAGGTATGTAGCATCTCATTCTATGACTCAGTGACAGAAGTTATTCTTATTCTAATTGCACAATGTTGTTTGATTAAAAAAGCAAGCATGTTTTTTTTAAAGTTCCTTCTTATATTCTCTGGGTATTGAAAATCTTTGTGTGTGTGTGTGTAATCAGCTCAAGCAGAATTTTTATAAATGGATTTTGTTCCTTTAACTGTGGGACACTTGGCTAGATTCTAGTGGCTCAAAGAAAGCAAATACTTGTTTCATTATTTCAGTGTTCTCCGAATGAGTTTTGCAACACTTTTGCTACAATGACTCTGCCTACCTAGTTCAGTCCAATAAACTTCCAGTAACAACTGAATCATTAACCACTTTCTATACAGTATGCAAATCAGGCAGAACGTCTTCTCTTGGGCTGTTTTCATTATATCCTGGCTCATCCTCAGAACATGGTCAAGACATATCTTGCAAGGACCATACCCATTCTAGAGAATGGTAAGTTGCCTTAAAGGAAAAAGAATCATATCAAATTATTAGATAGTTTATTATCTGCAGTATTGTGAGAAGTTTTCAATGCTTTGTATTTAAAACTGTGATTAGATATGACTGCTTATATTCTTAAAATTAATGGTATCAGTTAAAAACAATAATCTTATCCTGAATATTAAACAACTGCGTAAACAGCTTTTCAAAATAATAGTTCTGCTTTTAGTATTGATAAAGTCTGCTTCCTCAGTCATAATGATTGTGCAGTTTTAAGTTATTTTATTAATGAATAGATAGTTCTATATTGAAACTCTAGCAATATTGTATATTCCAAATTTAAACACACACACACACACACACACACACACACACACACGTTTAATTCATTCCTTTTCTGAAATTGTCTTCTTCAGGAAAACTCATGTACAATTTTCAAAAGTAAGGCATCATGTATGGTGACTTTTGTTACACAATCCATATCAACGTTTGTTCTTAGTTATATCAAATTTGATATTTTGATCCTTGAGTTAAATTTAGACGGATTGGCTGCATGAATTCTTACTGAAACAAAATACCAATAAACTACCGATAGCTGATTAAAGTCTGATGGGGTTCAATGGAGCTCACCTACATTTGACTAGTAGACCAATTATCCTGACACATTTTCAATTGAGTTTATTGCAGAGCCTAGGATTAAAATGATCTTGCTGGTCACTTGAGGCCACGTGATTCTGTTAGCTTTGACTGAATTATCATGAGTTTTCAATAGCAATTATCCTGGTATCCTCTGGAATAACTGCAAAATTCAGTTCTTTCCAAATACCTGCTGGTGTTGACAATGAGTTGGATGAAGAATTTAAACTGAATCCCTGAAAGATAGATACATCTACTGTGAGTAATTACAATTTTGGAAAGATAGTACATCTACTGTTCATTCTTTTACAATAAGCCTGAAGTCTGAAGGAATATCTAAATGTGAATCTCAATTTGCGCTGGCTGAGGAAATCCATAGAATTTCCTATTATCAGTTTCAGCGGAGACATGTTTTATCCTGGAAGGAAATACCTTAAAAGTTGTGGTGTATGTACAGGTAATCCTGAGAGTTACTATATAGTATACTATAATAGAATAACAGAGTTGGAAGGGACCTTGGAGGTCTTCTAGTTCAATCCTGTGCTCAGGAAGGAAACCCTATACCATTTCAGACAAATGTTCTCCCATCTCTTCTTAAAAACTTACAGTGTTGGAGTACCCATAAGTTCTGGAGGCAAGTTGTTCTATTGATTTATTATTCTAACAGTCAGGAAATTTCTCCTTAGTTCTAGGCTGCTTCTCCCCGTGATTAATTTCCATCCATTACTTCTTGTCCTGCCTTCATGTGCTTTGGAGAATAAGTTGATCCCATCTTCTTTATGGCAACCCTTTAAATATTGGAATACTGCTACCATGTCACCCCATGGTAGCTTCATGGACTGCCTTTGTATTTAGTCCCAAAATGTAATTGGTACAGAATCCAACAGCCAGGGAGATCTTGGGCAGGGTAAGGGGTATTTTATTGCATCCTTCCTAAAAACATTGCTTTAGTTGTCATTTCCCACCACCACCAAAGGCTCAAGGTGCAAATTCCTAGAAGCCATTTAATTCAACAAAAGGTTGGGTGACAGCAAATTATAAGTATTTGTTAATACTCAACATGTCAGTCACTACATTTATTGACTTTGGTCTTAGTCGTCAACAAAGATTTTCCTCCCATAACTTTCATTTAAAAAGGACTTTCTCTGTTTTCAAATATATCATGGGAAATAAAAGAAGACCCTGAGGAATTGTAATATATAACTGGAAAGATCTTAATGACCACTGGGTGGCAACAAACAGAATTCTGTATATCCATGCTATCAAACTGGAATTTTGACTTTTGCAGACCAAATTTGGTAGTCTTATTTTAGACATTGAACCAAGGGTGAAATTAAGCAGGTTCTGACAGGTTCTGGAAAACCGGTAGTGGCAATTTTAAGTAGCTCGGAGAACCGGCAAATACCACCTCTGGCTGGCCCCAGAGTGGGGTGGGAATGGAGATTTTGCAATATCCTTCCCCTGCGACGCCCACCAAGCCACGTTCACAGAACTGGTAGTAAAAAAAAATGAATTTCACCACTGCATTGAACCAAGTAAATAAGAGAAACAGAAGGCTCTCCTTTCTCTTGAGAACAGTCTTGCAATGAATACTGCTTTAAATGTGAGTAAAGACTATCTTGAGATCAACTGTTCACAAGATAAAACAATAAAATAAATAAGAAAGCACTGTTGCCTCCATAAATAGCAACTTTGGGACAACCATGACCTGAATGACTGAGAATCAACAGAATAATAAAATAAATACCTTTTTAAAATATAAATATATCATTATTTACATCAGTTTTATATTTTCAGGACAAAAATGACACCAGAGAATGCATGAAGCTACCTGACCACCTGGAAAAATATTACCTTACCACCATGTACTCTCTTGAATTCATCTTTGGTTTCACTGTAAATGTTGTTGTTGGTTTGGGTTCACTTTTCTACTGGAAGACCTGGAAAAGTAGCAACATCTACCTGATCAACTTAATCCTGTCAGATTTATCTTTCCTTTGCACGCTCCCATGGCTTGTGTCAAGTTATTCCAAAGGAACAGAGGAGAACATTTGGTGCCAATTTAACAGAACTATCCTATTCTTTAATTTGTACACAAGCATCCTTTTCATGACATTTATAAGTATTGACAGGTATCTGCTCATGAAGTATCCCTTCAAAAATCACTTTCTGCAGAAGAGAGCCACGGCTATTGTTTTCTCAGTAGCCATATGGATCTGGATTATGTTGGAACTGGGTCCTATATACTACTTCATCACCTCTCAGAATAACAGCAACAGTAGCCAATGTTTAGATTACGCAAGTTCAGGAGATGCACACTCCAGCCTGATCTACAGCCTGATCTTAACAGTCACTGGGTATATAATCCCATTGTGCATTATGTGGGTTTTCTACATAAAGACTCGTGCTCTCCTTGTAAACCACAGTTTGCAGTTCGCCACCGCTCTGTCCCTTGAGAAGCCTCTTGTGCTAATCATTATGGCAGTGAGTATCTTCTCACTTCTCTTTTCTCCCTATCACATCATGCGCAATGTTAGAATTGCCTCCCGAACATGGTTCTGGGAGCCTTCCAAATGCACAGAGAACCTGATTAAAGCCCTTTACACAATAACAAGACCTATTGCCTTCTTGAACAGTGTAATTAATCCCTTCTTTTATTTCTTAATGGGGGATCAATTCAGGGAGACGCTCACGATCAATGTAAGGCATTTCTTAAAAAGAGTTCTTCCTTGCTATAAATGAAGTTTCAATGAAGTCTTTGGAGAGATATGGAAATTGCTAGTTTATGGGATGCAAGATACAATTTTACTAAGAATTTGGCAATTGTCTATGAACTCAAGTGGATTCTAAATGTGGACATCAAATCCTGTAGTTTTCTTCAAGTATTTCATCCCAGCTTGAAGTACTATGGCACACGTTTGGATCTTGTTAGGTGGATAAAAGGCCAGATAGTATCTGAAGCTTAAAGTGACTTTCATCAGTTTTGTGTGGTGGATCAGCAACTTCCTTTTTCAGAAAGACGTACACTTGAAATGGTGTTCCATACTAGCTGAATTGCATACCAAGATGGATTACTGGACTATGTTGTATTGCATGTGGACTTCCTCTGAAAAGAAAGCAAAACTCGTGCCTAATATAACTGCCACTGTTAAGTAGAATGGTAGCATTTTAAAAATCCTTACTCATGGAGATTGGGTCTTAAGTGGGAAATTGCTGATTGCTAAAGAGAGGTTTGTATGGTGAAAAACGGGATACCATTTCAAGTATTTAAGTGTATAAATGCAAGAGTATTAGACTATGGGAGAAATTCTTCAAATTTCTTTGAAATAAGAGTTAAAGCAAATTCTCTTTCATCCAATTGAATTTTGAATATTGATGGAGAAAAAAACCCAGGAGTCTGTGCACTAATTTAGCCTTTAAAATGCTAAATGAATTAGAACTAGCTATCTAAAAACTTTCATCATATACCTCTCAATCAACTTAACCCCCTGAGTATTGTTTGAGGATTAGACAAGCAATTACTGAAAAGATTTTTCTGTGATGTACAGAATTTAGTGACACTTTATAGGCATGAGAAGTGCCATTACTGTATTTTTTTTATGTTAAGCAAATGACTTTTCATAATTTTAATAGATTTGGGGTCCTTCCCACCACTTTTTGTTTGTTCATATTTTTTTATATGAGCTTGCTTCATAGATATCAGATGCCAGTGTTTGTTACTTTACCCTGAGCCTATGACTTTTCATTGATTGTATAGAAGAAATGTGAAAATGGGATATTTTATTTACAACTTTGCATATTTGTATTTATACATTTGTTTTTTTTAATTTATTTTCTTAAATAAATCTTGTTTAAAATAAGATTTCTTCAGTTCAGTGATATGTCATTTCAGCAACTGCTCTTTGCTTTTGGTAGAAATAGCTATCTGAAGATTGAAAATTAAGTTTTAACTCTGAATCTTTTTATTACTTTCTCTCCTCCTTAACATCCAAATTTAAGAAGCAGCGGTAGAGCTAACGTACTGGTGAATATAACTTTTTCTATCCAACCAAACTGCTTCCTTATCACTAGATTTCAATTTTTAAAATATGTTTTTATTTTTAAAAAAAAACAATGAAAAGTGACAATTAATCTCTAAATGCTGCTAAAGGGCCTACTTTTAAAAACATTTATTTACCAAATGCATTAGGGTGCATAAGCATCCTTAGAAAACAAACGTGGCTGCAAAGTAGAAGCTGCCTGAGGGAGCTTGGGGTGGAGGGTGTTTAAGAAGTGTGAAATCTAAAATAAATAAAGAATTGCTATGTTAATAAGTATTTGTATCTACCCAGAAAAAAGACAAACTGAAATGGTAATTTTTTGAAAGGAAGAAAGTCATAACTTTGCACACCCACCATGATCTTGAGTTACCTTGAGATAAGATGGTTGGTAAATAAATAAAAAACCAAAGATAATTAGGGGACTGGAGCTAAAACATATAAAGAATGATTGCTGGATTTGGGAATGTTTAGTCTGATGAAAAGAAGGACTAGGAATTGGGAATGTTTAGTCTGATGAAAAGAAGGACTAGGAATTGGGAATGTTTAGTCTGATGAAAAGAAGGACTGGGAATTGGGAATGTTTAATCTGATGAAAAGAAGGACTAGGAATTGGGAATGTTTAGTCTGATGAAAAGAAGGACTAGGAATTGGGAATGTTTAGTCTGATGAAAAGAAGGACTTGGAATTGGGAATGTTTAGTCTGATGAAAAGAAGGACTAGGAATTGGGAATGTTTAGTCTGATGAAAAGAAGGACTAGGGGTGGCATGATAGCAGTGTTCTGATATCTCAGGGGCTACCACAAAGAAGAGGACGTCAAGCTATTCTCCAAAGCATCTGAGGCAGGACAAGACACAATGGATGGAAACTAATCAAGGAGAGAAGAGCTAAAGAGAAATTTCCTGACAGTTAGAACAATTAACCAGTGGAACAACTTGCCTCCAGAAGTTGTGAATGCTCCAACACTGGAAGTTTTTAAGAAGAGATTGGATAACCATTTGTCTAAGATTTTCTGCCTAGTCCAACCCTCTAGTCCAACCCTCTGCCTAGGTTTTCCTACCTAGGCAGAGGGTTGGACTCCAAGATCCCTTCTAATTTTGTTATTCTATACTATTGACTAAATTTGAAAATTCTAAATAAATGGCAGCCATTCATAGTGGGTAACTCCCACCCCTAATTTGTGATTTTTTGAGAGCGCACACATCCTGTTTTCAAAATTCTATATGTACCAGTTGTTTTAAGTGCTTTGTTTATCTCTCCTATCTTATAGCATAGATCCGAAGGTTCATCCCTCTAAATTAAGCTTTGTGTTCTTAACTCCTTGCCAGAGTGAATAAAAATATGGTATAGATTAGAAATAGATTAGAAATACCAAATGCCAAATCTATTATTACTTAGTACACAAGCATCAAATGAAAGCAGTACCTATATTTTTAACACACCTTCAAACCTGTTAAGATGTTTATATATCCTTATAGTTTGGCAGAGTGTATATAGAGCCTTTCTTGGCCTTATGCCACCTGTCACATATACACCATGTTCCACCCATATCCCTCACCCAAGCCCACTCCACCTCAACCCTAAATTGGGTTGACAAATATTTAAACATAGCCCCACAAATGTTGATTCAATAACAACAGGTAAACAAAGCACATATATTAAAAATACAAACTGCACCCAAGATACCTACTGCATCAACATTAGCTTATCTATGCCCCTACAATTCAAAGACATGGCAGGATTAATTTTTTTTTAATGGCAAGGATTTATCTGCTGAAAATGTGTGTTACAGATCCAGCTGATGAACTCTTGTTTGTGCTGCTTACAAATCCATCTAGGTACATCTAAATCATTTTGCTAGCACTATCACATTTAATGTGACAATGTTATTTATTTCCACTGCATGGGGTAACACCATGGATTGGGCAAACTGATTTTTCTTCCTTCAGCCACTTAAAAATGCATTGCCTCTATTTACTTTAGCATGAAAGTTGATACAGTTAGATACTCCCACCATAAAACCAGGAAGCCATGTGTCAGTGGTTCAAATGGAAGTTTAAAAAATACCTTTCGAAAGAGAATATTCACAGATAGAGCTAAAAATAATTTCCTTTTATCTTTGGAATACCTAACGCAGTACAGTAAGTGCTGGTACAAGTCTTATAAATAGTGGGAAAAAGTTAAGAAATATGTTGAAAGAGATAATTGTGATACTAGGAATGAAAGCATAAAGTATCATCTGAAGTATTTCATTTTTTTCTTCAAAACTTATTAAACCAAAGATACTGCAGTGTGGAAAACTTCTAATATGAAAACTAACCTCTTCTCCCCAGTCAGACCCAATTTCACTTTGGGAATTAAGGAGTAAAAATTTTTCCCTTTGTTTTTATAAATAAATAAGTGAAATATATGGGCAAGATAGGAATACATAATAGAAAAAAATTATTTTCAGACAAAGGAAGTGCATATATTTATAGCCAACAAGTAAAAACCAGAAAGATTAATTCTATCAATTTGAATGAACAATTACATTTGGCTACACTCTTATATCCAATTAGTATACCTAAACTGTGCTGTAATCTGTTTATATACAGAAAGATTTAGTGGAAATAACTTCTGTTGTATCATACTGCATTACTATATATACATATAGTATATTTGAACTTGGATTGAAGTTCAACTATTCACTGAAGTGATGAATGCAAAATTAAAAAGGGTTAAAAAGAAGAAAAAATGTGGGTAATGTATGCTAAACTAATAGACATTGATGCTAGATATAATTCTACTTTGACAGGACTGGCACATTGTGTTAAGCCACAGTTTGTTTAACCAAAGATTATTAAGAAAGCCACAACTGGTTATATATACATTATGCTAACTTTTAATCCCCAGCTTGCTAACTATATGTAGTTGCATTTAAGATTTCTGTGCTAACTGAAAATCAAATTCTATCATGAAATCATATGCTTCTGCTCTAACCTTTGAATTAATGATAATTATTTTAAACACATACAAATTACTTTCATTTCACAGCAGATTGAAAAAAGATCATTCTTATAAATTGACATTGAGAAAGAGACTCCCAGGGTAACAGATACAATTTAGAGTTGCCTTATTTTAATAAAGCAGTCAGATTTAAATTTGTGACAGTCAAAAAACTAAATAAAAAATAGCTGGAGCTGAGAAAATCTAAAGTTCATAGAAAATAGATCAACATCTCCTTGGTCCATAACATATGCATATTTTATATGGGAGTATATATACATAATTCTGATAAATCAGATGCATGTCTTGATTTATGACCAGCCATTCTTTTCTTGTGGGTAATCAGATTGCCAGGGCATATAAGGACATCTGAAAAACTCAGCTGCCTTTCACCAAAGAGTTCCAAGCAATTCTGATTCAGTATTTTGCTTCCAACAGTGAAATGCCAAAAGATTATATAATAGAAGGGAAACGATTTTACAGGTATTGTAATCCTCTCCCAGCTTAATATAGTAGTAGTAGTTGTGGCCCACCAACAGCCAGCAGAGTGGCAGCAGGTTGGACAGTGAGGAGGTTGGGGAGAGTATGGGCCAGTCCTGGAGGCTGGGGAAGGCTCAAACAAGGAGTCTACGTCAGAGGCAGAGATGGGGCCAAGGCCATCTGGCAGTTCTCAGCTGCCTTTGGAGCTAGACAGCAGTGAAGCAGAGGAACAGCTGGTGCCTGTTCCCAGTGTGCGTGTGTGCAGAGCTGCCAGAAGAAAAGAGCAGCTAAGACATCAGGGTTGACTTGGGAGTAAAGCCACAGGTGGATGGTGAATGGCCCCTCCCATAGGAAATAAAAGAGGAGTGAAAGGGGAGTGGCTTTCGCAGGAAACAATTTGTTCATTCTTTAGTTGTTTCAGGAGTATGAAGATCTATCTGTGAACCTCAGAGACTGTCTGCCAAGTATTTCCTTGCATACCATTGAATTTGGAAAATATTTACATGCCAGCTTTCAAAGCTAGATAACGACTGTGGTCATAACTTCACCTTTGAAAGACTGTTTACCAGGCCTTTGCTGAATGTGAATAAGAGGGATTCACATTCATTTAATAAAAGGGGTTTTGTTGGGACCAGGAATCTGCTTCATGCTTTTGGGAAGCCTAGGTTGGAACAGTAGTATCCCTGGACAACAATGTTGCGCTGTATGGCACTGAATGCTGGGCAGCAACACCAGGGACCAAAAGCTATCTCCATGCCATAGAATTGCTCCATTGGATATTGGCCATCTCCTTTCTTGACCACATCACAAATGACACCGTTTGACAACATATCCTGAGAGCAGCACCTTCCCCTGTTGCCAAGACTGCCTACCAACTAGAAATCATTGACCAGTGACCTCATGGGCATCCAAAACAGAGATGGCAAGACACCATCAACAAAGACGCGCAAGCCTTGGGCCTATGCCCTGAAGACACAGCTGACTATGCAAAGTGGCATTCAATGATTCAAAAAACGGACCCTGCACTTGCAGGAATATACTAGGAAGAAGAAGATCCCTGACAACAATGAGCAAAAAGATTCATGAAAAGTCCTAGTACCAGCACCTTATTCTCTTGAAGTTTGTTTGTTTATTCATGTCAGAAGCATCACAATTAAAAATAAGGCATACTATATGACATAAATTTAAAATACAACATACAAAATTAAAATATGTACAAATTAAACAGTTCTTGCTCAGAAACTAGCAAAATTAATTGAGTTCTATCACACTGCTATGAGGTGCTCAAGTGTACATTGATTGGGACACAAAAGGCAAGTAAACCTATGTGTTGTTGTCTGTATGTCACCACTATCACAAAGTGCAGAAGCTATCAGAAAACCCAATTTACTCAGAGTGTATCTGGATCTTGTACTTTCTCGTAGTGAGGTGCTCATTTTCTTGAAATAATTCTGGTCCATTAGAATGCTCTGCTCTTCATGGGTATCAATTTTTCTTCAGCAATAAACTTAGCCACAGTTTCCCTTGTTGTTGTTAGACAGGAGGTCGTGTCTGACCAATGGCAACCCCATAGACAATGTTCTTCCAGGCCTTCCTGTCCTCTACCTTTGAAGTCCATTTAAGCTTATACTGACTGCTTCAGTGACTCCATCCAGCCACCTCATTCTCTGTTTTCCCCTTCTTCTTTTGCCCTCAATCATTCCCAGCATTAGGCTCTTCTCCAGAGAGTCCTTCCTTCTCATTAGGTGGCCAAAGTATTTGAGTTTCATCTCCAGGATCTGGCCTTCTAAAGAACAGTCAGAGTAATTGATCTCCTCTTGGACTGGCTGGTTTGATCACCTTGCAGTTCAGGGGACTCACAATCCAAGGATCTTCTCCAGCACCATAGTTCAAAGGCCTCAATTCTTTGGCGCCCAGCCTTTCTTATGGTCCAACTTTCGCAGAGACATCCCAGCCATACATTGCAACTGGGAAAACCATAGCCTTGACTATAGACACTTTTGTTGGCAGAGTGATGTCTCTGCTTTTTATTATGCTATCTAGATTTACCATAGTTTTCCTCCCTAGGAGCAAGCATCTTTTAATTTCTTGGCTGCAGTCCCCATCTGCGGTGATCTTGGAGCCCAGGAACGTAAAATCTGTCACTTCCTTCATTTCTTCCCCATCTATTTACCAAGAATTGAGAGGGCCGGATACCATGATCTTAGTTTTCTTAATGTTGAGTTTCAAACCAACCTTTGCATTCTCCTTCTACACCTGCATCAAGAGGCTCTATAGTTCCTCTTCACTTTCTGCCATTAGAATGGTATCATCTGCATATCTGAGGTTGTTGCTATTTCTTCCAGCAATCTTAATTCAAACTTTTGAATCATCTAGCCTTGCCTTTCTCATGATGTGCTCTGCATATAAGTTAAATAGGCAGGGCGACAGTATACAGCCTTGCTGGACTCCTTTCCCAATTTTGAACCAATCAGTGGTTTCGTGACTTGTTCTCACTGTTGCTTCTTGATCCATATATAGGTTTCTCAAGAGACAAATAAGGTGTTTGGTACTTCCACCTCTTTAAGAACTTGGCACAATTTTTTGTGATCCACATAATCAAAGGCTTTAGCATAGTCAATGAAACAGAAGTAGATGTTCTTCTGGTACTCCCTAGCTTTCCCTACCATGTCTTAAATAAGTAAAATGAATTGTTATTTTCTTCAAAGCATACACACTACAAAGAAACAAAAGGCAATCACATTAATGGTTTAAGTTAATGATCTAAGTAAACAAGGAGGTGAGCATAGGCACCCATCAGTCAGGGAATGTCTTAAGTATCTCTGGTGGTAACAGGTCCTCTCCCAAGATTTTGCCAGCTGTCTGTTGTAAATTATTACAAATTACTCTTTTAACTTCTGCAGCACTTACTGGGAACAATTTTAATGATGATTTTAATGAATCTTGTTCCCATTAACTCTTGGTTTGTATTCTAACATGTTCAAATTTATTTTTAAAATAAGCTATCTGAATCTGTACTCCTATTATTACTTTTATTTCTTTCTGGCCTCAAGAAAGTAGTTCCCAGAATTCTGTATCACTATTTTGCAAACACAACCGTCTTAATTTTTGCCACTGGCTTTTATGGTAATCCTGTTTGTTCTTCCTTATCAGTGTTTGGTATTTCCGGTATCATCTCTCACTGCCTCTATCCCGTAAAATGATTTATCCTTCTTCATTTGTCTGACTAGTCTAGCCAGTTCCTTTTGTTCATGAGAACAAAGAGAAATTCTGGTTTCAGTTATTTTCTCTGCCAGAGGTTTGAGATTGCCAACCACTTCCTCATACACACTATGTTCATTTTATGGTTTTGAATAAGGGTAACCCTCTGCTGTAGCATTTTTGGACTATATAGCACTTAACGTACACCTTTGGCCAATGGGGAATGTCCACTTTAATCATTTCTGAGTTTTTATAATGCTTTCTATATTATGGCTGTCTTATGCTAAATTATTTCCACATATCCACATCATGGTCCAAGCTAAATGGTTAAGTCAGGGGTGTCAAACTCAAGGTTTGGGGGCCGGATCTGGGCTGCGGGGGGCTTAGATGTGGTCCATGGAGCCGCCCTGGAAACAGCAAAGAACTGGCCCGCGGTGCCTCTGCCAGTGAAAACAGAGCTGCATGCAGTCGTCCCAAGTTTCATTTTCTCTGGCAGAGGATTGCAGGAGGCCATCGCAGCAGAAAACAGAGCTCGGGAGTCCATTTTCTCTGACAGAATGCTCCGGCTGTCACAGGCGCCACCAACATGCCCACCCCGGTCACACTCACTCTGTCCCTCTGAGATGAAACACCATCTGATGCAACCCTCAATGAAATTGAGTTTGATACCCCTGGTTTAAGTGAACACTCTCTATAAACATCAAAACATTGCTAATAGGATCAATAAGACTGATATGAATATATTATCATGACAGTCCTCTGTTGCTGATGTGTAAGAACCTAGATTCATCCCATTGAGATCCATAGTAATTGACCAGTTGTAATTTTTACATGGAGGAGTACTTGGCGCTTCCTAAGTTTGGTGGTTTTTTCTTGCAGACATTTCACTGCCAAAATAGATTAACATCATCAGTTCACACATTAATTGAAATAGTTCTAGTCTTCCTTTATTCTGAATCTTATCATGAGATATACAGCATATTCCAATGGGAAAGTGGTCTCAATTTTCAAAAAGCCTTTGCCATTTAAATATTTTCAAACTTGGACCAAGGGAGAATATTAACGTTAATATATGTGTAGGCATTTATGTGCCCACAGGACTACAGATAAATTGGGATAACTTGGAACAGTCTTTAGTTATTATTTTACATCAACCTACAAGCATAGATTTAATTATTTGTGGGGTTTTTAATGCTAGTTATTTATATTGATAAAACATCAGCTTATGTCCTTGTCTAAATTTTGTATTATTTGAAGTTCAGAATTTATGATTCCTGGTCTGAGACACACTTCAGCATTCAGGAGAAATACTAAGGCAAGATTATTCTGAATCTTGATTCCTTCAAAGCTCAGTTTCTAGGCTAGCATTAAAATAAAGCTGTTCAAAAGTCACATGGGAAATCTCAGGTGTCATTATGCTTGTTTGATTTCAGTGTCAAGGATTCCTTGCTGTGAAGAAAACAAATGAATGGATTCCTCCCAACTGATATGTGTGGAAATAGATATTATTTCTACAGATTTCATCATTCCTGTCTGGATGAGAGTGATGATTTAGTCAAACCTCTGAGGGACAAGCGAATTGATTAGGATGGCCTGTCCTTAGCATTTTATGGTTCTGTAGCTTGTTTAGTTAACAACTAAAGGTGATATAAACTCTCAAAACCATTGCTTTTATTTTGCCATCTCTATGTTCTGATCCTGATTGAGTTCTTGGTTTACTGAAGCATTTTTAGAGATGAAAAGCTAAGATGACTCCTACAAAATCAATGGAGGAAGAGGAAAAATGAATTTAATCAATTAGTCTAAGGCAGAGGTCCTCAAACTTGTTAAACAAGGAGCTGATTCATGGCCCCTCTGACTGTTGAGGGTGAGGACTGTGTGGGTGGACATGACTAGGTGGTCATGTGACTGAGTGGTGTGGCTAGGTGGTAATGTGACTGGGTGGTATGGCCAATTTAGCAGTCCATTTTGCCTTTATCCTTACTGTACTTGCCCCTCTCCTACTCACCCACCAGCCCTGGATCATATGGTTGTAAAAAAACATTCTGAAAATCTGTTTTTAAAGCATTTTTAAAGCATTTCTAAAGACTTTTAAAGCACTACCATATTTTTGGAGTATAAGACGCACCGGAGTATAAGAAGCACCATGATTTTACAGCGGTAAATTTTTTAAAAAAGTTTTTGCACTCTGCAGGCCTCCAAAACCCTCTGCATACCTGGATTTTTTTGCAAAAAAGAGGGGGGGTGCAGAGCTTTGGGAGACTTGAAAAGTGCTCCTGGGGCCTGGAGGGCAAAAACGAGCAAAAAAACCAGCCCCATTTTTGGCAAAAATGGGTCATTTTTTGCAAAATAAAATTAATAAGGGCATGTAGAAACTTTGGGAGGCTTGTAGAGTGCTCCTGGGAGCTGGGGGAAGGGGGGGCAAAAACAAGCAAAAAACATTTTTGCTCATTTTTACTCCTCCCCAGCCCCCAGAAACTTTGCAAGCCTCCCAAATACTCTGCATGTCAATTTTTGCAAAGATGGTGGGGTTTCAGTAAGCCACAAATGCTGTATTCAGTGTATAAGACGCACCCAGATTTTCACCCTCTTTTTTGGGGGGGAGGTATGTCTTATACTCTGAAAAATACGGTACTTTACAAGCTTGCAGCAGAGCGCTTTTCAAGCCAGCAGTAGCCCCTCCCCTCCTTACCCGCTGGCCCTGGATCACATGGCTGCACTGGTGAGATCACCTCTCAATCAGCTGGTCCTCCCCAGCATGCTTTGGCCTTACCTTCGGCAGCAGCCGTGTGATCAGAAGTACAGCTCAACCGATGAAATAACTAACCAGAAGTGCAGCTGGAGTGGTTGTTCGCTGGGAAATAAGGCCAATGGTGAGGGGCAGGGTGAGGGGCAGGGCTGAAGCCAACCACTCCGCAGGCCACATACTTTGCATTGGTGGACTATATGCAACCCACGGGCCATAGTTTGAGTATTGGTGGTCTAAAGTATGAGTTCATATTTGGACCTATAATGTACCAGCATGGTGTGCTTCTCTTTCCATTTTTTTGGCCAGCTTTCAATTGGTGCCCTTGTTTAGGGTACTCAATATTCTACTGAAGAGAAATGACAAAAAAAATCTCCTGCCTGGTTGCTGTAATTGATTTGCACAGCATTTCACAACAAAGTTGCTGGGATTTGTGAAATTCTTGCTTTTTCATGGGTGGAGGCTAATGTTGTGATGGAAGTGATAATACCTAATGTTAACTAGGATTCCTTTTCATCTGTGGATTCTGATGAATTAGATTAGATATTCTCTTGGATAACATCTAATCTTTGTAACCTTGACTTCTTGAGAACACCTGGGGTGGTTGAATAGTGGGAGCTGTGATATTGTCTTGTAGATATATTCTTGTAGAAGGGAATGATCACTTTCACCTTAAAAGATACCATTGTTAACTTGCCACCCAGGATTCCATTATATTTAACAAATACGGGCTGACTTTCATCTTCACAACTCATTCATTTTGGGAAAAAGTTATTGAAAAGTGATGGGAATTAGTGTGTTCTCAAAATTGATTGTCTAGTTCAGTGTTCCCCAACCTTTCTGAGTTAGCAGCCTGGAGCTGGAGGGAGTGGAGGAAGAAGGGATGGTTTTGTGCATGGGGTAGATGCACATGCACAGCTTCATTTATGTGAGTGATGGGTGTGTGCATTGGCACCCACCACTTGCATGAGTAGGGCTGCAAGTACCATTGCCTGTTGCTCGTGCAAGTGGGGTCTGTGAGCACCAGCACCTGCTGTTCGCACGAGTGGGGCTGCAGGTATGTACATGTACCAATCTGCCATTCACACCACCCAATTGCAAATAGGCCACAGCTGGTAGTGGGCCAGACTCACAGTTTGGGGACACCTGGTCTAGATTCCTTCTAGTTTGGGTTTCCACCCACAGTATCCTTTGGAACTGCCTGTGAAGGTTGGGGATTAAAGGCACTATTTTTCAGTAGTTCTGCTCTCAGCAGATAAGTCAAGAGGTTGACTGGTGATTGTGTAGCTGTGCAGTGCCACATGATTTAATCTGTGTCAGTGGTTTAACATTTACAACCAATAGAAGAGGTCATCCATTGATTTGGGTACGGTACCTTCCTTGCTATCCTGGATGTTCATGCTAGGGAGGTCATATCTTAATGTCTGAAGTTGACTTCAAACAAGACAGATTTGTTCTCATTCACTGACATTTTTGATCTTGTTCATGGCTACCTTTTAAGAGATAGGTCTTTGCTGGTACATCCATTATAATCTTATTTGAAGCATGAGAACCAGTGGTGGGTTCTGGATCCCACTGCAACCGGTACGGTGCAATGGGGCTGGGCATCTACAACATGAATGTGTGCAGCACACACACACACACAAACACACGTGCAGTGCACACATGCATACTTACTGCCTACGACGCCTCTGTGACACTCCAGCTGCTCGGCGGAGCGTCGCGTAGGCGCTGTACGTTTTATGTGTGTGTGCGGAAGCCCCCAAAACCTCAAATACCAGTAAGGAGCACAGGTGGGTGGGTGGGCCCTCCGGAGCACCATACTGGAACGGTATCTGGTGCTCCTGGCAAGCACCAGTACACCCAAACTGGGGCATACCGGTCATAACCCACCAATAATAAGAACCTTGCAAGAGTAAGTCATGCATTTATCACCAAGTCTCTATTTTTTTAAATGCTATCGTGAGATTCTAAATTCGTGGGAGAGACTATTTCTGCCATATGAAGTAACAGTAATAATATAGTTGATGATCATTTACTTTGTTTTTACTTTGTATAGAGAAATGAGAATGCTTGACAATACCTGATTCCAGTTTCTTCTAGATTATTTGGTTAGCCAGAAACACCAATCATTTAGCTTCTGACCTAGACGAGGTAAGCCAGCTGTTATTCCTAATGAGATCAGCAATGAAAAAAGTATAAAAGAGGCAATTTAATTTCTTTTCACAAAAGTACCATATCTCTATCCAACACTAGAAGATGGAAAGAGATTTCATTGCTAAAGTATTTTAAAAGGTTTCAAGTACTCCCTATAATTACTGTGCTGTTAGTTTCACCATTCCTTCTACTAAACTTCACTCACCAGAGCTTTAAGATTAGTTTCATGCATTAAGTGTTTCCTGCTGGACTTGGAGGAGGAATGTTATGACACTGTCAATTCCTAAGATGGCTAATAAAAAATAGGGTTTGCTTTTGGTGTATAGGGACAATTGTCTAAAGATTCTCCTAGAAGATAACTGCCCCAATCCGGAAAAGTAGTTTTCAATTATCTCTTCAAATAGTATGTGCAAAAATCTTATTTATTTGCATGGACCCAACACATGAGATCATGGTTTGCTTAACCATGGCTTATGGAATAAATCACAATTCACAGGGTTTATAAGATAGAAAGTTTTACTTTGATTGAGCTGGGTTCATACTATTCTGGGTTCATGCAAAACTTGCTATTTTGTGTAATTTAAATTATAGCTGATATTTTTATTTATATCCCAGGCATTTTGCATTCAACACAGCCCTGAACACAGATGTCCAATATTTTTACACTTGTATGCTGAGAAGCCTAACTGTGTTGGTTGGAGAGCTATTATCAAGAGGGAAAAAAATGGCATTAGGAGCAGCTGAACATTTCTTTTTAACGTTCCTTAATCGTCCAGACTTCCATCTGTAGTTCTTTTGCGGATTGAAGCTAAAGATTTGCTCCTTTATGTGAGTCATCACTTCACAAAAATAGAGAAGTGTTTAACCACTACCTTCTTTGGAATTTGTTTTTCGCTTTCCTATTAATCCAACAGCTCTTGAATTTCCAACTAGTATCATCTCCAAATAGTCAATATTGCTTAACTCTTCAAGATTAATTCTGATTAGCTTATATTAATTAAACTCTCAGAGTAACCAATCATTGTCGGTTGATGTGAAGATAAAGCAGGAGTGGAACATGCAATCCTGAGCTCCCTGAAGAAAATTAGGACAACTTCAATAAAATATGCACAACATGCACATAAAAGAAATAATTTCAGAAGATGCATTTGTTTAGCAAAAAAAATCAAGATATGTAACTATGTTTTTGTCTTTCAGTTGTTTCCAAAAAGGAAAAGAAAACCATGTTTTACCATAAAAATGGACTTATTTCTTAGATGAAATCATTTTATCCTTTCCTTCTGTTTTCTTAAATTTCATTCTAGTGTGCCACCAATCTGCTGCTGTTAACCAGATTAATGGCTTTTACTACAGAAAATTACAACATCATATTAATGCAATTTAGAAAAAAAACAAAGAAAACTATTCAGAGCAGATAAACATTTATGATAAGTCCTACTAAATTTAAAACAAATTGAATATTTTCATCCATGGTAACCTCAGACACAGCGTGTCATAGCAACACTTCTTGTTTTCCAATTCCTTGTAAGTCTTACTTAAAATTGTTTGCAAAGAGTTGGTTCTATTTTCAGAATAATAGTCACAGCAATTTCCAAGCAATTTTTAATTTTTGTCATCATTTTTATACAGCAGGCCACAGTCAGAGTTACTTAGTTAATAATATTGCAATAAATATTTTTTGGAATACTTTGTAACTGTTGTCCCTCTCTCTTTCCTATGCAAGTATATGCTAGATAGGAAGTGGAAACGATTGACTAGCATTTGTTACTGTATTACTAGGGAAATGTATGGCATTGATCACTTATAGTAGGGAAACATATCAGAAAATATTGATCTCCTTACCATGTATTACTTCAGCTTAAAAAGCAAATGATAATTTCTACTTCATACGTGACAACTCACATTTCAAAATGCAAATGTTAAAATTAATATGCTCTTAATAGACAATTACTTTCCTGCTATGTTTCCTGGAAAATATTAGTCCTCTTGCCCTGCCTGGCTCTTGCAGAGCATGAAGGTATTATTGTTGTTTCATTGTCTACTCCAATAACTGTCTGAGATAATTTTGATGCCATTTCCTAGAGGAAAACAGTAGATGAAAGGTTTAAAAGTGAAAACACAAAATAGGCTTGTTCCACAAGTCTATAATGATAAAGTATAAGTAGAGAAAGTGTTTAGCTTCCAAAGCTTTCCTATTCTTCTTCTTCTTCCTCCTCTCTCTCTCTCTCTCTCTCTCTCTCTCTCTCTCTCTCCCCCTAAAATTTGCTTTTTAGTCCTTAATGCTACACTTTAAAAAAAAACCAGCCTAGTCTAACATCATGAAATCTAAGTCTGTTTGATTCCAATCTATGATCGGTATTAATGGGAAGAGTTGAATTGGGATGCGGGCAACTATCTACAAAATGGTAGCCCTTCAATCAGGTAAGAAAACAGACACCACAGGAGTACCATTACTTGTGTTTATTTATATGAGGCCTGAATCTTCAAAGTCAGATGGCATTTCTCCTTCCTTGTCTCTAATACAAAAGTCAAAGCTTGGGAAACTTGAGTTTCTTTCTCATGTGTTCCTGGGCTAAGATCATGCTTCCCCAATAGTTGCTGCATATTTTCTTCAAGATCATCTATGTACTCCACACAAGGCTGAGGGCCTTGACGCATCATATAGATGTTGAAAGGAAGAAGGGACAGTCAGTGTTATGGAATCTTTGAGTAGAAAGGGATTATTTGTAACTCATTTCATGTAATACTAATTATGAGTAATTTGGAACTCATTTCTATGTAATATCAGTCATGAGTAGAATGATGAACTCCTTCTGGCTGAAGATTTGGCATCTATTAAATTCACAAATGCTATGAATCAATGCAGTACTTATTAAGGTAGTTTTAAAGGATATAAGGGTTTTTTTAGACTAGGATATAGAACAAAGTGCTCAGCTCTAGATTTTGGGATTGTCACTAAACCTTGCTCTCAGTGCATCCCAATTCTTTCCTTGCCTTTGGAAATATTCATGTTGAAAATAATAGAAAATGCATCACTCAAACAGGACAAAGAATACATACAGTATTTGCATAAAAGTTTGTATATGGCTGCTATGGAAAAATTGAGGTTTGTTTTTATAATGAGGTGGATTTTAAAGGGCAAAATGAGTATTTCAAACCTTGCAGATGCTTAAAGCATTCATTTCACCTCATATAATTTTATCTCCCTGAAAGAAGGAAAGAACACTTTTGGCTCATTCTCTTCTGTAGAAAGCCTGATATGACCTTCAAGCAAAGTGAAATGTAATATCTCTTATACAGATTCAGGAATTGTGGATTATGTAAATAAAATTAAGTGTCCTTTTTTTAAAAAAAAATGTCATCTCCAGAGCACTTCATAGACACTTCAATGCACTTATCTTAGCATGAATGTGGAAGGGGTTTTCCACTGGCTTCTTCCAATGTGTTTTTCATTTACTTCTCAATCTAATTTACAGCGTGGAATTCCCTGGAAGAATCCTATCTATATTAGTCAAAACAGGTTAAGCCAATTCCTATTACATTGTAGGAGCATTTAGTAACTTTTTATAGATCGCTAGTTATTTTTACTTCCAAGGTTTGGATTTATGCTGTGTTATGAGACAACTTGAAGGAGATATAACTTCACCAAACTTAACACTATAGCTAGAAAAAGAACAATTGTGTGTGGAATAATATTTCTTTTGGTGTAGATTTCAATAAGGATGATGATAACATTTGCCTATCCCCTGTCCTAGGAAAGGACTCTGTGTGGATTAAAAAATATATATATTGTGCTGACTGCAACAAACCATAATACAAGAATTAAAGACAGACCCAATATTTGTCTTGGTAAATGTGTTGCATTTTGGAGTATGTGCAGGGGTGAAATTCAATATTTTTTAAAACTGGTTCTGTGGGCGTGGCTTGGTGGCCATGACAGGGGAAGGATACTGCATAATCCCCATTTCCTCCCTATTCCTGGGGGAAGGACATTGCAAAATCTCCATTCCCACCCCATTGTGGAGCCAACCAGAGATGGTGTTTGCCAGTTCTCCGAACTACTCAAAATTTCCATTACCAGTTCTCCAGAACCAGTCAGTACCTGCTGAAATTCACCCCTGGGGGTGTGTGTTCTTTCTGCTTTTCAATCATATCCAATTCTTAGCTTGGACAAGGCTCTGCAGTTTTCTTAGCAAGGTTTTTCAGAAATGGTTTGTCATTGCAACTGTCCTAGGGCTGAAAGTGATCAACCAGAGGTCGACCAGATGGGTTTGTACCAGTGGTGGGTTGCAGGCGGTACGCCCTGGTACGGGCCTACCAGTGCCTGCCGGGAAGACTGGGTACTGTTCTGGTACGGTGCTCCAGAGGGCCTGCCCGCCTGCCCTCCTTACCTGTATTTGAGCGCTTCCGTGCTTTCTGTGCTTCTGTGCACATGCACCGAGTGTACGGCGCCTAAGCGACGCTCTGCCAAGCAGCTGAAGCATCACAGAGATGTCGCAGGAGGTAAGGATGCAAGTGGGTGCACACTGCACACGTTCATGTGGTGGACGCCAGGCCCCATTGTACCGTTCCGGTTACAATGGGATCTAGAACCCACCACTGGTTTGTACCGAGGATGGGACTCATGGTCTCCCAGTTTTTTGTCTGATATCTTAACCACTAGAACAAACTGGATCGCAATATAAAAACCAAACTTTTATTCAAGTTGATACACAATATTGTTTGTGTAAAAATGTCTTAAATTGGTATATGAAATAAGATCATTTATATTGCTGTCCAATGGCAATGCAATGTGATACACAAACAAAAATCTTAATTATCAAAAAGATAAAGACTGAAGAAATTCAGTTAAATTTAGATTTATGTACTGTATTTTTCAGAGTATAAGACACACCTTAATTTTGGCGGAGGAAAATAAGAAGAAAAACTCTGCCTCTGCCTACCAGAATCCATGGTATTCAACTGACACATGGTAACAAGTTCAAGCAATGAATAGGCATAGCAACTAAATCAGCCAATGAGGGTTTTTTGGACTCTGAAATTTGCTGTGCGGGGAAGAAGACAGGAAGGACCCTGGCTTAGGCGAGAACTGAAAGTGAAACTGCTTGTGTTTTGTTTGTATTTACTGCTACTTTGGAAAACCTGCTTTTGGTAATGTATTGTGTATTATTATTATTTTGAATTCTGCTGAATCAGTTGCTGTGTCTTTCTGAATGTGATTGCTGCTGCAAACTCTGACAAGACAGGTCAGCTTCAGCACTTATTGCAGCCTGATTCAGCACAGCTGATTGGCGGGTAGATTGGGCTGCCGGAATACCCCCAATCAGCTATTCCAGGCTGCAGGGATCGCCATAGACCATTGCTGCCTCCATGCTTCAGATTTTTGGCATCTGGTGGGGATGAGGGCGGGGCTACATTCAGTATATAAGATGCACCCAAATTTCCACCGTCTTTTTTTGGGGGGGGGAAGGTGTGTCTTATACTCTGAAAAATATGGTATGTTTCTCAGTTCCAGAATTTGTTAGATGTGTTGACATTAAATATAGATAAACTGTATAAATAGAAAAGTAGCATGCAAATCCTGATTTAAAGAAAAATAAGGCACAATTTTCCTACTTTGCTTATTTATCATATTTTTCAAACAATTGATTAAGTTTATTAACAAGGAATAAATTTAAAAACACATTTATTTTTAATCTACTAGGCCTAGCCTATTATAGAATTGTCTTTTTAACTATATGAACGATTCTCAAGACACATATCCACATGGAAGAAATATGTGGTTTTTTTTTTTTAAAAAAAAAAATAGTACGCAGCTATTTTTATCCAGTTGGTTTCCTTTGCTGTGATTAACCAACCAAATCAATATTTATCAGTGCCATAGTGAGTCATCTAATTGGAAGAAAAAACATGTGCACGTCAATAAGACTTCTTTGAGCCATTTATCACTAGATTAGTCTGCATTCTGTGCATAGAGACATTTAGTGTGTAATCCCAATAGAAATCATGCCATCAACAAAAAAGGAGAAGTCAATTTCTCTTTGAAATACCTCCAGGTTTCACCTGCTAATTTATTGCTTTCTGTACTTGGAGCCATTGAATAGTCACTTCTTGGTTGCATGCTCATTTATCAAAATGTAAGGAGCTACATTGTGAAGTGATTAATAATCTCCCAAATCAGCCTGCATTTCACTCTGGAACACTCATTTTAGTGGGTGGAAATCAAATGGATTTTTCAGGCCTCCTGCTAAAACAGGTGAAAGGAATGAGGAAAAAAAGACAGCAAAGAGACTAGCAAAAAGGATTTAAGAACTGTAGGCTGCTTCCATATAGGTAAGGTAATCTAGAAATGCAGAAAATAAATGCTTTAAATACAGTAGAGGCAATGAGGAATTGTATTTTCTCAGAGCTGAAACAAAGGGCAGAGTGCAGTGGTGGGATTCAAAAATTTTTATTACTGCTTCTGTGGGTGTGGCTTGGTGCGTGTGGCTTGGTGGGTGTGGCAGGGGAAGGATACTGTAAAATCTCTATTCCCTCCACACTCCAGGGGAAGGATACTGTAAAATCTCCATTTCCTCCCAATCAGCTGGGACTCAGGAAGCAGAGAGTAGATGGGGGCGGGGCCAGTCAGAGGTGGTATTTACCGATTCTCCAAACTACTCAAAATTTCTTTAAAATGGTGGTTCTCCAAACTGGTCAGAATCTGCAGAATACCACCTCTGGCAGAGTGCCATATATTCTCCCAAACAAAAACCCTGCTTGCCCCATCTCAGAACTACATTGGAGTGGATTTCTGCAAAACTTAAACTTTTTAAAAGAGTAGAATAAAATACTGCTACTGTGGATATAATTCAGACTCTCATTCACTGGAGTTATTTAAACTAGCAGCAAGGGATGCTAGAAAAGTACCCTCAATCTTAGATCTTGCAATGATGTTCTGTGGGATGAGATCAGGGCAAAACATCATTTCACACCTAGATACCATAATGCCATCTGAGTCCTCATTTTACCAATGTCGGAAGGATGGAAGACTGAGTCAACCTTAAGTCTGCCAGAACTGAACTCCAGGCTATGGGCAGAGCTAGCCAGCAATATTTCATTCTAACTATTCTACCACCATGTCTCATATATTGAGCAGTATAAATTTGTATGCAGTGGTCATACCTCTAAGGTCTCAAATGTGTCCTTGTCAAGAATGCCAACAGCTTATGAAATTTCTTGAAATTGTTGTTGTGGGATCAACAGCCACAACACATGGGAGTGTGTTTTTGGTCCCTATGTTATACTGAGTAACTTCAAAGACTCCTTTCAAATTTTGGATACTATAAACCTGGATGCCCATATGATCAGCTTAAGAATGAATGCCCTTGCTAGGAATATATAGAAACAAAAATGCATTCTTCAGTCTTTGTTTCTTTGAAGTTACTCATTTCCAGAATCTTTAAATTGTCTTTTTGAACAGCCAGGCTTTGCTTTATAGACGAGTAATAAACAAGTAAAGCATTTCCATCATAAGGAAACATAAAACCTTTTTTATCCTTTGATCTTGCTTACATAGATTTTTTTACATGAGAAAAAAATAAGAATACAAAAAATATCTTCTTTAGCAGCTTATTACAGCTTGAAGCTGTGCTCTGCATCAAGTAGGAAATTGCCTAATTACTTCTTAGGAATGTGAAATAATTTTTGCAGTACAGATAACCACGTGGCTTTCCAATAATGATTATACTTTTGAGATGCATGATCAGAGTTGGGGTATGATAATGCTACGTGCAATATTTGAAGAAGATCTTCCCTCAGCAGGTGCCAGGGCTTTAAAACTGAATTGGGTCTCACCAATTAGCAACTGGCTCTTCAAGATAAGAGAGGCTGAAGCTGTAAAACTGTCTTCCCAGAACTGTGGTCTTTATGCTCTCGTGTGGCTAAAATGTAGCACTACATCTTTTTTATTTGGGACACAATGAAGAGACTTGGAGGAATAAGGACCTGTGTGCTATTTTTTTTTAAGTGCAGTTTTTAATGCAGTGTAAGTGTTGAATATTGTGTGTTGTGAGGGAAAAGACGCAGGAGCCATGGAATCAGAGAGTAAGATGTTTATTAGTAGGTGACAAGCGATTCAAAACATCCCTGCAACTGTCAGGTATTTATACTCGAGCCCAAAGCAACTGTCGAATGACCAGCCAATCAGAGAGCTGGTAACAGGGAACATTTGCATATATAACACTCCTTCCCCCCAGGTATTTGCATAATAACCATTTATTTGTGTGTTATCCATTTACCTTTTTGTGTTGTCAATTTGCATGTTATTTGTTTGCATTTTTTGTATTATCTATTTATTTATTGCATTTACAATTTATTTGTATTTTTGTATTCCTGTTCAACATTTACATTGCATTTACAATTTATTTGCATTTTTTTTTCTTTTTGTGTTCATGTTCAACATTTACAAATTTATTTGCATTTTTTTGTGTTCTTGTGTTCATGTTCAACACCTACAATTGTGTTCTCTCCTTCCCCCCCAGTTAACCAGACACTCACATTCTCATATTCCTATTTGCATATACATTTGCATATATACACCATTTACATATACACATTTGCATTTCCCCCCCCACCAGTTCTGCGCATGCGTCGTTTCTGCGGCCCTCAAACTGGTTCAGGACCTTCAATCAAGTCTTTTTGGCTCACTCCTTTAGCGGCTTTGTGGATTGGCTTTGCTCGATCGGCATGCAGGCAGGCTTTTGAGTGGCCAGAGTTGCTCCTTGGGAGGCAGGCAGCTTTGTAATGCATGTAGCAGGCTTCTGACAGGCTGGTAGTAGGCTGCTGGCTTTGGAGGAAGAGCAGGCTTGTCGGAAGCTGCTTCTTTGGAAAGCTGTATGAAGAGTCAGAGGCTTCTTAGGCAACAGTATCCGTGTATTGCAACACTAATGTTTGTAACAGTAGCAAACAGTAGACCGGATAGACTCTAGAGTTGTGTCTGGTAGCTCTTCGCAGCAGAGAGACAGGCAGACAGGCAGCTTCAGCCACGGTTGAGCCCACGCGATTCGTAGCTCATCCCTGAGCAGAGGCGACGGCTCCAGCCAAGGTTAAGCGTAGGTTGCCCGTCCCTTTGACTGATGGAGTCCATGCCTGTGGATCTACTCAGGTTGGCTTGATCAAAGGCGAAACCTGAGGCAGTGGCAACTGCTGCTGCAGCTCTGACAGGTCTTCAAAGTATTTTCTGTTCGCGTTTGCTTGGTTGCGTTGCGACTGGCTTATTGTTTAGTTTATTCTTATTCCAGGCTCTGCGGAATCGCGATCCCACCCTCGTCGCCAGTGTTGTATATGTGTTGTGTGAGGGGAACGAAGCAGGAGCCATGGAATCAGAGAGTAAGATGTTTATTAGTAGGTGACAAGCGATTCAAAACGTCCCTGCAGCTGTCAGGGTATTTATACTCGAGCCCAAAGCAACTGTCAAATGACCAGCCAATCAGAGAGCTGGTAACAGGGAACATTTGCATATATAACAGTAAAGTTTACAAACACAAATGTATGGCATTTTAAATTAATGGCCTTTAGAAGAGTTTTGTTTTTTTAGTTGATTGTTGTATGTTCTCCAAGAGTCGATTTTTGTGAGCTGCACAGCTGTATTAAAATTTGGTTAATGAATAAATAAGTTTGCTTCTGAAATTAGTTTTTTTTTTTTATTTTGCTTAAGAACAGCAAGAATCCTTGGCAAATGAATTAGGATCAGGCTGCTAGTAGAATAGTGCAGGTAGAAGGAGATTTTGCTTCACCCCATGTTTTCTGCTCCAACGATTGGCATATTGGTAGTTGTCACACACAGGTAAGTAGGTAGTTAGAGAGAAGGAGAGAGAAAGAAAATGAGAATGAGATAATTACAGATGTGTCCCATCTTTTATTCAGGACCTCACAGGGCCTTTTCCTTCTACTTTCCCCACAAGAAGTTTGTGAGGTAAGTTAGGCTGAAGAATTGATTGGCTCAAAGTCACCAACTACCATGGCTGAAGGTAATTTGAATCTGAATCTGACTAGCACTGATGTTACCTAGTCTTGCTAATGAAAAACCTGCAAGAAAACAACCAAGCTCAGAGAGCACCAAGGACCCCCCTGAATATGAATCGTCCATTACATCAAGCACTTATAAAGGTAGGTAAAGGTAAAAGTTCCCCTCCCACATATGTGCTAGTCATTTCCGACTCTAGGGGGCAGTGCTCATCTCCATATCAAAGCCGAAGAGCCAGTGCTGTCCAAGGACATTTCCATGGTCATGTGGCCATAGTATGACTAAATGCCAAAGGTGTACGAAACACTGTTACCTTCCCATCAAGGTGGTCCCTATTTTTCTACTTGCCTTTTTTATGCTAGGTTGGCAGAAGCTGGCACAAGTAACAGGACCTCACTCCGTTATGCAGCACTAGGGATTTAAACCGCTGAACTGCTGATGTTTCTGATCAACAAGCTCAGTGTCTTAGCCACTGAGCCACCACGTCCCAGGCACTGATATGTTTTAATAATAGTATAGAAATTGGTCTGGGAAAGACATATGGAAAGGAAGAGTGCTATGACTCCCAATGCTTCATTCCATTCTCTTATTAAGACATAGTTGCTTTTAAAATAAAAGATGAGCTATCTTTCATGGAATCCCACAGTCTCATCCTGTGTGGTCCCACATCATAATTTATCATCAGACACTATCATCATATAGAAACTATGTTGAATTCTGTGGAAATTCTGTGAACATTCAGTAGTGCTGAATCCAACGATCTGCTCAGCCCCGATAACCCTAGGATTAAAGATGGGTATTTCTCCTATCTTTCTTCCTAGGCACTCAGGCCTCACTGTCACCTGCAGCCGTTGCTCGGGGAAAGTTGAGACAGTGGCATATGGATATTGCTCCACTTGTGTGGTTTCTTCTTATTTCCACAGACAGAGGTTTACGTTTAACGGTCTTTCCTGCAGGATGTGTTAAACCCTGGCAATAGAACAAGAAGGAGCATATTAGGATCTGAAGTTGCTCGTAAAACAGTCCAATCAAAAGGTGCCTAGTCATTAAGCCTGATGTAAAACTCAGTGGGTTACATCAAGCTTACACCAGCCATTTCCCCTACTTCAACAGCAGTTTGAAAAAGTATTTGCCCAATCAGAAACAAAATATTCCCACTTCTTTTTTCCACCCATGTAAATTGTCATTTTGACTCTGCAAGTTTCTTTAAAAAAACCTTTTTACTTTCACAATAATTTGTTCAATAATACTGCAAATAATGACATTTTCTCTATAGACATTTGCTTCATATGATTCCCTAAGTGCCCAGTTATTTTCAAGCACATTTTTAACATGATCCAGGCTGGAAATATGCTTCTTTTCTACAGAATGAAATGTTGGATTTGCAGCCAATAGTACTGTTTCACAGCTAGTATGAAAAGAATTGCTATTAAAGCTAAAATAGATGACATATCAAAATAAATTACATATTCTGGAAATTATGATGTTTTCTGAAGGGCTGGGAAAAATAATAAAATCTTTTTCTATGTACACCTGATTACATCCCCAAGCTTGTTCATCTCCCTCTCCCCGATATTAACATTACTATAGACAGACATATTAAATGCAATAATTAAAACAGACATTAAGCAAATGGATTTGAATTTTTTTGATTTTATATTGCTTGATATATTAATTGTAAGCAATTAAAGGGAACACAAAGTCAGTGCCAAAGACATATCATAACTCTTTGAGGCTGGCTTGGCAACTTGTATAAAAGTCATTCCATAAATGAAAAAAAACCACAATCCAAAGCTACAAGATTGCATATGGTCCCTTAAGGGGGCCAGTTTGTAATGTTTCATGGATAGAAAGGAAAAGTTATGAATATTATGAAGACTGTTAGGTAAGCTCCCCGTTTGGAGAGCGAGTACGTTCAGAGAAGCGTTGTGAGAGTTGTGTTGGAGAACATACAAACCAGCATATAGAAACACTGCAATTTAAATAGGCTTTTACTTTTGTGGAAATAGAGCTATCAGAGTCCATCAAACAGTCCAAGTCATACACGGATAAGACAGTCAGTCATCAATGTCTTTCAGTTAAGGGATAATCCAAATAACATAGTCCAGTATCATATAATCAGTTCAGTACTCAAAGTTTGCTAACAGTTGCAAAACTTACAATAGCTCATGGCACTTTCTAACAGCCAGCTTTCAAACCAGATCAAATCAGCCCAGCATCTAACAAACAGAGAGCTAACAGTCATTCTGGCTCCCTCTTATGGCCGATTGAAGAAAACATCAACCAATCACATTTTACAGTATGATTTAAAGAAACAGGTACAACATTATTACATGTTTTATATATTGCCAACCCAACTGTTAGATTATATTCCTAGCAAATACATAGAAAGCAATATGTATAAAGTAGTCACTGATATTAAAATATGTTTAATTAATATGATACTTAATGTAATCAGTGTTTGTTATGAATTTTGATGCTGGAGAAAATTTTTGAAAATATTATGAACAGTCAAGAAAATAAACAAATGGATAATTAAACGAAACCAAGAGTTCTCACTCAACACACAAATGACCAAGCTCAAATGATCACTTCAGCTATCTGGAGAAGGCCATAATGCTGAGAATGATGGAAGATGACCAGCAGCAAGATGGATGGTCCATTATAGTGTTGATGGGAGCTCATTGGAAGACCTGACAAACCAAGTTAGAGACATGGTCTAAGTAGTGGCTAAGATTTGACAATCAACTTGATGACACATAATCGATAATCAATTTTGAATTCTTTGGCATACTGTTGAAAGGGCAAGTATAGCCTTAATTTGCCCCTATCTATGTGCATCCCTTCCATATGGTAAATGTTTATTAATTTAGGAAGAAAGCTACCCGAGGTTTAGCTAATGCTCTTACTGTAGCCTTTTTATCCCCTTAATAATTTTAATTGTGAGAGTATATGAGTGTATGTGTATGTGTATTTATGTCTCTAAAGTGTCTGTGTAGAACTTGTAGAGCAGACATATCCCATTCTATCATCTCTGCCTGTAAAATCATATTAACTCTGAGGAACAAAGGCTAATTCCCATTCTTTCAGTGAGCATTCAAGGGGAAACTTAAATGTTTGATTTAAATCATTTTAGTTCTAGTATCTTAAGTTCACCCTAAAAAGCTCTTCTCATATGTACATTTTTATATATTTTATGCCTCCTTGATTTATGATTGTTCCTAATTTTGCTACTAACCTTTTAGATTTTGTCCTTCCCATTCCTCCTTTCTTAATAAAATGTATGAATAACTACAGTCTGTTCAGAAGACCTTGAAATCTGATAAATCTGTCAAATTTTCAGCAATTTTATTAGAGGAAAAGGCTCTCTTTTGAAACAGTAGCACTAGCTTCTTCCAAGAATTGAATCTTTCACAACTTTCAGTTTTGTGTCCTACTCTTCAATTAAGATTTAAGATTTATAATGAGTCATAGTTTATTAGAAATATAAAAGATGCTTTGTTTACAGCACATTGTATCATTCTTTAATACATTGCAATCCAGTGTAATTAGTGTAGTTTAATACATTGCAAGCCAGTGTAAATGGACCAAATAAAAGAGGAGGTGGAGTTGCACTATATGTAAGAAATAACTACATCTCTACAGAAATAGAGCACAACAATGATGTGAACTATCTTGAATGCATTTGGGTCAATATTAAAGGTCGGGAAGGAAATGACATTGCCATAGGTCTATACTATAGGCCACCCAACCAAGCAGAGGAAGTAGATGAACTTTTTGCTAGTCAGCTAACTAAGGTATGTATTAACCACAATAGTAATGGGGGATTTTAACTACCCTGACATCAACTGGGAAACAACCTCTGCACCAAGTGGAAGATCCAACAGGTTCCTAACAAACCTAGCAGACAACTTTGTTTCACAAAATGTAGAGAAGGGAACAAGGGGATCAGCCATATTGGACTTAATTTTCACTAACAGAGAGGAAATTATAGAAGGTGTTGAAGCCACAGAAACCCTGGAGGCAAGTGACCATGCAATATTGGAATTCAACATTATGAAAACCCAAGAAGTAGAACAAAGTCAAACTAGAGTCTTGGACTTTAAAAGAGCTAATTTCAATAAACTTAGAGAGAGCTTGGGAAGAATTCCATGGATGAGAATCCTCAATGGGTAAACAACTCAAGAAGGTTGGGAAATTTTGAAAAATGAGATTACAAAAGCCCACTGTAGCACAATACTAATGAAGAAGAAAAATAACAGCTCCCAAAAGAAACCAGCATGGCTGCATAAAGAACTCTCTGATAAATTGAAAGACAAAAAAGATAAGTATAAAAAGTGGAAAGAGGGGGACATAACTAAGGCAGAATATCAGCAAGTAGCCGAGCCTGTAAAGATGAAGTGATGAAAGCTAAGGCTCACAATGAATAAAGGCTTGCCACAAAAGTAAAAAATATAAAAAAAGTTTCTTCCAACATGTTAAAAACAAGAAAAAAGTTAAGGAAAGAATTGGTCCATTGCTGGGAGAAAGTGGAAAGAAGGAGACAAGCAACAGGGAGAAAGCAGATCTATTTAACTCATTTTTTGCATTTGTCTTTACACAAAGGGATAAAATAGTCCAACCTATCAAAAACAGTACCACAAAAATCAGATTAGGAATTTATCATAAATTAGTGATCACCTGTTACCCTAGATGAGTTCAAATCACCAGGACTGATGGATTACACTCCAGGGTTCTGAAGGAACTGGCAGATGAGATATCAGAACCACTGAACTATATCTTTCAGAGATCCTGGAGCACTGGGGAACTGTCAGAGGATTGGAAAAGAGCTGATGTAGTTCTCATCTTCAAAAAAGGAAAAAAACAGCCTGACCTCAATATCAGGAAAGATTCTGGAAAAGATAATCAAGCAACGAATTAGCAAACACCTAGAAGTAAACAAAGTAATAGCCAAAAGCCAACATGGGTATGTCAAAAACAGATCATGCCAGACTAATCTTATTGCATTCTTTGACAAAGTGACAAAATTAGTGGACCAGAGGAATGCCATTGATATAGTTTACTTGGACTTCAATAAGGCATTTGATAAGGTAGATCATAACCTACTATTAGATAAAGTAGAAAAATGTGGGTTAGACAGCATCACCACCAGATGGATTCGTAACTGGCTGACCAACCACACTCAACCTGTAGTCCTCAAAGGAACTGCATCTACATGGAGGGAAATATGCAGTGGAGTACCCCAAGGCTCTGTTTTAGGCTCTTCAACATCTTCATAAATGATTTGGATGAGGGGATAAATGTGGAACTCATCAAATTTGCAGATGACACCAAGCTGGCAGGAATAGCCAACACTCCAGAAGACAGGCTTAAGATACGGAAGGATCTTGACAATGTTCTTGGGCATTAACTAATAAAATGAAATTCAATGGTGAAAAGAGGTTCTACATTTAGGCAAGAAAAACGAAATACACAGGTACAGCATAGGTGGTACTTTGCTCAATAGTGGTAACTGTGAGAGGGACCTTGGAGTCCTAGTGGACAACCATTTAAATATGAGCCAGCAGTGTGCAGCAGCTGCCAAGAAAGCCAACACAGTTCTAGGCTACATAAACAGAGGGATAGAATCAAGATCACATGAAGTGTTAATACCACTTTATAATGCCTTGGGAAGGCCACACTTGGAATACTGCATTCAGTTTTGGTCGCCACAATGTAGAAAAGATGTGGAGACTCTAGAAAGAGTGCAGAGAAGAGCAACAAAGATGATTAGGGGACTAGAGACTAAAACATATGAAGAACGGTTGCAGGAACTGGGTATGTCTAGTTTAATGAAAAGAAGGACTAGGGAAGACATGATAGCAGTGTTCCAATATCTCATGGATTGCCACAAAGAAGAGGGAGTCAAACTATTCTCCAAAGCACCTGCGTGTAGAACAAGAAGCAATGGGTGGAAACTAATCAAGGAGAGAAGTAACTTAGAACTAAGGAGAAATTTCCTGACTGTTAGAACAATTAATCAGTAGAACAACTTGCCTCCAGAAGTTGTGAATGCCCCAACACTGGAAGTCTTTAAGAAGATGTTGGATAGCCATTTGTCTGAAATGGTATAGGGTTTCCTGCCTAGGCAGGGGATTGGACTAGAAGACCTCCAAGGTCCCTTCCAACTCTGCTATTGTAATTATAATTGTAATTTGATCCTAAAAGTTTCTTACATGATTCTAAAACTAAAGGCAGCAGACACTTGAGGTCTAGCAGTAAAATGGGTATATCTAATATCTCAAAATTAAACTCTTCTGTTATGGAAAATTAGTAAAGATAGAACTGACCAGCTGTAGTAAACAAGCAATCAGGGCCTAGAATTGACTATATTTCAGAACCTGATACTAAGTGACAGAAGGCACTTAACACAGGAATGTTTTGTAAACATTTCAAATCTGTATGCTGCTTAACATCTGTGTGGGGCACTGTTCAGTTTTGTCAGTTCGGAAATAATATCTAAGGCATCAGGCTAGACACTAGGAGACCATAAATTCTAATCCCATTTTAGCCATGAAGCCATCTAGTGGCCTTGGTCCACTCACTTTATCTCAGTCCTAGGAAGGTGGCAGTGGCAATATTCTGAAAAACCATGCGAAGAAAACTGCAGACAACTGAACAAGATTGAATAGCCGCGGGGGGGTGGGGGGTGGCTAGGTCTATTTATTAAAATAAATACTGAATTGAAGGAAAGAGGGGGAAGACTTTTGAAGACTTTAAACAAAATTTATAAACAGGTATAATTCTGAGACCCTCACTCACTCACTCCTTCCTTCCTTCCTTCCCTTCCTTCCTTCCCTTCCTTCCTTCCTTCTTTCCTTCCTTCCTTCCTTCCTTATTTACTTACTTATTCCCTCATTCCTTCCCTCCTTCTTTTATTTCTTCTTTCTTTCTTTCTTTCTTTCTTTTCTTCCTTCCTTTGTTCCTTCGTTCCTTCCTTACTTACTTCAAATGTCTCCAGAGTCTCTGGATGATGCAGACGTGCAACATCCAGCTATAATATATATAACATAAGGGGTGTGCATAAGCGCACCAGAGTGCCTACCATCCCTGTCCTAATATTCCCTTGTATTTGTATTCATTTCATGTATTCATAATCAAGTTTATACATATATCTGTTATCTAATTCATGCGTGACAAAATAAATAAAATAAAGTGAAGTAAAGTAAAGTATAATAAAATAATGAAATTAAATAATGAAATGAAATGAAATAAATATATAAGGACTAGGTGAGGGAGAAAAAACTTGTTTCTTGTTGTTATTTCCACAACATGCCTCTCCTGACAGACCTGGTGGGATGAGTGGATGTAACTGGGAAGAAATGGCTCTTTCATCTTTAACTAAAAGACAGGCCTCAGTTTGATGACTCATGCAATGCTAATCTGAATATGAATTATTGTAACCAAGGAGCAGACTGTCGCAGCTTCTTCCAGTTATGTATATCAAAATCTACAAGATGCCATGATGAAGCCATATCCCTTTTGTATGTGAATCATCTTTGAGTTGGCCTAATTGTCATAGGGTTCTGAAACCAATTCAGACTGATGGCTATTGCCTATAAAACCCCACACAATGTGGTTCTTAGCTTCCTTGAGGAAAACTTGTTCCAAATTATTTTGCACAACTTTTCACAACTTAGAAAGAATCTGCTCAAAGTCCTGCCCCCTTGGGAAATAAATGGCTATGGCCAGAAAGTAATTTTCATAGCAGCCCCAACATTGTGGAATATGCTTTCCCTTGTGACTGCGTCTCTTGCCCCTGGAACTAGAAACTGCTCCAAACTTTCTTTTTCAAATGTCCCTTGAATGATTTTGAGTACTAATTGAAAGATGAAACTATCTTCCTTATTATTTAATGACTGTTCTTGTAATTTTGCTTTTATGTTGATAGTCTTTTGTACGCTGCTTAGAGGCATTCAACTGGGGCAATTGAGAAATTTTGTTAATAAGTAAACAAATAATAAATAACAACAGCCAGCAGAACAGCTTGTAAATCTTCATTGGAAAATGTTTGTTTAGCAGACTGCTCTCTCATTAATAATTATTCTTCTGACAGCTTCCCGTGAGTTCTTGCATCAGATAGTTATTTAAATGTTGCAAGTGATTTATATTTACTGCACTTGCTTCCATTACTAATATGGTACAGTTCAATAAGTGACCACATATGGTAGATTTATTGACAAATTTTTATCCCTAAACATAGACATAGACATGTATTTTATCACTAAAGGTATTTGAGATATATTTTCAATATCTAAGTTTTGGCTGCTATATCAGTCTTATTTGACACTGATTTCTCCCAGTACATTTGTATTACAATTCCAAGAATAGATTGCCAAATGAAAGGTAATCCAGACTCTGACCTTGTTCAGGAAAGCCATCTTATTATGGACAATAAGAGATTAAGGCATTATTAATAGCCTATATTTCCTTATGTTCTTAGCAATAATTCTTTTTCTTCTGTCTCTTTTTAAATTGAAAAAAGTATCCTTGCTTACAAAAATGTGGATTGTGTTGTATTTATATATCCCTATTTGGTAAGTATTGGCTGCTATTGACTCATGTAGGAAAATGCATGATTTGATACCGTAGCAAGATCCTGTATAACTTTTCATGTCTAAGGTCAATGCTGGCAAAGATCAATATAGTATAGATAATCCTCAACTTATGACTACAATTGAGCCCAAACTTTCTGTTACTAAGCGAGACAGTTGTTAAGTGAGTTTTGTCTGATTTTACGATCTTTCTTGCCATAGTTGTTAAGTACATCACTTCCAGTTGTTAGTAACATGATTATTAAGTCAATCTGGATTTCCCTTTGACTTTGCTTGTCTGAAGGCTGATCACATGAGCCTGGGACATCATAAATATGCAATCATCATAAATATGAATCAGTAGTCAAGCATCTGAATTTTGATACTGCTTTGGTGTGAAAACTTATCATGTCACTTTTTCAGTGTTGTTGTAACTTTGAACAATTACTAAACAAATTTGTAAGTTTAAAATTATCTTTACGCCTGCTGAGTCTACTCCATTCTCCATCCATTTACATGAGCATCTTCAGCAAGCACAAAGAGGTCCCCATGACATGCATTGTTATGTCAACACGCAAATCATATTAATTATATACTTCAGATCAGTGATGGGATTCAAAAAAAAAAAAATACTACCAGTTCTGTAAGCATGGCATGGTTTGGTGGGCATGGCAGGGAAAGGATCCTATAAAATCTCCATTCAGTCCCCACTCCAGAGGAAGGATGCTGCAAAATCCCCATTCCCCTCCAATTAGCTGGGACTCGGGAGGTAGAGAATAGATGGCGGTGGGGGTCAGTCAGAGATGGTATTTACCAGTTCTCTGGACTATTCAAAAGTTCTGCTACCAGTTCTCCAGAACTGGTCAGAACCTGCTAAATACCACCTCTGCTTCAGATCCTTTGCATTATGACATCCTCGGTGTGATGTGGTGATTATGTCACAAATGCACATAAGATTGTCATGGTTTTTACTGGATATCTATGTTTTTAATTTTCTGAGTTGGGAAGCAACTGTTATGCTTATAGCAGCACGAAATTTTGTGGAGGATTTCTGCTGGTATTAAAAATTATGCAAATGTAATTTTATGAATATAAGTTCCTTTGATGAAATGTCTATTCAATTCCTGGCCAGCAGGAAACCAAATACAAATGGGAATGAAGGACATTGTGTGCCATCCCACTTGCTTCATTCATGCTTCAGTTCTATGCATGGAGAGACCTATTATGAGGCCTCCCTGAGCTATGTAATTAATGAACTGAAATGTGATGGGGAAACAGAAAGTTGGCTACAGTAAAGATACATTTCTGAATGTCACTTTTATAACAGCTGCAGTGTCTGCTTCCCTTCTCAAAGATGGCTCCCTCTAGACATTCTGATTAGGACATTCTGCCTGTAAAGATGTGGGACAGGTCTTAATTGCAAAAGCAGCAAGGGACTTTTGATAGATTCTCCCACCTACCTATTCCATTACCACCCACAGGTATCAGCTGCATGAGCCATAACAAGAGGCTTTAACATGAACAGTAGACTGGAAGAAAAGATTTCTGGTGCATTGTGATTGAGTTGCCAAGACCCTGTGTGGCTTTAGAGATAATTATAAATAAATGCACTGTTATCCTGCAATAACTCTTTATAATAACTTTATTGAAGTTTTTAACAAATACAATAAAAACTGAAGCAAGATCAACTAGAAGAAGCAGGGAAAAGAAAAGAAAAAAAAGATAGAAGAGAATAAAAGACAACAGAGACTATAATAAAGAAGTGGTTTCCAACATTGATCAAACTGAACACAATCTAATTTTTATACCCTTTAAAATTTACAATAAAAAAAATCATTTTCTCCCCATACACTAACTTTTATCTATACACAATTCAGAAATCATTTTTTCCAATCCTAATGCAGCAAAAACCCAATGGGAGTTACCAGAAATATTGAACAAATGGTTTATCCCTGGTCAAATGCTCCAACTTTATATTGTTTCCCTTCTGTACAATCTTTACATCATTCATCTGACATCCCAGGATTTGATCTGCATGCCAGCATGTTCAGCATTTGAAATGAATTTTCAAAGCTTTCACTAACTACTTCGTAAATGTCATAAAAAAATGTTTCATCCAGAATTTCTTGCTGCAGCTGCTCCATGTCCAAATCCTTTTCTTGATTTGCCTTATCTAGTCTCATTTTGGTAACTGCAGGTTTTTTTTGTCTTTCATACCATCAAGCTCTATAACTCCCTTTCAGGTAATTTTTTAAAAAGTTTTTGTCATCTTCTATATGTTTATCAATTTAAATCTGTATCCTCTCTGAGGTATTACTTATTAATAGTTCAGTCCATGTTTAAAAACACTCTTTAAACTAAGAGAAAATTATAGCCAACTTAGCCATTTTCATTCTTTTCTGCCATCCTTTAGTTCCCTCTAGTGTATACTTGCAACGTTAATCAAACGTCAGTTCAAAATATGAGTTGAGTTCTGTTTCAGTCATTTCACACAAGTATTTGACTTAATTATATATTTGCTTCCTTTTTTTAATCTTACACCAAAAAGAATCTATATCTAATTTTTTTCTGGTCTCTCAATCTATTTAAAACTTTCTAAAATCAAAAGTCATTTTTTTGTTGTTTTTTGCCAATGGTATAGTATTTTAAATTCTTAAATCTCTGTTTATTTGGGGACTGTAGGCTAAAACATATAAAGAACGGTTGCTGGAATTGGGTATGTCTAGTTTAATGAAAAGAAGGACTAGGGATGACATGATATCAGTGTTGCAGCATTTAAGGGTTTGCCATAGAGAAGTGGCGGTCAGCCTATTATCCAGAGCACCTGAAGGCAGGACAAGAAGTGATGGATAGAAACGAATCAAGGAAGGAAGCAATCTAGAACAAAAGAGAAATTTCTAGACAGAACAATTAATCAATGGAACGAGTTCCTCTAGAAGTTGTGGATGCTCCAACACTGGTAGTTTTAAAGAAGAGATTAGACAATTATTTGAAATGATATAGAGTTTCCTACCTAAGCAGGATTTGACTAGAAGACCTCCAATTCTGTTATTCTGTTATTCTGTTAAAATTTCTTAAATTGAAGGAAAGTAAAACTTACAAGTTTTCAAATTAAACTAACAGCTTTAATGGTTTCTAATATCCATAACATTTCCAAATGTAATAGAAAGTGAATTCATCTGGCTTAGTGCCATCATGAAAGGTTCCTCCATTGCTGAGAATAAATATGCCATCTCCCTTGGCTCCTGGCACTCAAACTCATGAGAAAGTGCTGCTATCCATGTAAGAGGTTTGCTTAAGTGGTCTACTAATGAGTAGCTGTCATTCAGAGCATTCATTGGCAAATCTCTGAGAATTGCGATGGACCAGCCTATTTGCTGATGATTCATTCTTCACAACGGTCTTCATCTCTGTATCTGCAGTCAGCCATGACTCCTACTGAAAACAAAAAGCCTGTGATAACTTTTTATGTTCTGTGTAAATCCTTTCCTGGGCATTATTTCTATTTAGGGATAAAAAAGTGATCTATAAGCTAAAAATATACCCACTCTCAGATGCACACATAGGACTGGACATAGGAGTCACAGGGTTAAAATTATATCCTAGTGATAGCTTTGGATATCAATACAAATGGCAGAGAAAATTAAAGTACTGCAGGGAATAAAATTAGAAAGCCTCAGCAGTTGACTAGTAAGTGATAGGATAGGATTTGTCTAAAACACTTTTAAATATTATGGAGTGTACTGATTGAACCCATTTTATTAATCAAAAAGTCCTTTTTGCCCTGCTGGCAGAGTCTGTCTGACCATCGCCATTAATAAAACACTTTTGATTTGTAATAATGACAATGAAAATGGTTTTTGAAAGCTATGTCGCTGAACTGAAAATATAATTCTTGGAAACTCTGGCATGTTTATAAATGAAAATGACTATACAGAGCTTCTGATGTGATTTTTCAAAGGATTTATTATATTCTATTGAAATGCTTTTCTTTGGTCATATTTATGAATATAAAAGTATTTGAATAACGTTCTACATTAAATATAGGGGAATACTAACTCAGACATACTTTTTCTGAAAAAAAGAGAAAGCAATGGCTTAATAAATTCTAGTTATCTTTGTTTCTGTTACTTTAGTGTTTTCCAAAAACATTGTAGGAGAAGCTAAATATTACTTTAAATGCAGAAATACTCAAATAAGTATTGTGTGCATAACTCTTGCCCATTATTGTTTCTTATATTGTACCAAAAGAAAGTGAAGGAGTTTTTCTAAGATTGTTACTTATTTATGTAGGGTTTCCTGCCTAAGCAGGGAGTTGGACTAGAAGACCATCAAGGTCCCTTCCAAGTCTGTTTTTCTATTCTGTTTTATTCTATATCACTGAGAATGGGATGGGGGATTCTGGACAAAGTAAAATTAGAAAATAATTATCATCATTGCAGATTTCTGATGTGAGGAAAGATGCAGAAGAGAATGATCATGGTCAACACATGACATTGAATTTAAATTGCATTTGGGCTGGGCTTTGTTATGAAGACAACCCAAGCTACCTTAATGAGTGATCTATATCAGAAAAGACAGGAGTAATTATAATGTTTTTGATTCCCTTTTAATTGTGGTCGCTTGCACTTATCCATATATGTGAATTAAACTAAGTTTAACTTCAAGGTAAATAACTATTTTAGAAAGAGGACAGAGTATATATTTTACTATCCTCTACATCAATATTTGCAAAACGTTGAATGTTTATAGCTACTTAACATTTTTTTACACATTGTTATGTGATACAATGTACCACATGCTTATATTCCTGGGCGAAATATGGAAATAAATACATAAAAAAACAACCAATTATTTAAGAAGTTGCATATTGGAACCTATCTCTATTTTAGAATTGTATCTTTCAGTATGTTATTGCACTACAGAGGGTTTGCTGGTATACTTTTTAAAAAAAATCAATTTGATATAGTTTACTCCTCCTACTGTTAGATATGCTAACAGTAATGATAGCATTGTGGGCTCTCTTAAGTCATCATTCCCTGGCAAGATATCTGTTAGGAGACAACTTGACTCCTTGACAAAGATGGAGAACCTGATTTCTCTTTCCATTGAAACTATTATGTATCCATCTGTATAGCCAAAGAAGTGCATCCCATCTTTTTGACCTTGTGAACATTTTTCAGCTGCTAGTTCCACCTCCCATTGTGAATGTCCTCTTTCCTATTGATGGGAAGTTTCTTCAAACCCAGCAGCCAACGCTGTCACTGTTTCAATTGCTAAGGCAAAATCAACATACCTTTGTGATAAATTAGGTGAAGCACAAAGCAGAGAAGAATGGAGCCAAAACCTATGGTATTTTTCAGAGTATAAGACGCACCTTCCCCCCCCCCCAAAAAAAGGGAGTAAAAATCTGGGAGTGTCTTATACATTGAATTCAGCATTTTTGACCTCCCAAAACCCCGCCCCGGTGCATCCCATTTTTTGCAAAAATGGATGTGGAGTGGGTTTGGGAGGCCTGCAAAGTGCTTCTGGGGGCTGGAGAGGGCAAAAATAAGCAAAGAATGGGCCATTTTTTGCTCATTTCCCCTTCCCAGCCCCAGAAACACTCTACAAGCCTCCCAAAGCCTATGCATGCTCTGTATTTTGCAAAAAATGGGCCCATTTTTTGCTCATTTTTGTCCTTCCCCAGCCCCCAGGAGCACTTTGCAGGCTTCTCAAACTCTCTGTATGCCCATTTTCACAAAAAATGAGGTTTGCAGAGGGTTGGGAATCCTGCAGAGTGCAAAAACCTTTTTTTAAAATTTACCTCTTCAAAAACTTGGTGCGTCTTATACTCCAGTGCGTCTTATAATCCAAAAATACGGTAAATGTTTTCCTTTCTCTCTTGCTACCCCATTTTCTTTTTTGCTTCTTGGACGCCAGCAGGCATCCAGAAGGACAGATTGATGAACATAATACAATATACTACATAAAGCTAAATCTCTCGTGATCTTGTAGAATTAAATCAGAACCATTAGGGTGCCCTCCAGAGTTCTAAGAGATGTGACAGTAACTGTTGCAGGATCCTCTTGCCTGACATCTAAACAGATCCAACAGATCAACAAGCTTCCTCAACTTCCTATATTGTTTTTCATTATATTATCCTAATTTTAGTAAGTAATGATGAGGTCAAAATAGAAGAATGATGAGTCCCAATGTAAAAGTTCATTTATGAGCCATGAAATCTCTGAAGCACTTTGTGGTAGTTGCTTTGATCTAATTCTCTTGGTCCCAGTTTTCCTACTTCTACATAATTTTAGTTTTGTTTGTTTAGATTAATACATGCATACTGGAATTCTCTACAGCTTTCATGAGTGAACTAAATTAAGTTTGCATGTATTGTTAAATGCTGTCTGTTATATTGATGTGATTATCTAAAAGTTTAGAATACCTAATTGTATCCCTTTGTAGAGAAAGACGAATACGAATTATTGTAATCTTTAGAGAGCTTGTTTCTGTTCGTTTAAAAAGTTCAAATACTATAAAGCTGAATGTCTCTTGAGGAAGATGCATTGTAAAAATTAATAAATAGAAGCAACAGTAAGTAGACAGCATGCTTATTTCTTCTCCACACATTGATTTTTGCTGTATTAAGATATAGTGCAGTCACAGCCCATTAATAAAATTGCTTATTCCTAGCTTGTATATGAATAATAGAGTATAAGGGAAATGTTTTCAAAGGAACATAATAGGATTTTTTGAAGCAAAGTTATGCTAATGATTAGCAAACTGTTCAAATTGTAGCAATATTAAGTATGGAACATCAAGTAGAAACAAATTGGTTTGTTAGTGTAATAAAGAATCCAAGTTATTATTTCTTATCATGCGTAAATATAGATTAAAAATTCTACTCATTTCTGGTTATTTAAATTGATAGTATCAGATATTAGATTTTTCTGCTACAAAATAACAGAACTATCACTTCAAAATGCATAGAACCATTTTAAAATCATTTTTAAAGTATGCATTTATTGCCGGTTGTCTACAAATTAGATCCTAATGAATTTCATACCTTTATGGTCTGACAGTTAGGATCTGGCCCATTGCACACAGAAGATCAAATGAAACAGAATAATGCCCTATTTTATTCATTAATCTTGTATGGCAAACAGATAAAATTTGGCATATCTTTTAATAAACAAAATATGCATAGATGTTTTAGTCATACTGAAAACGGCCTTTATGAAATGTTGGTAAGTTCACGTGCTAACACTTGCACTGACACAATGTAGGCAGTCCTTGACTTAAACCACAATTTAACCCAAAATTTCTGTTACTGGGTGAGACAATTTTTAAATTAGTTTTTCCACATTTATGATCTTTCTTACCACAGTTGTTGAGTTAGTAACATGGTTGTAAAGTAAATTTAGCTTTCTCATTGACTTTGCTTGTCAGAAAGACGCAAAAAGTGATCACATGATCCTGGGACACGTCACAAATATGAGCCAGTTACCAAGTGTTTGAATTTTGGTCATGTGACTATGGGGATGCTGCAAAGGTCACAAGTGTAAAAAATAGTTGTAAGTCACTTTTTTATTGCCGTTGTAACTTAGAACAGTCACTAAATGCAAGGTTGTAAGTATGGTAATCTTGGGCAGAAGTTTGTTTTTTTTTTTTTTTAATGGAAGTGTGTTGAGCCAGCCTAGCCATTTCTTTCATTTATTCTTTAATGTGTTGTCTAAAACAGAAAATGATTATTTTGGTAATGAGGTTAAGCTTTTGTGTCATAAGCCAAACACTTGGTGGAAGTATTGCCACAGAATTCTATTTATCAAAAGGAGAAAAAACCTGAATGGGTCTGGAAATCTTTTTCTCTACAATGTTGTACAATCTGTGGGCACACAAGCCATTGCCTTTGTTCAGCTCCACTAAGCATGCGCGCACACACCCCTCTGGCCAGCTGGTCGTGCATGTGCAGGGGGTGAGGGGCATGCAGGGGGGTCACACACGCATGCATGGGGGTAAGGCACATGCAAGGGCACGCACACATGCCTGGGCATAGCGCACATGAAGGGGGCTGCATGCATAGGGACAGGTCACATGCGAGGGGGCCGCACACACATTGCATTTTGGGGGTTCGCATGCGCACTTTGGCCACTCACTCCAGTAAAGGTTAGCCATCATTGCCCTATAGACTCCAATTATTTTTAGATCCACTAGACTTGTCTGTGGAGATAGGCAAGGGCCTTTTTTTTTCAATAGAAATGACAAATCTTTGTGCACACTTCTCGGCACATAATGAAAAGAGAAAAAAATGTGCATTAATCCCACAATGGAAGAATGTGTGGTAAAGGTGGTAGAGTTGGTAGAGATGATAAAATTCACTGTTTTGATTAAAGAATTTAGCTTGTTTTGTTTCTACTTGGAAACCACTTCTGGACTTTTTGCTTAAAAGGAAAAAAAATGATTTTAGGAATTGATGATTAAATGATTAGAAATGGCTTGAAATGTTGCAAACTGTAAAGCGAACGGTTGAGGTTGTAATTTCCTTTTTTGTTTTTTGGTATTCTATTGCATTGAAAAAAGAAGTCACTACTTTCTTTCTTTCTTTTTTCATTCTCTCTCCCTCTTAGTTTTCCAACTTCGTTGTTTTTGCTTTTTATCCTATAAAAAAAAACCTTATTAACTTTATTTTAAAAACTTTAATAAAATTCAAATGAAAAGAGAAAAACACAGAGACTGTGCTACGGGTATTTGGATGGTTTGTAACCCCCTGATAGCTTTACATAAATCTGTAAGATTATAATTAAAAGCAGAAGGTACAACTTAGAAATCCTCCCGTACAAAATTATTGGGAGATAAAGTCAAGTATCCTCAATTATACCTACTGCTGTTAAACTGTGTGGGTTAATTTGCCATCAGTGGCATATTCTTAAATCCTACCTATCATCTTTCAAGTTCACAGCTTTTACTGAAATAGATTTGAGGCACTATATCCTTACACAGTTGGAAATGTATGTACCAAGGAATATTGAAATTCAGTATTTTATCTATTTGGAATTGGCTTTAGCTTGAGTTAATGATGGGGATAAGATAACTTTTGGCTGGCTTAACATGCTTATGTTGCTGAATTTACCCTTTTTCAATACACGGAATTCTAGATTTAGTAAATTACTAAACTTTGCCCAACACACTAAACCAAGAAAAGCAATTACATCCAGATGAACACTAATCAAGCTTACTATGTTGTCAGAAATACCATGACTAGACCTTTATTTAACCTGGTAAAGTATTTGTATTAATATGGTCATCAAATGTCTACTCACATCTTTTTATTAAAAAGTCAAGGTTTCTCTGTCAGTTGTGTGTGACTCTAGGGCAGTGATGGTGAACCTTTTTCTTATGATGTGCCTAAATTGTGTGTGTATACGCTATCGCATGCACATGCCCACTCAATCTCCCCACCCACCTGCGCATCTGCATGCAATCCCCCCCCATGCATGTGTGAGTGACCCCTCCCCAGGCTTCACAGGCTTTCCTGAAGCCTGGGGAGGGTGAAAATCACCTCCCTGGGATCCCAGAAGCCCTCTGGAAGCTGGAAACGGATCATTTCCAAACTTCCGGTTGACCCATTGGGGCCATTTTTCGCCCTCCCCAGCCTCCAGAGGCTTTCTTGAGGCCTGGAGAAGGGGAAAACAGTCCCAAAGATTGTCCAGAAGGGCAAAACCACCTGGCTGCTGTTCACATGCACGTCGGAACTGACGGTTGGCATGTCACCAAATATGGCTCCGCATGCCACTTGTGGCATGCGTGCTGTAGGTTCACCATCGTGGCTCTAGGGCATGGTGCTCATCTCCATTTCTTGGTGGAAGGACACAATGTCGTCTGAAGACAATTTCCATGGTCATGTGGCCACCATGGCTATATATCAAAGGCACGCAGAATGCTGTTACTTTCCACTAAAGTTGTACTTATTCATCTACTTGATTTGCATACTTTCAAACTACTAAATGAACAGGACCTGGGACAAGGAACAAGCGTTCACCCTGTTGCACAGAGCTCAAGCTTCTTTAACCATTGAGCCATCATGTCCTTTCTTTAACCATTATGCATCTCCATAAAAATCTCTGCAGCATATTTTGTATTAGCCCCAAAGCTACTTAATTCCAGTCCTTTTCTCAAACTGCTTAAGGAGGTTACCATGTTCATATCCAAATAAAGAAATCCAAATGAACAATTGTTTTCTATTTGGAAATTTAACAGAGGAAATCCTCCTTCTGAAAGCACACAATGGTTCTTAATTTCTCCAGAGTAAGCAGGAGCCGTGGAAAACAAGCTTTATCCTTTGTAGTACATTCCTCAAGAGGCAATTTAAAAAAAAAAAAAACATATGCAGGAACTTTAAAAACTGTGAAAATTAAATCTACAGCATTGATTTAAACTGAATACATATCCAGATGTTATATAGAAAAACAATGCACCAAGTTAATTTTTTTGCAGAGCTTGCATTTATAATAGTTTCCTTCTCTTTTTCAGCTTTCATGAACTGATATCTTGAGTGCCTATTTGATATCAAGAATTGTTTCAAAATGTTTTATTTTGTTTTGCTTTTCATAAACTGTAATGCTTCAATGGGTAGTACTTACAACAGTTTATGTCATGACGGTTCAAAGATAAAATGGCATTGAAAAAAGTGACTTATGGCAGTTTTTCACACTTATAACCATTGCTGCAGCCCCATGGCCATATGATCCAAATTCAGAGATTTGGCAGCAGACTCATAGTTATGACAGTTACAGTGTTCCCAGGGTCATGTGATCACCTTTTGCAAGCTTCTGACAAGCAAAGTCTATGGGGAAGCCAGGACGTAACAACCATGTTACTAACATAATAACTGCAGTGATTCACTTAACAACTGTAGCAAGAAAGGTCATAAAATGGGGCAAAACTCACTTAATAACTGTCTTACCCAGCAACAGAATTTATGGACACAGTTGTGGTCATAAATTGAGGACTACAAAGTCTTAAAAAGTTGCTTTTGCTACCATAGGGCAGACATTACAGTTTGCTGCTAGGGTTAAAACAGATGAACAAGTAAAGTCCTTTAAAAAAAAGTTCAAGCAACGTTCTTCTTAACTGAACATTATTTTTGTGTGGAGTTGAATGTGAATGGGTAAAAAATATTTGGAATATTCATAATACAGCTCTGGCTTTAATTATATTTCCTTTTGTAAGTTTTTGTGCACCCATATTAGCTTTCATTTAAAGGAAAGTATGACATCTCTGGGTTAACACCACAAGAGGTGTAATGTTTGGTGATATTGAAATTATAGAAGCAATCATTTTTATGTTTAGATCAAACTTAGGTTAAGATGTTAGTTTTTCACACTCCTGTTTAGAAAGATTGTGACATATTACTGCTTTCTTCTTGGAAAGAATAATTATATTTTCTCAGGTTGCTATGTTTTAGAAGACTGGCTAATGATATAAAAATATATTTAACCTACTACCTTTATAAACATTTAGTCCTAGTGTCTTATACTGTGTCCCTGACAGCATTAGCAAATTTGTTTTCATCAATATATCTGCACTCTTGCTTATATAAGATTGCTTGGAATGGAAAACAACAGTTTTTAATTGACTGTATCATTGACTTTGTAATTAAGGATTCCTTACTCCTATTAAAATGTCAACTATATAGCCACATTTGACCATTGCTGGGCTTGCAATGATTTAATACTGTGTTCAGTCACTTGAGATGGAATAATGTGTGTGTTTTGTATCAATTTATCATTGGCTAATCTTTCATTAATACACATGGTGCCATTGAAAAATTGCATGTTTTGTGCTTTATGCTACTACCCCCCCAAAATATTGACTTGCCTTTTCTAGTTTTGGACCTAGAGGGTTCAAAAATCTGTGGAGATATGAGATATAACTTTGAAAATAGTTTGGGATGTATTTATGGTGAAATGAAATGGAGGTGAACACCACCCATTATAGTCAGCAATGACTACCAGAGTAAAATCCACAAAGACTTCTTTTTATGATGAATATCTAAAATTTTGCATTTTATACCTTTTTATGCCTTCAATTTACAGAAGGTTTTGGAGTCCCACAATAAGATAATCCTATATTTTCCTTAGAAATATTTTAATTCTGTCTTCCCCATAGCACATTCACGGGCATTCTGTAAATCAGGGGTGGGGAATTACCACCCTTTTATGATTGGTGGCCTTCAACTCCCAGAATTCCTTAGCCAACCATGCTGGCTCAGCTATGGTGGGATTCAAAAAATTTTACTACCAGTTTTGGGTGTGGCTTTGTGGATGTGGTGTGGCCTGGTGAGCATGGCTTAGTGAGCTTGGCAGAGGAAGGATACTGCAACATATAGCAATAGCAATAGCAATAGCAGTAGACTTATATACCGCTTCATAGGCCTTTCAGGCCTCTCTAAGTGGTTTACAGAGAGTCAGCATATTGCCCCCAACAATCTGGGTCCTCATTTTACCCACCTCGGAAGGATGGAAGGCTGAGTCAACCCTGAGCCGGTGAGATTTGAACCGCTGACCTGCTGATCTAACAGTAGCCTGCAGTGCTGCATTTAACCACTGCGCCACCTTGGCTCCCCATTCCCTCCCCACTCCTGGGGAAAGGATACTGCAAAATCCCCATTCCCTCCCCATCCCGCTAACCTGCTTTCCAGCTCCGTTCTCTTCTGCGGGGCAAGAAAAGAGGACCAAGCCAATTAGCTGGGACTTGGGAGGCATTGAATAGATGGGGCAGGGCCATCCAGAGATGGTATTTGCTGGTTCTCTGAACTACTCAAAATTTCCACTACCGGTTCTCTAAAACCAGTCAGAACTGGCTTAATAACGCCTCTGTGGCTCAGGAATTCTGGAAGTTGAAGGCCACAAATCACAGAAGAGGCATAGTTCTCCACTTTTGCTGTAAATGAAAACATGAGAACATTCTCCAAGTGGTCTTAATTCTTTTGCTCTGAATGGGAAAGAAATGACATTTAGGCCTAATGAAAACTATTGGACTCTAAAAACAATAATGTTAAAGGATATCTTACCTTAGCTGTTAAAATAGCTGCTATAAAAAAAGAAAAACAAAATATGCTAGGGCAGTGTTTTTTAACCTCAGTAACTTGTGTAGACTCCAACTGCCAGAATTCCCCAGAGTGTAAAGTCTACGCATCTTAAAATTGCTGAGGTTGAGAAGCACTGCACTTAAAGTTTCAAAATTACAATATATTTATGTAAACTTGTATGGCTGTATTTGGAACACCGTGGGAAGTTCTGGTTGCCTCATTTCAAAACAGGTCATTGTGAGCAACCAAAATGATAGAAAGGTTGGGCTTTCTTCTGTAAAAGCAGTTTTAGGGGAAATAATAGTCAAGGGAAGGAGTGACAAAGAGGTTAGAAAGAACCTTTTCTTCTCATCTGACAGTAGTAAGGCTCTGGATTATTTGTTGACTGACTGGCAGATTTAGAATTAATATTTTTTAAACAGGTTGCTGATGTGAACCTTTTTGAAAAGTAGATACAGGACTGTCCGTGGGTCTTAGGAAAGAGAGGGCTTTGTGTTATGATGATTCTTCCTATGTGGTTGGGTTCAGTCTGTGATAATGGGGTAAGGGGGAGATGTTATTGTGACATCATCATTCTATGATCTTGCCCCTCTTGTTAAACATTTATATGAAGCTGTTGGGTGACATCATTCATCAGTTCAAAGTCCAGTATCTGTGAACATTCTGACTGACGAACCCAACCAAGCAAGCACAAGCAAGACGATCCAATCTCTGAATGCAAAACTTTATTGAGTACATTGTTTCAGCACTGATTAGGTCAAAACCAGATCTAACTAATTTCCATGCAAACCTGCATAATTAAAGTATAGAATTCTCTCTTCCCCTATTAGTGCAAGTCACATTGTCCAATTGAGCACCTCACAATATTGTAGTGGGAAAAAGTCTGGCTTTTGGCAAACACCTGCTAGAGTGTCCTTGGTTCTCCCACTCATCCTCTTGATGTCTGGAGTCTACATTCCCTCCCCCCCGGGGTTTGTTGGCAAGCTGAGTAGTCATAATGGTTGCAGAAGCTTGCTTCAAATCTTGACAGTATGATCAGTACATAGATGATACCTATTTGTATATCTCAACCATGGAGCAGGAATTCCTTGCACAAATCCAATTATACTCATTCTTAGAAAAGAAGGCACTTTAGACAATCATTCATGCCATCGTCAATTCATGCTGAACTATTTAGATTTAGATTTAGAAAGTTTATTTATATGCCGCCCTTTTCCCTGGGGGGACTCAGGGCAGCTCACAATCCAAAAAGGGAAAGGGGGAAAACAGACTTTTTACATATAAGACAATACATAATTAAAACACAACATTCATACCATTCGGGCGGGTTACAATCTTAGCCCCAGGCCTGACGGGATAGCCAGATTCTGAGGGCTGTGTGGAAGGTCTGGAGGGTGGTGAGGGTATGAATCTCCACGGGGAGATCGTTCCATAGGGTCGGAGCTACCACCGAGAAGGCTCTCCTTCGCGTGGTTGCCAGTCGGCATTGACCAGCAGATGGAACTCGGAGGAGGCCTAATCGATGAGATCTAATAGGTCGTGTGGAGGTAATTGGCAGTAGGCGGTCTCTCAAGTACCCAGATCCACTACCATGGAGGGCTTTATGGGTGACAAGTAGCACCTTGAAGCATATCCGGAGATCGACAGGTAGCCAGTGCAGTTCGCGGAGGATAGGTGTTATGTGGGTGAAGCGAGGTGCACCCACAATCGCTCGCGCGGCTGCATTCTGGACTAGCTGAAGTCGCCGAATACTCCTCAAGGGCAGCCCCATGTAGAGCACATTGCAGTACTCCAGCCTAGAGGTCACAAGGGCACGAGTGACTGTTGTGAGAGCCTCCCGGTTCAGGTGCTTTCTATGTGCTTTACATGCAACTGCCATTGAAGACTGCTTTGAAGCTATAGCTGGTCTGGAAAGCACAGGCAATGATGGGTACAACATGAGTTAATATGCATCACTGCTGTTTTGCTGGTAGCTGGTTGGCTGCTAAGTAGAATTCAGGATTCTGGTTATTACCTGAATTCAATAGCTGGTCACTGCCTATCGTGGCAAAGGACCTGGTTATTTAAGGGACTACCTCTCTCTAATAGTTTTGCCTGCCACTATGCTTGAATACAGTGGGCTTGCTTTAGTCCCTTCAATCAAATAACACCATCTCTTGGAAGGTTCTAGGACAACTCACTGTGGCCAATTCACCATGGCCATCCCTTTGTGCCCAACTTGCTACAGCCAACTCACAATGGCCATTTCACTACAATCAACCTGCTGCAGCCATCTCCATCTTGTCAATGAAAATAATGTCAAAGAAACAGTGGCGGATAAAATGTATTGCTTTGAGTTATTCTGCAGTGAATTATCCTGCGGTGAGGTGCCCCATGACAAGTTGGCCACATCAACTGTCTTGCAGCAAGTTGGACATGAAGAGATGGGAAGCAGTGAGATGGCCATGGGAAGTTGGCCACAGCAAGTTGTCCCATTCTGGTCTAGGGACCTAAGAATTCTTCTATGCCATGATGCTGCTTCTGGGATATCATTCCTTAGCAGATTTGAAGAATCCTATTTTGCAGCTATACCTCAAATCTCTAAAACCTGGCTTTGCACCCAGACCTGAGATGAATGTGATTGTTCAGCCTCAGTTAGTTCTCTTTTGATGTATCAGATTTTTTATTCCAAACATAAAAGTCTTTTTTTCTTTCACTTAACTCCTTCCTATTTTTTAGATGTGTAAGCTGCCCAGAATTGCTGGCAGTCAAGTAGCCTCTAAATCTAGTAAACAAAATACTTTAAAAATAATATTTTATTTGTACTGTTGCCAAATCCACAGTATTCATTCATCTTTATTAATTATGTGTTACCATATGATGAAAAAACTAGAAAAGAAAGTAGGGCTGGCTCAAGATATTTTGCTGCTCTGCTTCTAAACAAATAAGCCAATTGGATTTGTAAGTTATATCTTAATTCAATGGTATTACATTTTGGGAACAATACAGCAGTCACAGATGTGAGGACAGGATCCTTGGGGATTCAAGGCAATTTGTATGGAACACAGTTCAGTAATCTAATAGAGAAACATGCCTGAGTAGCTCAGAAGGAACAGTTTGGAGACCAATACTGCTGTTGCCCTATACAAATTAGCATCTGTTTGTTGAGATATATGCTTAATGATAGCACTGGCTTTGAAATAAACTGTCTTCTCTTAGCACATAATTAATGCATGATCATGGGGAATAGTTTACATTGCTTTAAAATGGACTAAGGACATGTTTATAATGGTTAGCCATATGGAAAATATTGGCTTCATCAATGTTATCATGGATTTATAAAATGCATGGGTTTGAAGATCTCTTAGTTATCATCTAATCCTATTCTCTGCACCCATGAATCAATTACAGTTCATTACTACATCCCTGACAGAAGGCTATCCAGCTTTTGTTCAAATACCTCCAGGGAAGAAGAGTTTACCATCATGTGAAAGCAGTCTGTTTCACTCTGAACAGAAAGGACTCTTGGAGGTTTTCTAGTCCAACCCCCTGCCCAACTCCCTATACCATTCTGGACAAATGGCTGTCCAATTTCTTCTTTAAAACTTCCAGTGATAACTCATAACTCCTAAAGGCAAGCCATTCCACTAGTTACATGTTCTCACTGCTAGAAAATTTTTCCTTAGTTCTACGTTGGATTTCACTTTGATAAGTTTCCATCTGTTATTTCTTGTCTTATCCTCAGATGCTTTGGAAAATAGGTTGTGTCCCTGTTCTTTGTGACAGCCTCTCAAATATTGGAAGATTGCTATCAAGACACTCTAGTCCTTCTCCTCATTGGATTACACATACCACTTTCTGCAAGTTTCTATGTTTTAGCTTCCAAATCCCTAATCATATTTGTTACTCTTCTCTGCCATCAATATCTTTTTTTGTATCGTGGTAACCAGAACTAGACACAGTATTCTAAGATCTTAGCAAGGCAATATAAAATGCTATTAATACTTCATGTGATCTTGATGTTACTCCTTTGTTTTTGCACTCTAGAACTGTGTTGGCTTTTTTGACAACTGCAGTACATTGCTGGTTCATACATAAGTGGTTCTGCACTAGCACTTCTAGATCCCTTTCACAGTTACTGATTTTGAGCTAGATATTGCTTATTCTGTGTGCTTGGGTTGTTGTTGTTTTTGCCGGTGTAATAGTCAAATTTAATATTCATCAAAGGTTATTATGCCATTACATAATAACCTGTTATCACAGGTTTGATCTATTTAGAATCATGTGTATGTTTTTATGGTTAGTCTTATGGCAAGGATGAGAGGAGCAAAGTAGGAATAAATGGTTATATTTATATTGTACATTATTCATAATTTTCAGCTTATAAATGCTTAATATTAGAATATATCTGTCTATAATGTATCTATGTACCTATATCATCTATCTATCTATCTATCTATCTATCTATCTATCTATCATCATCATCCTTAAGCAAGCTTAAGCAAGCTACTCTTTTATTTTTGATGAGTGCCTGTGAGGGGCAGCAAAGGCATTCTTGCAAATAAACGTGCTACTAGAGATTAGCACTGCTTTCCTTTGCAGTATGGCAGATTTCTAGTTTCAAAAAGTAAATTATTACAAATGGTCAGGAAATCCAAGAAAATTTAAGAGATATGTCTGTGAACATAATGGACATCACATGGCCCATCCTTGCTTTATTCAAGGTACTAAGAATTCATTACATGTGTTCCTATGCATAGAAATCCTGTGTGTAGAAATAAGCTAGATGCAATGATATATACTTTCCAGAAATAAAATGCTTCTGAGGTAGGTAGCTAATGCAAAATATAACACATGATCTCTTATGCACTATAGTTTCTCTAACCATCCCAGTGATTATGCTTCTTGAAATTCTTTCTTATTTCAGTCTGACATTCTGAGAAATGAAATACAGGAATATGGCAATGTAATTGTCCTGCTAAAATCTCCATTTTAGAAATGTTCAGCAATGTTTTATTTGTACAATCATTCTGAATTCAAGAAGAAAAACTACATTTCTTTGGAACAGCTGATAGGAACTTTTTAAAAAGTTACTTTTCAAAGATAGTAACTTAGATAGGCCAGAAGATCTCCAATGTCCCTTTCAACTCTTATTTAATGTTCTATGTTATAATTTTGGCGGCTTCCACACTTAAAAGCTTCCTTTGTCTGGGGTTATATTTTAAAATAACCATAGTCCTCAAGTCAAGCTCAACTACTGATGATTTCAAGTAACGAAAGTAGTTTACCATTAGAACATAGCACACATTAATGACAGACCTATTAATGAAGCACACAAAATGCTATACCAGATGAGTCTCATTTTGAGTCTCATTTGGCCATCTAGATGTCTGGGATAATCATAAGATGCTCTTCTCTTACTATTGCAACTCTTTAACTGGCATTTGGAAGCATGATATCAGTAGATTCAAAGTTGGCATTGGTCAACAAAACTACTAGACCTTGATAGCCTTAGCTTCCAGGAGAAACCAAATGCCTTTAAAACTATCCAGTTTAGTGGCCATCACAACAGTCTGTGATCATGAATTCTATAGGTTAATTAATTACCCAAGGAAGAATTTGTTTCCTCTGTTCTAAATCTCTTTCTATCTCTTTCATTTGATGATCTGTAACCTTAGTGCTGATCACATTTGGTGTGTGTGTGTGTGTGTTTGTATGTGTGTGTGTGTGTGTGTGTGCTTGTCCCTGTAACCTGTGTTTTTATTTGGAAGAGAAACAAGTTTTCACAGCCTATATAGGCTCTAACAGAAAATAAATCTGCTGGACAGTTGTAAATCAGAAAATTCACTTAACACTGCAGACATTAAACTCATGCTTTAGCTTGTGGTCTGGATTGTTGCAGCTTAGGCAGTAGTAATGTCTGAGTGAGGGTTTTTCTACACCTGAGTATAACCTCAGCATGAACATGCCAGGCAACCTCTATTATTTCCCATACCTTCATGAAATCTCTCCCAGCATAACTCTTCCATTATTTTCCTTTACTTAAGTAAGAAAAAAGTCATGTCAATCTCAAGTATTGCACACTGGAACATTATGCCTCCTAAGATGGGATCCATCTAATTGTAATTGTTTTATACTCTTATATATGTTACTGTAAGCCACCCAGAGATGCTTGATAGTGGCACTGACAACATATTAATTTAACAGATGAATGAATAAGTAAAATCAAACAAATCCAATAAAAAAGGGCTGGTATGGCTTAACAAGGTAAGAAGCTTTCTTTCATGAACTAAAAATCGTACGTAGGTGAGCAAAATAAAGCACACAATTCCCAAAGAATGCAATTTTAGAAAAAATGAAAAAAATGAGAAAGAACTGGAATAAACTATTGCAAAAATCATTTAGTATTTGACAAAAATCATTACGTATTTGGGTTGTTAATGACAAAGGAGTAAAAGGAAGATCTGCAGATTGCATAAAAAGCCAATGAATTCTTTGCATTTGTCTTTACTATAGAACCAATATTGACTTTCTTACAGACAGAATCAGAACAATTGAAGCAAACTGAGATAACAAGACAAGATATTCAGGAACATTTTGAAAGACTACACAGTAACAAATCACCAGATCGTGATGGATCCATCCAAGGGTTCTTAAAGAACTCAACTGTGAAATTGCTGATCTCCTCTTTTCTGATCTGAACCAAGGTCAGCTAATTGTACACCTACAAATGGAAAGTATATTTATTTCATACTGAATGGCAATTTAAGATAAATTGAGGGCATTTCTCTAGCTCTGACTTTCATTAATTCATTAATCACTCAACAGCAGTAGTTCTCAAGGCAACATGCAAGAAAATAAAGCTAAAAGTCATCTATTATTAAACCAAACACCAGAATGCTCTGATAGCTCCATGATGTCATATGTTATATTTTCAAAAGCATTTTCTCCTTATCTTCAACTAAAAAGTAATCTATATGAATATAAAGAGTTCTATATGACTGACAGAATTTCTGGACATTCGTTTTCTTTATTTCTGATATTCCATTGTAGAATTTTTAAATGTCTTAAATATTTGAATATCTTAATCTAATTATGGCTTTATCACTTCAGTAATTCAAAAATAGTTTTACCTTCTGATTGTGTTATAGCTTTATGATTTGTATTATATGACAAATGACAAATGTTTCCAGTCTTAAGATTTCACACTGATCAATAGTGAAGTATATCACTACATGAAGGCTCCAGATTATATGAGAGACTCTTTTTATATGTAAGGAAATATTCATAGAATGCATCTTATTAGAATAAGTTTATAGAAAGGGATTTATGTACAATATATGGATATAGTATGATGTATGTGCCTTTTTGTATATATGTAGATTCATCAGTATGTTAAAAAGCATATTAAAAGAAGAGGTTGTATTCACTTTCTGACCAGTTCTGGAGAACCAGGAGCAGAAATTTTGAGTACTTCAGGGAACCAGTAAATACCACCTATGACTGGCCCTGCCCCTATGTGTTCTCTGCCTCCCAAGTCCCAGTCGATCAGGAGGAAATGGGGATTTTGTAGTAACCCTCCCCTGGAATGGGGAGGGAATGGAGATTTTGTGGTATCCTTCCCGCAGAGTGAGGTGGGAATGGAGATTTTACAGTATCCTTTCCTTGCCACACCCATCAAGCCATGCCATGCCCAGTTTGCTATGCCCACTAAGTCACACACCCAGAACCGGTAGTAAAAAAATTTGAATCCCATCACTGATTAAAACCTATCCATTGTGTCCATCTATTAAAAGAAGATTACCTTTATGAATTATTGTGTGTGTAGGATATGTCCCTTGTTCAATTATCAGTCAAAGATTAATTAATTCAAAACTAAGGATCTGCAATAAAAAAGATATCAAATTCTACATCAAGGTAATTTTTAAATATTGTGTGAAATCTTCGAAAATGAAATCTTTAGAAGTTCATGAACCTTTCTTCATTGTTGAAATCAAAATATTTGCCAAGAACAAAATTCCTGTAAGAGAAGCCTTCATGATAAAACCAGAGTTAGATTATTTTTCTAAATAAATAAATAAATAGTAAGAGCACAGTTATATTCTTGTTTGAGTATGTTTGGTTATGTGTGTGCAGTGCGCATGCGTGCGTGCGCGCACACACACACACACACTGTTATCCATGGAAACATTTCACATTTTATGTTCAAGAAAGAGACATACCTCAAGTATAAAGGTTAAGCTTTGCATATACAAGGATCTTCAACTATGCCAGAATTGCTTTGCCGAGAGTACTTATAAATGGTTCTATATCAGTTTGGAAAACAGAATTGAGTAGAGTTCCCACAGGATGATATCTGGACTCTGAGTTGATCAGTATTTTTATTAATGACTTAAATGAAGAAGTTGAGAATGTTATCAAATTTGCAGATGACACAAAACCAGATGGAGTGACTAGTATTTTAGAAGATAAAAAGACAGGATATTCTAAAATAGCTGGATAAGATCTTGAAACTAACAGAAAATCTGCATCTGTGAAGGAAAAAAAATGAAATTATTTGTTTAATTTGAAAGATCTAAGAATCCTAATTAAGTACACGAAGCAACAGTTATTTAAAAGGCAAATGCTATTTTGAGTATATTAAAAAGAGAATGGAGTCCAGCTTATAAGAATTTATTGTCCTGCTGTATTCTGCCTTGGTCAGGTCATACTTGGATTACTGTGACCAGTTTGTGACACAAAACTCTACAAAGGAATTTGACAAACTCGATCAAGTTTGTGGTGGATATGTCTACCCTGCAGAAGAAAAGAATTGCAAACATATGAGAGCAGGCTTCATATATTTAAAGGGTTTTATATAGTGGGTGTCTTCTCTGTTACCTGTTGTTAAACAACATGTGCCTAGCCCAGGTTCTTGGGAGAAGATGGAGAAAAATGTCAAATCCAGTCTAAACATCTGACTGACACTGTGATCAACCATAATAATAATGACTGAATAATAAGGTAATTGGTTGGATCTATTGCTACTACTGACAGATGTTTGTCAGGATTTCAAAGTTTCCCCAATCCTAGGTGATTACATCAGGGCCAGAAATTTTATGTGTAAAAATAAAGCTTCTATTTGTCTATATATTGTTTCTCTTTTAAGAACATTACAAATTTATTCACAAAATATGTGAATAAATGTGAATAGTGATATTTTCATGTCAACTATCACGAAGACTTTCAGAAGCCTAGAAAAAGATTAAAAATTGGTGAAAATTGACGAGGTTGCTTACCCATGCCTAAAAACATGACATCGTGTTATTCCATATATTTTGATGTGTTTCCCTAATTGACTCATTTCCAACTAAAATGTAATGATTACACTCTCCTATTAAAATATCTAGTTTAATTTTCTGTTGCTAATTGTTTCTAGCTTTTCAGTTTTCTTTCATTTCATTATACACAGACATTAATCAAGGAGAGTAAAATGACAGTAAATTAAAAAGCTTTTTTTAAAGGTTACCAATAGACCACTTTCTCTGTCAAGATCACTTTTTTGATTGATTTTTTTGACTTTACAGATGCGCCCTATGTATTGTATTCTAACGTCTTCAAGCTTTAAATTTTAGAAAACTGTTTAATAAAATCTCTGTTTATCTATCTGCGGAAATAGAATAGAATAACAGAGTTGGAAAGGATTTTGGAGGTCTTCTAATCCAAGCCGCTGCTCAAGCCCTATACCATTCCAGACAAATCATTGTTCAATTTCTTCTTTAAAATTTTCAGTGTTGGAGAATTTACAGCTTCTGGAGGTAAATTGTTCCACTGGTTAATTGTTCTGTCAGGAAATCTCTTCTTAGTTCTAGATTGCTTCTCTCCTTGATTAGTTTCCATCCAAGGACAGGTTTCTTGTCTTGCCTTCAGGTGCTTTGGAGAATAGGTTGACTCCCTCTTCTTTGTGACAGCCCCTGAGATGTCAGAACACTGTTATCATATTACCCCAATCCTTCTTTTCATTAAATTAGATATACCCAATTCCAGCAACTGTTATTTAAATGTTTTAGCCTACAGTCCCCTAATGTTCTTTGTTGCTCTTCTCTGCACTCTTTCTAGAGTCTCAACCTTTTTACATAAGGTTGACCAAAACTGAATGCAGTATTCCAAGCGTGGCCTTACCAAAGCATAATAAAGTGGTATTAACACTTCATGTGATCTTGATTCTATCCCTCTGTTAATGCAGCCTAGAACTATGTTGGCTTTTGTGGCAGCTATAGCACACTGCTGGCTCATATTTAAGTGACTGTCCACTAGGAATCCAAGATCTCTCTCTCAGTTACTACTACTGAGTAAAATGGTTCAGTCTGCATCATTTTCTGCAATCTGTTGCAAGTAAATATCCCACGGTTGGACTGCCCACATTACTGAAACGGAAGAAATTTATAGTTAGGTTTGTGCCTCTGCTGCCAAAGTGAACATCACACTTATGATTAATATATTACATGGACATAATTTCTATAAATTCAAAAGTTTCTGAGTCAGCACTGGATGGTACAAAACCTCTTTTATAGATCAGAAGAAAAATACAAATTGGTTCATTCTGGATTAGAATCAGCACCCAGAGTCTAGTCTACAGCTCAACTGTATTGGGAAATTTCTAGGCTAACGAGACAACTGCTATTCTAGCAGTTTTGAGATGAATAAAGTCCACTCTGATACCTACAAAAGAAAAGAAGTGAAATGAAATAATGGTAAGATTTTAAAATCTCCTGGTGCTTGAACATAACTATCCTATGTGGTGAACTTCTGACCTGCACACTGCAGTCTCTATAGGCCTCATTAATTCAAACCAAATATTAAATCTATTTAAGCAGATGCTTCCTGTTCTAAGTAAGCTTTACTTGAACATCAAAATATTTCTGAATTTTAATATGTCCCATCCTATATCATTTGTTTTTGTTCCAATTTTCAGCTCCTTGATCCTGGATTTAGCACAAGGTCCTGACTTCTAATTTTGTTTGATAATTTAAGGAAGGATGCATTTCCTCCAGAAATTTCATGACAGGATCCTGAAATCCAATCTGATTGCTTTCTAGAGCAATAAGACAATCTAGAAGTGTTTGATTAACTGAACCTATATTTTCAGAGAATAAAGAAAGGTCTTGAACAATGAAAGATAAAACTCATTTCAAATATAACTTTTTCTTAGCTCATCTCTTTGCATATAATTTTGTTGCATGAGCCACTACGAAAATAAGTTTACCATCAGGAATATCTCCTGAGGCAACCTGTTAGTATTTTAACAGAATTTCCAGGACATTCTGCTTTTCTGCAGACTTATCCTCAAGAGGGATATCAAGAAAATGACAATATTGTCACTCCCATCAGTGCAAGGAAATGTTATGCATAGATACTAAAGAACCATCAATCCTGTCTCCCAGCTCCGATAGCATTATAAATTTGACATTTTATTCCATCTATTGAGGTGGGAGGGGTAAAATTACATTTGCAAACTGAAAATAGGTATAATGGCATTTCTTTTTAACTCCCGTTGGGAGAAATAAAATGTCAGCTAAGTGGCATATAAAAGAAAGAGGAAAAAACAACTGGAATTTAAATGATTTTTGGAGAAATCTACAATAATTGCATTTTTCATTCTCCCAACTGAATAATACAAGTTCATTTTAAAGAACTCTATTACTCCAGAAAAGTAGAATATATACAATCACTATTATTACATAAAATACATTGCTAAACTAAGATGATCAATAATCTCTTCAATCTATTTTTTAAAATTAAATATTCAAGTTGATATCCTTAGGATATCATGCCCTGCCCTGGCATAGAAATTTAAAGCCAATTCTTCTGAAAACAAATGCTTATTTGATGGCTATGCTTTGACACTTTGACTCAAAAGAGAAAGGACATGGTTTATCCCTATACTTATACAATTTGTGTCACAGTGGTCAATAACATAATCTAATTGTCGTTAAAAATATTAAGAGCTCTTTTAAATATTTTAAATTTTGTTATTCTTCTAGAAATGTGGCAAAGTTCTCTAGAAACAAACACTTGTAGCTTGAAATATATATATATATATATTCTGAAACAAGGAAGAATTACTAAATAGCATTTCAAATGACTGATTTGCAGATACAAGATTTAATCTGGTTACTCAAAATATTGGTCAGATTGATATTGATGCCAACCATTTATTTTCCAGGAATAGACTCTGGCATTATATTATTTGAAACAAAGCTTATGGGACACCCCATTACAGGAATTAAGCCAAAGTGTTGTGTTTTTTACCCATTTTTGGGATGAATTATAACTATTGTTTTCACATTTTATATACCTTAGCACTTTACATTTAAGTAAATATAGAATAGCATTTGCAAAAGACAGATTAAATGTCTTTTGCAAATGCTATTCTATATTTACTTAAATGTCATTATGTCATTATGTTATACAGAAGATGGTCATCTCTCAAAGATATTTTCCCTGGCATTGACCTTGAAACTATGGGTCATCTTTAATTAGGGTTTTTACTAAAAATTTTGGCAGATATTATTGGGCCTATTTTAAAATAAAAAACAGAAATTTTGAATTTGTGGAATATGTTAAAAAAATTTCAGATAAAAAGAGGGATCACAGCCACATTTTTAACCATGGCTAGAAAACAAAACAAAACATAAACATAAGGTCTTTAATAATAATAAGCTTGAGTTTTAAATGTTTTATGCATATATACCATTTTAAAAATTCATTAAACTGTTTTATCATATGCTAATTTTAAAAACTATCCATTGTTCTTTGGAGGTTTTTGGGTATTATTATCATTACCCACATTTACATTAATACAATCCCTCTGCTAGCTTGGGAACAACAACAACAACACACACACACACACACACACACACACACACACACACATATGTACACACAAACACACCCCAGAGATGGTATTCAGCAGTTTCTTACCACTTCTGGAGAATGTTAGTGGAAATTTTGAATAGTTCAGAGAGCCGGTAAATACCATCTCTGGCTGTCCCTGCCCCCATCTATTCTCTGCCTCCCGAGTCCCAGCTGATCGGGAGGTAATGGGGATTTTGCAGTAACCTTCCCTGGTGGGAATGGAGATTTTACAGTATCCTTCCTCTGCCACGCCGACCAAGACATACCATGCCCACCAAGACCCACAGAACCGGTAGTAAAAAAATTTGAATCCCACTACTGACACACACGCATGCACACACATTATATTAATCAACAAAAGCAAATAATAAAATAATAATAATCTAAATAACATAAACAGGAACTGTGGTGGCACGATGGTTAGAATGCAGTATTACAGGATAACTCTGCTGACTGCCAGCAGTTCGATTCTCAAGGTTGACTCAGCCTTCTATTCTTCTGAGGTCGGTAAAATGAAGTCCCAAGTTGTTGGGGGCGATATGCTGACACTGTAAACCACTTAGAGAGGGCTGTAAAGCACTATGAAGTGCTATTGCTATAATATAATATAAACCAAATATCCTCTAATAGTCCTGTCCAATGGAGATAAATCAATCTTCAATGTCCCAAAATGCAATCCCAAAAGACAAGAGTCTTGTCTTATCAAGAGGAGGGGAGGGGAGGTGGAGAAGGAAACAGTGGCAAGCTTACACAGAAGGGGCACCATCCTAAGACAACTTGGCTATGAGCTGCTGCAGATGACATTGCTTTGCTCAAATCTAGCCAAGCCTGAGGTTTTAAAAAGCTGCTGATCAGAGAACCTTGAACAAAATTCAGTGTTAATTCAAATTTGGTACAAATCTTGTTGTAGGTGAGTGGGTAGAGAAAGAGACAAGAGATTAGATTGCACTTTTCTAAAGCTGAGACATCAATTAGAGGTGAAATAGGTTTAGTCTCTCGTAGCACTCTGGCAAACCCACACTGAAGGTTTCTCCTGAAATCACAGTAAATAAAAAGAATATAAAAGGAAAGCCTTGATGAAGTTATATCCCAAATTACAGCTACAAGTCATATAATGTTTATATGAAGCATCGTTTATTCTGATTGGGTTGTAGCTGCCGCAGTAGAAGGAATGGGGGAAAATGTTCATATTGTATTTGACTGTGAAATATAAAAACAGACACATTTGCACTTTCCTGACTGTAACTATAAATGTAGTTTATAGTGGCGCAGTGGTTAGCGTGCGGTACTGCAGGCCACTTCAGCTGACTGTTATCTGCAGTTCAGCAGTTCAAATTTCACCTGCTCAAGGTTGACTCAGCCTTCCATCCTTCCGAGGTGGGTGAAATGAGGATCCAGACTGTGGGGGCAATTTGCTGACTCAATTTGCTAAAAATCTGTAAACCGCTTACAGAGGGCTGAAAGCCCTATGGAGCGGTATATAAGTCAAATAAATAAATAAATAAATAAATAAATAAATAAATAAATAAATAAATAAATAAATAAATAAATAAATAAATAAATAAATAATAAATAAATAAATAAATAAATAAATAAATAAATAAATAAATAGGATGCAAATATCCTTCCCTGTTTGTTCTTACCTGTACTTTGTGATGCAAGTTCCCAAGTCTAAAAAAGTCTGTCTGAAGTGTAGACATTAAGAAAAAGTGCTTGCAAAGCATGCATATTTTAGAGGAAAATGTAGACATATTAGAAGACATATATACAAGCCTATATATGAATTTTGATAAAGACCACTTGTTACTATGGTAGAACAGGAAAGATAAACCAATACAGAAACTAGATAGTATTTTCTCCCCATCCCTCAAAAAAAAGTCTAATGTCTCAGAAAGAGAACAGATTCATCCTTTCATTTTTCATATGTGTGAAACACTGTTTTATTAATGGCCATCCATAAAATTTAAAACATCATATAATAACAGCTTACTTGATTTTTCACTCCTATATATAAAACCTAGTTAATTTCAAAGAATTAAAATATAAATATTGGGACTTAAGTGGAATTATTTTTGGCTTTGGCTCTGATACAAATATATTCTTCCATTGGGGTTTTCAATTTATTGGTAAAGATAGAGTTTTGTATATCCAGGGATGGTAATTATGAGTTACCGGTGTGCTGTATAGCTATTACTTTACTGAAATATAGTCATTGCTAACACGTACTTCTTTAAGTGACCTTTCAAAACTGCAAGTAATGATCATCACTGGGGGGGGGAAAGAAAGAACATAAAAAGTTTCATTGGAAGAAAAAAAGAGTACAACTTAACTGAGTATGTCTCCTTGATTTCCTGACCCAAGATTATTCCTACTGATGAAGTTATTTTTTGAAACGTAATGGTTTCCATTTATCTTTAAGAAATCTTCTTTCACAGGGCATCTTTCAACTACTTAATGACAAGGACAATCTGTGCATTAGATTCTGCTTTTGGAAGCAAAACCAGGATTGGCAAAAACCTTTACTTGTATTGAACTGCAAAAGAAGATAGCCAACTAGCATCTATTAATTATGGATGTCTGGGTCAATATAAAATCTATTCATTTTCCTGTCAATATAGCAGGAAAGAATTCCAGGCTGCCTTCATTTTAATGCATTTTTCAAAATTTATTTGAAAAATCTGCTTCCATACAACTTTTTCCAATGTCATTTTTAATGTAAAAGCTTTCAGAATGTTTTTTAATGATTCTTTTTCTAAATGTTTTGTTTTATACACAGTATAGTTTTCCCATTGCAAAATTCCAAACAAAACTCATTTTTAAGATAGAACTACTTTTCTCCACTCTCAGCTTTCAAAATCATATATCCTTTGTAGGATATACTGTATCCCCATGCCTATTTATTTATTTTGCAGATTTTGACTGAAAGATGAGCAGTGGTGAAATCTATTTCAGTGCTGCTCTTCTTTCATGAAGCCTTTCTTGGCAGTTCTTGTGGTTTTGATGCTATTGGGAAGACTCAGAATGAGCTATAGCTACTGAAAGATTCTAAGTAAAATAAAAGGACTCACTTAAAGGTAGTCCTTGACCTATGACCACAATTGAGACCAAAATTTATATTGCTAAACAAAATGAAACTCTACAGCTTCTAAGATAGTTACACCGTTGTTAAGTGAATCTGTCTTCCCTAGGGACTTTGCTCATCAGAAGTCTCAAAAGTTGATCACATGATCCCATGACACTACAACCTTCATAAATACATACCAGTTGCCAAGTGTCTGAATTTTGATCATGTGACAATGGAACACTACAATAGTCATAATTGAGAAAAATGATCATATTACATTTTTAAGTGCTGTTGTATCTTCAAACAGTCATGAAATGAAAGGTTGAAAGTCAAGAACTCCCTGTAGAAATAAAAGAATTGATAGGGCAACTGCTCAGTGTAGACAGCAAAAGGCTAACAGATAATACAGAAAAAAACTATTCAAATTCTTATTTTGAGGAAATGCATTCAACTAGTTGATTATGAACATCAGAGGTAAACAGCCAGATTTAAAATATGACCTGGAAACACCTATCAATTTCAAAATTGATTTTCAGGACTAAATTAATTTTATTTTAGTATACCGGAGGAACTTTGCTGCTACTTGGGCTGAAACTCTATGTATTAGTTTTGAGAAGTCCCAGAGAATAGTAAAGTGTCAAATAATTGGAGAAGAAATATACTCTATGTCCAAACCAAAGAAAAAGCAAGATAAACAACAGACTAGCTAGCAAATCTAACATTGATGCAGGAACCCTGGTGGCACACTAGTTAGAATGCACTATTGCACGGAAATTGTCCCACAGCCTGGAGTTCGATCCTGATTTACTCACGGTTGACTCATTCTTCCATCCTTCCGAGGTCAGTAAAATGACATTATTGGGGGAAAATATGCTGACATTGTAAACCACTCAGATAGTGCTGTAAAGCACCATGGAGTAGTATGTAAATCTAAGTACTATTGCTATTACTATGCAGTACTTTGAATGTGAGCCCCCTTAGTGTTTCAGAGTACATGGAGGCATCCATACACCTGCAATTCTTTAAAGAGGCTGCCTTTTTTATATAACACATGACCTTTCTCCACAATTACCACATGATTCTGGGAAAAGGTACACAAAATTGGGAAAAGATTCCCCTTATCAGAGTCATGGTTTTTCCTGCACATGAGTCCAGAAGGATATAAGTTACCAACTTAATTCCTTCAGAAGCAGCATCAGAAGCATCTTGATAGATAAGCAACACCTGCTTCCTGTTAGATTTAATTTTAGCATCTTTATTCTGTATATATTCTAACAGTATCCTGGCAATATAGAGTGAGTGATTATAAAGTTATTGATTTGTAAGCATCTTGAAAAAAATGCAGTAATTAACAGAAGCCAGAAATCAGATCTCTAGTGTAGCAATTGTAAAAAAAATATATGTTGGAGTAGCCCTTATAGCAAAGTAAATATAGCTAGGTTTAATAATAGGCTTCTAAAATAGCAAATGCAATGTTACTGGTAGGTTTTATCTGCTTCTGTAATTCCCAAACTTTAGGAGGCAATCATTTCACTTTCTTCTACATTGTCAGATTGTATCTTCAGTATTATGTCCATTGCTAGAATACTCAAGACGGATTAAGATAAGCTTGAACAAGTTAAACAAATGGCAAAAAGAATGGCTAGGAGATTATAAAGTAAATCATATGAAGTGAGAATGAAGGAACTGGGTATGTTTAGAGAAAGCTGAGGGACATGGTGAGATATAATCATTTTTTTCAACTACAGTAGATGTTAGACAACTTTCCAAAATTTTAATCTAGCACAGTGCTAAGCAGAAAATGGGGAATTGCCTCAATGAACTTCATTATTTCACTCATAAAAAATCTATGATAGATAACTGACCTTTGTACAGATGTGAATTTTAATTTAAAAGGCTTATTGTTGCAAACATATCTATCATCTTTTCTTCAAAGTTATAAGTGAAATGTCAGTTTGACAATTAGGAGATGGAACTGACATAAAAAGAGAAATAAGCTGGGAATCCAATTGTCTCCAATGGTTCTTATAGGAAAAATGCAAACATTACTTTCATAATGAAGTGACTTTCAGAATTATGATATCGAGGACACATTTCCTTGATTCAGTATGGCTTCAAAGATAAGAATTGATGTTGCCTTTGAGGATAGTACTTGCCTATTATTCTAAACAGCATACTTTAAGAAGGATTCAGAATACTCATTAAGTGCCTGGAAGAAAGCAAAGGAAAACAGACACCGGTAGCCTAAAATATCCTTATCTTTGATAAAGAGGTCAGAAACAGATTGCAGTTCAATTTATTTTCTGGTGTCTTCCAAAACAATTAAGTCTTTAAGTCATCAGCAAACAATCAACTATTACTTACCTTCTCAACAGGTTCTGGAAAAATAATCAAGAAGACTTGCATTGCAAAGCCATTTAATCTTCCAGCACTATCTTCTTTTCACTTTAATAAAATTTGGCATTTATACTTGAGGATCATTTTGCCTTAGATCCTGAACTTGGGGAAATGACTTCCCCATAAGAATAGAATAGAATAGAATAACAGAGTTGGAAGGTATCTTGGAGGTCTTCTAGTCCAACCCTCTACGTAGGCAGGAAACCCTATATCCAAGATGGCAAACCTATGGCACGTGTGCCACAGGTGGCACATGGAGCCATTTGTCAGGGCACTCGAGGCATTGCCCTGTCAGCTGGCCAGCTTGCATGTGTGTGCTGGCCAGCTGAGTTCAGCCTTTTTTAAAGCCATTTTTCACCCTCCCCAGGCTCCAGAGGCTTTATAGGAGCCTGGGGAGGGTGAAAACAGCCTCCCCTGCCCGCCCGCCCCAGCAGAAGTCCTCCGGAGGCTTCAGGAGCTTCCCTGAAGCCTCTGGAGTGCAAAAAAATCCCCGGCCCTAGGGGCAAACCGGAAATTCAGGAACATACTTCTGGTTTGCTCATAGGGCCGTTTTTAGTCCTCCGGAGCCTTCAGGGACCTTCAGAAGGCTTCCCTGAAGGCTCTGGAAGACTAAAAACAGCCCTACAAGCAAACTGGAAGTGACTTCCGGTTTGCTCATAGGGCATTCTTCAGGAAACCTCCTGAAGGCCCCAAAGGCTTCAGAGGACTAAAACCAGCCCTACGAGCAAACCGGAAGTCCATTCCTGAACTTCTGCTTTGCCCGTAGGGCTGGTTTTTTGTGCTCCAGAGGCTTCATTACTTTTGAAGCCTTCAGAGGGCCTCCGGGGGGACAACAGGGGAAGCTGTTTTCGCTCTCCCCAGGCTGCTATAAAGCCTTTGGAGCCTGGGAAGGGCGAAAAAAGCATGCAAAAAATGGGGGTGAGTGCTGGTCATGCACAAATGCATGCAGGGGGGTGCACATTGCATTATGGATGTGGAATGCCCACACGCAACCTCCCCTGCGCTTCCCCCCTTTTTGCCCTACGAGCCAAAAAAGGTTCACCATCACTGCCCTATATGATATGCACTGAACTGTGATATGTACCAATCATTAAGGCTTGTATCTATCAACATTTCATATATAATAAAGGATAGAACTTGTAAGGCAATAAGTCTTCTGCTTGTCTCAGAATGCAAATGAATGCCCTTCTAAAGTCACGGATTTCAATGAGCATGGTCTTAAATATTTCTGTCTTGCAAGGGTACTGATATGTTGGGCAGTGTGTTTTTCTAGCACAAACTATCAGAATAAGGTACAGAAATAAATAAAAACCTCAATCCAAATGGATCTTTATTTATTTTTCTTCTTCTCTCTTTCTTAATTTTTCTTTGTATGTTATTGTATAATAAATTTTAAAGAGGAAAGGAAGATTAGAAACTAGGTAGTAATTGTTTAATACTTCTGGATCCAGGGATGACCTCTTAAAGGGGGAACAGACCAATTGCTATTTAAAGGCTGAGACATTAATCTCTTTCTTCCTCCCTTCCTCCCTTCCTCCCTACTGTCTGAAGAAACCGAGAGGGAAAGCTACAGGCTTCCAGTGGTCAAAGATATGCTCTCTCTATTACTCCAGGAGGGTAGGCAATGGCATTTTGCCTAAGCCAACCTTTATTTTTGGTATATTTTATGGGACATTTCTGCTCTGCATACTCTCATCTGCTGCCAGTCATTTCCAAAACTGCTGTTTGTTTGCAACATTTATAGGTTTAGGGACTGGTAGGGAAAATGATGAGAGTTCTGCTAGTTTCTGCTTCTATCTTCAATGGGGTACAAGGTAGGCAGAAGCAGTATTCCAATGCTTTTCACAATCTTTGTATTGCAGCTATAACTTATTCCTGGACATATTTTAGGATACAGGCCCATGATGATGAGTAAATCTGCACCCAAAAATTGTGGTAGGTGATAGGTCAGTGGGTAAGAGAAAAATCTCAGATGAGGTTAAAGGTCCTCTTAATACACCATATCCCAGCCCCTCTTTGCTTCATCCCAGACCTGTCAACTGCGTTGATCTATCAGTTATTTTGGACAGAGCTCTATCTATCTTCCAAGACCAACAAACCTGTATCTATAAATAGCTGAAATGAACAGGCAAAGGGATTGATCAAACCCCTTCAATATGTATGCAATTGCCTTACTGACCTGATATTTTGAAATAGCAAACTACCAATTTTTGAGAAGATTGTAAATGTATGTTCAAAAATAACCCATGACAGCTTTTCTTGTACAAAGCATTTTGGGGCAACTTAAAAGGTGGCTAAAACCCCTGTCAGGCATCTCAGCATACATACCCATCACATAGAAAGACCACGCTGAGTGACAGGAGAAATAAAGATAGGGTCAAGATATTCAACTGACCTGCACTGAAGCATATTTATGCCAAGCCCATAGGCATGAGTGAGGGTAAAAGGATTGTCACCCTGCTATTCTTCAAAATGGGCAGAACAACTAAATAGGTTAAACTAATGTTAGATTATAACCTGGCATTAGCAATTAAGTGAGTTTTATGACGCCATGAGTGTATAAATTGTTTATTTATAATTATCAGATTATAAATTTTATACAGTGTGTCACAGTTATACTTTTAGACAACAGGAATGCTATGAGGTTCTGAAGTTCAGAGAGATAATATTATTTAGGTAATGGTTAATTTCTTAATTAAATGGTTTGGTTTACAAAATATCTGAATGGGAAATCTTTTATAAAATTGGTTTTACTAATACATGCCAATTATTTAGCATTATGTGTAATGTAACTGTCGTAGCAATTTTAGTGTAATATATTCAAAAGAAGCTTAACATCTAGATTTTTTCCTTTCAGCTAGCATTTGGAGATCAATTCAGAAGTATTAATCATTGTTATGGGACTAGATATTTTTTTAATTCTTAGAAAGCCACAATAAATGTCATCAGGAAATATTTTTCACGTCTGAAAATGGTGCCCACTTTGGCAGCATTCATACTAAAACTGAAACATCTGAAAATGCTGCATTGCAAAGCATATGCCCCAACATTGGAAGTCTTTAAGAAGATGTTGGATAGCCATTTGTCTGAAATGATATAGGGTTTCCTGCCTAGGCAGGGGGTTGGACTAGAAGACCTCCAAGGTCCCTTCCAACTCTGCTATTGTATTTGTATTTATTTAAATGCTTCCGAAATTAGACTCATGGAATTGTTTCCAACATGCAAAATTTTTATTTTACTGTAATGGAGGTAAAGAACAGTCTAAATTATTCTACGCAGATCTGTTTGTTGAAGGAAACTTTAACTTTAATAATCGTATTATTAAAGTGATTCATATTATTATTATGTGAAATATGTATTTTCAATTAAATGTCTGAATTGTTTTTGTTTCCAACTACTCATTGTTTGTTTTTGTTTCCAACTACTGATCATCCACATTTTTCCAGCTGCACACAGTAGCCTTAAATCTCATGAGAATGTCATATTTTATTAATATAAAAATAATTTTCATAAGCAACATTAAGAAATATAACTTTAGATGAAAGAGGTGGATCCAAAGTTACCCTGGTTCTAATAAGAGAGAAAATAAAATATAGAAGTGAGAAAAAGTTTTAAAAATAAAGTAGTCCAGTTTTTTCTGTTTAATTTGGACTTTCTTAGTTCATGCAGTCCTCCAATATCATCACTGAGATAATTTTCATTCTTATTATTTTAATGAAAAAAGATTCAGGTTACAGTGATCTAATGTTTTTGTTTATTTGTGACCGTTTGGTGCAAATGATTGCTCAATTAAGCAATTGTAGCTTACCTAAATTGTCCCTGCTTCTTTTTACAATAATTAGGCTGCCTTGTTAAAGGGAAATTGATAAGAAAGCAGAATGAGTCATTGTCTCAACCAATATGAAATTAGCACTTTAATTTCATTTGAGAAATCTAAGATGGGAATTATTAAGTCCTTGTTTCCACAAAGAGTAACAGAATGACACTTAGATTTTCCAATGAGCCTTTTTAGTCATGACATATTTTCACAGGACTGGGGCTACAGAATTAACAGAACAAGGTTGCTTAAACTGTGGCCTGAGGAGGCCTGCGTACAATTAAATTTGAGATATCATTCCAGTAATTCTGTAAATAACTTATAAGTAAATTATTTTCAAAGAAAGAAATCATATGAGATTTCTAGGGACCTTGTAGAACTAAATATTAAATATTAAATAATTAATTAAAAATTAAATCTGAATTTGCCCCTATGTAAGGCATTCTTCCTTCAGCACTCCTCCAGGGCAGGTATAAGAGAACACCTATAGCAGAATGGGTTTGTATATGTGGTAAAGGAGAAGTGAAGATATCTCACATGTTCTATTACACTGTGAGTATACAGAACTTGTAGGTCTGCACATATTCTCCCCTTATTAGAGAGATTGCCAGGGAGGGCAGACAATTTTTATCTAGGCTTTATCCTCCAGGACACAAACTCGGCTACCATGTATGCTGTGGCAAAGTTCTGTGCTGCTGCAATGTCCGCAAGAAAAAAAATTGGTTATAAATGTATAGTTATCATCTTGTACCAATTATTTGGACATATCTCTAACAATTTCTGCGCCATTGTATTTACTCCCATACTTATCGGCTTTGAATCCAGGTAAACCAGGGAGTGACCCGAACAATTTAAGAACATGTATGTTATTTTCCACTTTTAACATCAATACCTTTTAATTATATCTTAATGCCAGTATTTTTTAACATATTGTAAAAAGTAATGTGTATTGCTGGTCTTTGACCGTAATAAAGATTTATACTATATTTATACCTATATGTAAGAACTCAGAAGGGACATGGTGGCTCAGTGGCTAAGATGCTGAGCTTGTTGATCAGAAAGGTTGGCAGTTCAGCGGTTCGAATCCCTAGTGCCGCCGATCTGCAGCCATTCATAAATTGAATAACTCTCCCTACATATTCCCCCCTGAATTTATTTGCAAAGGATGCTGATAGCTTGTAACTAAAGCAAATGGAAATTTTAACTAGCTACGATTTTGAGACTTACCCAACTATAAGGCTTATACTGGCAATGACTATGCATACATCCACCCATTTCGGTCACTAGATGGCAGTATTATGGGATCTTCAGAGCCTTACAAATTTTGAATCAATTTTAATGGTTTATTTTATAAAACAAGTATGATATAATTCTGTTCCAATGTTTAATTATTATAATATTAATAAAATGATCCCAAAACTTTAAAATTATTGCAGGTAATAATGAGATCCAGCTGTTTGGGAACTAATGATGCAATTCTGAGCCTCAGTCTTTCTTTATTGCAAGCAAAAGTATTTCAGTTAATTAGGTGCCATCATGTCAATCCATCCTGTATAAATCTCTTCAACTATCTCCAATCTGTAGCTCTTCTAAGGCCATAGCTCCTTAATTCTTTCCATTCATCTGGTCCAGGGGTGAAATGCTATCAGGTTGGACCGGTTTGCACGGACTGATAGTAAAAAATGCAACCGGTTCGGGCGAACTGTCATTTCTGATGATTAGCTGTGATGCACAATTTATATTAGCTAGAAAGCAGGATATCCTGCTTTCTAGCTAATCTAAATCGCGTGGCACAGTGGATTCCCTTTCCTCGCTGTTCTACTTACTGTTCAGGCCCGCTCGATAGCAGGCTCCACCCACCCACTCAGCCGTCATCATGTTGTTTTTGATGCTCTGCGCATGAGTGGAAAGTCCTGCACATGCGCAATGTTGTGCATGCACGCGCACAATTGTAAATTAGTCGCGAAGTAAGTAGATTTCACCCCTGATCTGGTCCAATTTCTTCCTCTTCTTATATTCCCCTTAATATAATATTTTTTTCTAGTCCTGTATTTGTTTTCCCTAAAGCAGAATGCCCTAAACTTTATCTGTCATTACCCATTATCAGAAAGTCCTTTTTACTCAGATGTAAGTAAAGCACTTTAAATCATTCCATAGGTCTTTGTTGTGACTAGGTAATGGGTTTGTGTATCATTACCCAAAGAAAAAACACCCAGCTTGGAGTATTTAGTCCTTGACTTACGATTGACAGCCGGCAACAGCCTAGCTGTGCCTGATTGGCTAAGACGTGGCTGGCTGAGTGCGGGCTGCCAGAGGCACTCCTATTGGTCGCCCTGCTTGACAGCTCCCATATAAATAGTTGTCAAGCAGGGCGAGGTGCTGAACTCTCTCTGTATATAGTTAACTGTTGCTGTTACTCAATAAATAGTTGTTCGCTTACCTCATCTGCCTCATGCCTCAACTGTTCCTTCAACACTGGCAACGAGGATGGGATGCTGATGGTCCCTGCCTGAACAGCCACTAAAGACAAGGAAGTGAAATTATTTTTTTCTCTTGAAGAGAACGACTACCTCACACCGCAACAGCCATGGCTTCGCTTCTGCCATTTGCTCCATTCAGAATCGGCGGCGAGTCTTGGAACGTTTTGAATGCTTTCTGATTGCTAACAATAACCACAACCTGCCCTCGGACTGCAAGTGCAGCTTCTTTTTGAGCTCGTGCAGTCCCAAAATGTTTAATATGGCCAAGGCTCTCGCTTCGCTTTTGGCCGTATATGAACTTAGCTGGGACACACTAATAACTAAGCTAAAAAACCACTATGCTTCAACGCCATTGCCCTGCAACCGGACACCCAGCCCCAGCTCTACAGCCAGCTGGCGTAGCTGCACCTCCAGTAGCCCCACCTCCAGCAGCGGCAGAAGGACGACTGCTTTGCCATCTCCAGGAATCCTCTGGACACCCCTGCGGAGTCGGTCAGCAAGGCATCAGCCGACTCCAAGAAAATTACCATGTCCCTATTGCTGGAAGGGACGCCCTGCATCATGTAGGTTGACTCCAGCTCCTTCCACTCCATTCTGTCATGGGCAACCGTGCTGGGGCAGCCACGAAGCGTTTGCGGCTGTCAAAGCTATGCTTACATCAGCGGCTGTCTTAGTGCAATATAGCGACAAGCTGCCGCTGATGCTGGCATGTGACACCTCCCCTATTGGTCTGGGGGCAGTTCTGAGCCATGTCCTCCCCAATGGCTCTGAGGCCCCCATAGCTTTTTATTCCCGGACACTCTCTCCTGGTGAGAGGAACTACAGCCAGATCAACAAGGAGGCTCTGGCTGCTGTGTCCGGGATTAAAAAGTTCCATAACTACTTATACGGATGGCATTTCACACTCTTCACTGACCACAAGCCTCTACTTAGACTTCTGGCCGGTGACCATCTTATCCCTCCCATCCTCTCTCCTCGGATGACCCATTGGATGGAGTTCCTGGCAGCATATTCTTATACGCTGCAGTACCGTCTGGGCAAGCAGCTAGGGCATGCTGATGCCCTCAGCCACTGCCCCCTCCCTATTGCTGACCCGCATCCTTGTCGGTGCTTTCCATCACCTCCCTCGACCCCCCACTGACTGCCTCTGATGTGGCGGCCCGCACCATGGCTGACCTTCTCCTTTCCCAAGTCTTTTTGTGGGTCTTGAGGGGCTGGCCTATGGACAGGGTCTCCGAGGAGTTCTGCCCCTTTAAAACCCGCCAGTTGGAGCTGTCCATCCACAGCGGGTGTTTGCTTTGGGGGGATAGAATCATCATTCCCCCACTCTGCTGCCAGGTCCTTGACTGCCTCCATAGGGACCACCCGGGCATAGCTCGCATGAAGGCATTAGCTCGCAGCTATGTCTGGTGGCCCCACATGGATGAGGAAATAGCAGCCTGGGTGGCACAGTGCTCCACACGGTACCAGCCTGGGACTGGGAGGTTCCTAGGGGACCCTGGTTGAGGCTCGCGGGTCCATTTCCATGGGCAGATGTTCCTGGTGGTCGTGGATGCTTACTCCCGCTGGGTGGAACTTATTCTCATGTCTTCCACCACCACAGAAAGCACTTTCTGGGTGCCTGCCACCATCACTGCAGTAACTGATCCCTGCTCTTACAGGTTCGCCCTCACAGATGGCACCGAATGGAGACGCCATGTGTATCAGTTGAGGCGCCACCTTCCACCCAAGGTCTGCACTCAATCCAGCCCGTCGAGCCCATCCGCCGTCGCCCAGCAGCTGTCGCCAATTCTGCCGCAGCCCGCAATGCCTCCATCGAATGCAGCTCCGTTTGAGGCCTTTACCCAGTCAGGCCTTCCCTACCCTGCTACCGCCTTCCAGCAGCCGTACCAAGTTCCATCTCCATCCATCAATGCTCCTCCTGGGTTTCTCCATCATGAAGCCTTCACCCAATCATGCCTCGCCTATTCTGCCACCGCCTACCGGCAGCCACAATCTGGTTCGCCTCTGTCGGATGCACCCCCTCGGCTGTCCTACCTTTTTTGCTGGATCCGCCTCTGGGGGTAGGCCAGGATGACATCGCCCGGAGCTACACTCCCTTCAGGGAGGAGCTACCACAGTGACTTCTTACTCCATCGACAGCAATTGAGGCGGCCCGCCTACTTAAGCGATTACGCATGCGCAACCTTCATGCATATGTCTTCACTAGGGGGGAAGGAGTGCTAAGTCCTCAACTTGCAACCAGTCCTAAAGTCCTCGACTTACAACCGGCTGCAAGTCCTCGACTTACAATTGATAGCCGGCAACAGCCTAGCTGCGCCTTATTGGCTAAGACGTGGCTGGCTGAGCACTGCCAGAGGCACTCCTATTGGTCACCCTGATTGACAGCTCCCATATAAATAGCTGTCAAGCAGGGCGAGGTACTGAACTCTCTTTGTATATATTTAACTGTTGCTGTTACTCAATAAATAGCTGTTCGCTTACCTCAGCTGCCTCACACCTCATCTGTCCCTTCAAACTTCAACAGAAAGCACTGCCCAAAAGTGTGTGAGTTTCTGTTTTATAATCAATCAACAGTCTTTATTTTGCCAAAATTGATTAATTGGCTCTTCTTGTATCCCATAGAGTTCATACTGTTTTCAAGTCCATACATTATTTTAGGCTCCAATTTGGATTCCAACTGCCATTCCTGCAGTTCTTTATAAAATACAGAGATGGTATAATCCTTGTTTCACTTTCTTCTCTATTCTGAAATTCTTTGACCAAATTCAACTCTTAACAGTATCCTCTTATTTGTTCTGCCATATTCCACTTGCACAATCCTAGGCCTTGTTTGGAAGAGAAGGAAGAGGAGGAGGGTAGAGGAGGGGAGGGGGGAAATTTAAAAATAGAAAGAAAAGGAAACAAGAACATTCATGTACAGTACATCATTAAACTTTGTCCATATGGAAAAATATTGATCAGTTTTCCAATCATATCAATAGAGAGCTAGTTCACAAAAACAATTGCATATTGTCAGTCCAAGATTTTAAACTGCAATGAAGAGTAATATTTTTGCTGCTCATGCTCGATAAATCTATAATTCTTTCTGTAGTGATGCACTCCAAGCATTTGCTAGGTAATGCAAAATGCTGTATATTTGCACTGTTAAGTCATATTGATCTTCGTAACATGGTATTAACGAATGTATAGATATGCTATACAAAATATGCTGATAATGGGAGAAGCTTATAGTATACGCCAGAGATTCCTTATGCAGCTTACACTTCAAGCATAATAAGACTGACAGCCAATCCTTCTAAAACATTTCTTAGGTTGTCTAGTAATGGGAATCACATACACCTTATATTAGATATTTTATTAAGGTCTCCTCCCTCTTATGAAACTTATTCATTTGTTCTTGTCATGTGTAGCTCAATTTTTCTGTGTAAGATATTAAGCAAAACTTTTCTTGCAGGAGAAATTTGTGCTATTTTACAGTAATTTCCAGTAATTTTCTTACATTTCCCTTCCTCAGATTAGTGTTTCCCAGTCCCTGGGCCAATTTTCTTCCATATTTGTGACATAAAGGCATTCAAACTTTAATACCTGTTCTTCTGCAGCTTTAAAGTTCAATAACCATTTCATCTGAGTCTGATAGTTTTCTGTTTAATAGCTGGCCTATTGCTTGTTGTACCATAATTTCTGTGGTTCTTGAATATAATGGCTCTATGTAGAATTTTTTTTATGTATTGACTTGCAATTCGCTTTACCTATTATTATTTTTATAGGAACATTTTCTACAATGAACATTTCCAGGATTACCTTTGTTTAGTCCCACTTAAACTGTAAATTTTTGTGTGGTTTTCTAATTTTTGTACAAAGTGTCTCAACTTCTCTTTCTCTATTTTCCTCTCTTGGTGGACATTCTTGAAAGAGATACATTTCCTTGTCCTTTCAGTCTGAGAATGAACTTTATGTTTAATCATCATTATGTATTCTTGAGGGTCTCATCAGGGTTGTCTTTGACATTGGAGTCTAGAGAGGTTATGGCCAGGGTGGGCCCAGCCAGCTTGATGTCACTTGTGTCAGGGGCACCTGTGGTGCCCCAAGTGTTCTGCCAGAGAAAATGAGCTCCCAAGCTCAGTTTTTGGCTGCAATGGCGTCCTGCAACCATCTGCCAGTGAAAATGGAGTTCAGAAGGCTTTCCCGAGCTCCGTTTTCACTGGCGGGGGCACCCCGGGCCAGTCCTTCACTGTTTCCAGGGTGGCCCCGGAGGCCAGATCTAAGCACTCATAGGCTGAATCCAGTCCCCGGGCCTTGAGTTTGACACCTGTTATTTAATTGAATTCTCCCTTATTGGTAAGGGCCCTTTTTCACTTAACACATAATTACCGTCAACCACCAGTTTTCTCTTGAGTATCACCCTAATTAATAATTCTTTTAAAAAAACAGTGTCTTGCATATTATTTTGTTAGGCTAGTTTGTTAATTTTATCAAATGTACTACCCAAGTCATAAATGTTAGTCTGGATTTTAATAGTTGAAACAAGTGATTCAACTTTTAGATGGGCTCACGCTGTTTTTCAGCTGTTTTGATTACAGAATGAAATACTTCCTATATGTCAAATGGCTGTGATCCCAGTAGCTACAAGGCAAACTGGTCTTATTTCTAGTTGTGACGCTTATAGTGGAGTGCTGCTAGCAGACAGGTGACCATGATAAACGTGCACCTGCATTGTGCTACAGATTGAGACCTTGAGCTATAGCAGCACTTCCCAAACTTGGGTAAATTACTCAAAATTGGATAAAAGTGTTTTTTCTTTGGGTTATGGCACACAAACCCATTACCCATTCACAACAGGGAAATTTAAATTGACTTAAAGTGGTTTATGTACATTGGGTAATAAAGCACATTTTGATAAGTGGTTTGGGGTAATGAGAAAAAAGCTTGGGAAACACTAAGCTAGAGTGAGGTATATAGTATCATAGGGTTTTAGAATATAGCTATATAATTAGTATTATTATTATATAATAGAGTTGTTACAGTCAATCCTATAGAGGTGTTCCAAAATGCTTTCTACAAAAAGCATACAGTGCAAAATTATTTTTAGTAATTCTACTTTTTCATGCTTTTAGTGGTTTCATGCCTATATTGTTTTATTTTAGGAATCTTCCATGTCCCTTGGCCAGCTTCTAGCAAGGATGACAATATAAAAATATGTTTGTACTTTTTTTGGTACCTTCATTTCATTGTTGACTCCTGGTGACTGCCTGGATGAGACACTCAGTGTGTTTTCATGGCTTAGAGTAACCTTGAACCTGAACTTTCTAGACCAACATCTTAACTACTACAGTGTTCCAAAAGATTGGTGTTGCTTTGTGTGTTCAGATTAAGCATTATCTGGACATGTTAACATGATTTTTTAGTTTAACATATCTTAGTAAATTGTAATGGTGCCCTCTTTAATACAGAAAGCATATTGGTTCAGCTCTTTCCTTATCTTCGTTGCCCTTTTGTACAATTTTCTCCAATTCTACAAGATGTCTTTTGATGTATAATATTTTATAAGAGCTATCCGGAGTTCATTAATGCAGAGAGTTGTAAACAGGTTTTATGATACTGTTTTACCTGTTAACCTCTTAGAAATATTCCCTTTAGATTGTTTGCCTGCTTACCTTAAAAATGCAAGATAAAAAGCAGTTTATGCATGTGGTTTTTTAAAAAGATGATATGCATTAAATGGCGCTAATCTAGACTTAAAGTTCCTATTTCTCAGTAAATTGAGACAGACCTTAAACGTATGCATAATATTCCATCAACTTTTTAAAAATGCAGTGATCACAGTGTCTGTTTTTGGAGAGAGAAACTTAGTTTCTCTATAATCATACTTTCATTTATTTCAGAGTGACTCTCCGTAATTTATCATTGGACAGACAGATAATTTTGATATGAATAATATTGCTCATCCCTTTCCCTCCTGAGCTTACCCATTAAAGTAAATAATGCTGTCATCTGACAAGGTTTATTCTACCGTGTTTAAATCTTTCCAGGTGTCAATAAGATTGGACTTATATTTTCTCCTACCCAATATTTTAAAAGCAACTTATCAAGATGTCAGCAGATCTGACAATTAAATTATATCTTTCCTGTAGCTAAAGACAAACTGTGTCATCAAAAACAGTGGTATATTTACTCACAGTTCCTCTCCAACACAGAGAGAAGTGCTGTTTGCTTGGCTTTTGGATTCACTAAAAGGACGGCATGTATATCCATCCACATAGGAGTAAAATAGGGAATTTGTGGCTCTCCCGATTTTATTAGGCTACAATTTCTACCACCTTAAATTGTCGCCCTACCCACAAGAATCAGTGTTCGATCATGGGTTTCAATTCTTTCGCTTGCTTGGTTTGTTTGTTTATATCTCATCTTTATTATTTTTACAAATAGGTTAAGGTGGTGAACATACCTAATACTCCTCCCTCTTCCTATTTTTCCCCATAACAATCATGTGAGGTGAGTTGGGTGAGAGAGAGAGTGACTGGCCCAAGGTCACCAAGCTGACTTTCACAGCTAAGGTAGAACTAGAACCAGTGGTGGGATTCAAATAATTTAACAACCGGTTCTCTGCCCTAGTGATTTCTTCCAACAACCGGTTCACCAACCTGCTCAGAAAGTTAACAACAGGTTCTCCCATCACTCACTAGAACTCAGAATCTTCAATTTTCTAGCCTGGTACTTCAACCATTAGGTCAAATTGGCTCTTCTTTTTAAACCACATTTTTTTTTAAAAAAAAAAATCTTCCGCCTAAGCCTTGATATTTTTGGTTGGCAATCCCAGTCTTTTACACGCAAAGCAGACATGCTGCCACTGAATTAACTTTCTGTTAGAATAAGAAATGACAGTTTTAAACCCTGATAGCACAATTACTTGGGAGTGAATCCCACTGAACTGAAATGACCTTACTGGGTTTACATGCTTTGGATTGTACTGAGAGTATTTAAAAATTCCTCTCTTGCTATAATTGGGAATGTGATTTGCTGCAGTTCAATTCCCATTCCATGTTTGTCCAAATAAATAGTTGAAGTTTAACAACACTAAACCCTCTGTATGTATTATATGTAGGGCATTTTCTAAGCAAACATTTTCTCTGCAAAATGTCCTCATAGGACCTACAGAGTCCTGTTTCTTTCCGCTTTTTTACCTTTAAATGTTCAGGCTCCTTGGATGATCAATACAAATTATTTTTGGTTAACACCATCTGTGCATTATCAAAAAGAGAAGGCAATATAAGGCCAAGGTTTGTATAATATTTGAGTATGTAACTATCCAGATATTGATGACAATTGATATCTATTACCATTAGGCTACTACTTAAAGAGATCCCAGTTTAAAGCACAGTATGCATTTGAAACATAGCCGAGCAAAGTATAAGAAACTTAATAATAAAGCTTCTCTGTCCCAAGGTCACACTGGGCTACAGAGATGCCACCAGTAGCACTGTTGCCCTTTTTGAAACCACTTGGACAAGAGTTGCATTCAGTAACTTCCTAAGCTTAAGAGGTAACACATTTCCTTCAAGGGTTGTTTTCCAAATGCTGGAGCAAAACAACATAAACAGGAGACAGATATATGACTAGGATACCCAGAGCTGAAACTTGGAAAGAACACTAGAACTTCACAGTTCTTGAAGATATTTTTGTGCTGCAGTTTTATACGCTCTGATTAAATTAATGGAGGAATATCATATTACTGTAAGCTTGAAAACATAAGGAAATGCTTCTGTTTTTAGTTTACTCACTAACTTTTTTATTTTACTTGAACAATGGCTGTTTGGTTAATATTGACAACTAATCTGTATCTTTGGATTAGTGCAAACAATGCCAGGTTGCCCCAATCAAAGACACTTATACGCTAGAGCAGTGAAAGGGAGTCCCTAAAAATGGACAAAACCTTTTTTGGTACCATTTACTTTACCTTATTTTGTCTTGACGTGTTTTTAAAAAAATAAGAATTGCATACAGGAATTATTCTCCCTCACTCTCTTTTCTGTTCTCTTCTTTATCTTGCCAAAAATGTACCTGTGATAAATAATGAGCAGACCAGAATTTTCAAAAGGGAATAAACTACAGTAATGTTTCTATATCAATCATGATAGAGGAAATTATAATATGATCAAGTCAACATTCTTCTCTACCTGCCTTGTCAGTGATACTTTAAAAATAAACTTTTTCTTCTTCTGGATTTAGGTTGTGTCTAATTGATTATCCATAAGTCCCGTAAAAACAGTTCTAGTTTCATTTGAATTTGGAATTCTTTGCATTATTATATGTATTTGTGTTATCATTCCACATACGTTACCATTCCACATAAACAAGTCCACGCCTGAAGTAATACGGAAAGCCGACCTTTATAGGCAAATTATGAGAATTGCAAGCCATTGGATTGATCAGGGACTACATTGGAAAAAGCTACATAAGACTACTACAGGAAGCTAATCAAATGTTTGTTTTTTCCTATTTAAGGGTATGTAACCTAAGACAGTTTGTATACATACTAAGCATTCAGGCAACAAGATTTCCCAAGATCATGCAATGTTTCCACTGAAGTTTTGCAGAGTGAGAGACAGGGGAATTAACCATTCCCTGAAAGGCTTATACAACAGCCAATTATGTTTGGGAGAAATGGAAAATGGCAACTGCACTGAAGAGAAGGCAATTCAGAAATTTGAGGTCAAGTCACAAATGTGTAAAGAAAAGTGTGTTGTTACTTGGATCCCAATCCCCAGAAGCTGTATTATTAGACACTATAGACAATTAATTAATATTGTGTATAGTCATTTGCCTTCCTATTGTGTGGCCTGGCCATTGTAACCATAATAGACTATGGTACTTTTTTTCAGCTATAAAAGTGATTAATAATTCTGTATTCAAAGAATTCTATATTTAAAGATAATCTTCTCTATATGTACTCAATTACTTAAAATACTCATCCCAGGATCAAGAGCTGAGTATTACCAGCTAATATGGTTCCTCTTATTAGAACAAATTAAAGGAGAAATTAAAATGTATATGGCATCATTATTTGAATATTGTTTTTACTCTGAATATTTATCTCTCCCCCTTATTCCATTTGAGAGAGGTCAGCAAGACATAGCATGAGAAAAATAAACTATGCAATATAAACCCATAATTGCAGTGATGAGTTCTATTCTATAATATGATCTAGATTATTATTCTATAATCTATTTATATAATCAGTATTTTATTTCATACATGGGCAAATGAAAAAATATGTATAAGCCAGAGGAGATGCTTAGCACATCTTAAAACATTTTCTTAAAATAAAATTGAATAAACATTTACAAACATCAAAAAATCCCACCTCTATTAGTGCAGAATTATTTATCATTAGTTTATCTGCCACAAGGCAAAACTTTATGTTATGCACACTCTCAAAGTAGCTGGATGTGAATAAAAGTGTTGTGGACAAAATAATTAACATTATTAGAGAAAAATAACAGATTGAAGGCAAATGTTCTACTTTAATAAATACTAGGTTCATGCAGAGAGCATTGATTATTCTACTGCTGTGGAAAGTTACATCATTCTTCTAGCCCATAGTACTTTCCTTTCAGGTGCAAGTACCTTCCAACTCATAGGAAGTGATGTCTACCACTCTTTTTTGATCCTGCTATTACAAACAGTCAGAATTATTTTGAATTGGGTTAACTTCTAATGATCCATTCATTGCAGAGTAGTGAAAATACTTTTGTATATTCCACTGATATTTTCACATTCAAAGTCCCCTACTGTTACATGATGAGGTAGAGCTGATCTGTGGTATTTGTTGCCTGAGAAGAACAAGATTTTCCTGTTTGATATTCAGTTGGACTGGATCTGATATATGATCAAATGGGCTAACAATTGGATTTTTCTTCAGCATCAAATATGAAATTCTCATGAGGAGAAGAAACTAGCCTGGAGAGTAGAGCAAGTTGTTACTGAAGAGATACTTTCACCATGCTTTGGCTACCTGCCTTCCATCCAAGTTATTCTATTAGAGACAGATGATATCTTTATGGGGAAGTCAGCCCGAGGGATAGCCAAGTAGAATGAAGCTTCAGTGATGTGAGTCCTGATGACATAAAGTTTGTACATAATAAAGAATCTTTCAAGTTTCGGAAGAAAAGTAGAAAAACAAAATGAAATGCCTTATGTTAACATTAAAATAATGGATCAACAGGACAAAAAAGCCAGACAATAGTGGCTTTATAGTTTTCCTAATTGCTAAAAACATATTGTTTGGATTTTGATATTTCACCTTATATGGTAGATAGCCAAAATAATCTAGTTGATTAAACCATACATAGCAACAAATGAGTACCAACATTTCTTCCACATGAAGAAAGGATATTTATAGAGTTCTACAAATATAGGACCAGATGAGACAAGTGTTATATTCAATATATTTTTAATGAGAAAAATAATGGTAAATATATCTTTTAATTTGGGTATATTTGGGAAGAATGAACATTTTGAAAGTAAAATACATTCTAATGTCCTGTGAATTGTGGGAACTATTTCAAGCGAGGAGTTCAAAATCTTCGGAAATATGGGTGTAGTTCTAGTCATAACATTACTGAACTTTACTTCAAACCGATAATAGTAAGCTTGAGTAATTCTAAATATTTACTTTAAACCACAATGCCCTATTTTCAGCTGAAAGCTGTAAACTATAACACACTGTCAGATAGTTCCTATTTCAGAAAGCTGCTTCCTAAAAGGATAGATTCCTTCATAAAACTCACCTAACTGTAGATTGAGTTATTAGAAAGTAAGGTGTACCAAGTACATCTTACATTAAATCTGCATTAAAAAGATGTGAAATGTTTCCTTCCTTCCTTCCCTCCCTCCCTCCCTCTATCTTTCTCTTTCTCTCTCTCTCTGTCTCTCTCTGCCTGTCTGTCTTTCTCTGTCTCTCTTTCATCCCTTGTCTCATTGAGTTATAGACAATCTGTATAACTTCTCATTTGGCTGCCCTCCCAGAATAAAAGCAAGATTGTTCTTAAAAGGGTAAATACTGATTATCCCTCTGTATGAAATGTTGACCCTCTGTACTGCATGTGTGAACAGTTGTTTGAAGACCAAAATAATTTGTACACATTGCTTTCAGTCCTTGGCAAGCATTACTGTCAGAGATGCTCTCATAATTAAAATAATATTTCATAATGAACATAACAAAGCTATTACCTATAAACACTTATATAAATCTTGTATACATTACACTTTTAGAATGAATAATTAATACATGCTAATTTTAAGAATTATTTAATTGTTTTAAAAGCAATGTCATTATGAAGAATATCTAAGATAAAGAGATTTCAGGAATGAAGATGCTGACTTATTGAAATTCAAAAAAATGTTTGCAATCAACAACATATAATTTCCAGATTACACAGCCCAGGAGACAGTGCACCTGCAGCTGAAAATGATATATATCACAGCACAAATAAAAAACACACACACACACACACACACACACATATACACATATACACATATACACATACACATACATACATACATACATATATATATATATATATATATGTGTGTGTGTGTGTGTGTGTGTGTGTGTGTGTGTGTGTGTGTCTGTGTGTTTTTATTTGTGCTGATAAGCTTAGCTTCCTCCCATAATTGGGGCTTACCAGGGGTTGTAAAAAATCATATATATATATATATATATATATATATATATATATATATATATATATATATATATATATATATATATATATATATATATATATAATGTTGTATTTGTGCTGATAAATTTATCAGTAAAAATATTGGGTTTCTGTCGTGATGGCCTCTTGTGACGAGCCAATAGACAGAGAATGGAAGCAGTCTGCTTCCTCCCATATTTGGGTGTAACATTGTCTTGGCGACAAAACCCGAATAACCAAAGACCTACATACTAACACCCGCAAAAACCTCAGAAAACATATATATATATATATATATATATATATATATATATATATATATATATATATATATATATATATATATATATATATATATACACACACACACAAATATAACAAAGGCAACAGTAAAAATATTGGGTTTCTGTCGTGATGGACTCTTGTGACGATGGAAGCAGTTAGCTTCCTCCCATAATTGGGGCTTACCAGGGGTTGTAAAAAATCATATATATATATATATATATATATATATATATATATATATATATATATATATATATATATATATATATATATATATATATATATATATATATATATATGGAGTCGAACTCTGTGGCTTAATGGTTAACACATCTGCCTAAGATGCAATACAGCACAGGTTCGAATCCCAGTAAGGGTATGGCTAGCTGATGAGAGCTAAATAGCTTGAAATAGATCTATACTAGTCTCCCTTTATTTATTTATCAGCACAAATACAACACATATGTAACAAAAAGGCAACAGTAAAAATATTGGGTTTCTGTCTGGATGGTCTCTTGTGACGAGCCGATGGACAGAGAATGGAAGTAGTGAACTTCCTCCCATATTTGGGCATACCGGGGTTGTAACTCTAAATAGATATCTATCACCCCGGCTCAGCTGATAAAGAGTCAAACTCTGTGGCTTAATGGTTAACACATCTGCCTAAGGTGCAATACAGCACATGTTCGAATCCCAGTAAGGGTATGGCTAGCTGATGAGAGCTAAATAGCTTGAAATAGATCTATACTAGTCTCCCTTTATTTATTTATCAGCACAAATGCAACATACACACACACACACACACCTTGAATTTTGGAAACATTTTTGAGATGAAGGTTCTAAAAAGTCTAGATGCTAAAAAGAACAGCACCAAAGAAAAGCACCTTTGGTGCTTTTTCAAAAGGCAACTGGACTTTTTGTTTTTCCTTGAAGATATTTCGCTTCTTATCCAAGAAGCTTTTTCAGATCTGCCTTTATTGCAGTAAAAACTGAAGAAGCTTCTTGGATGAGAAGTAACATCACTTCAAGGAAAAGCAAACAAAGTTCAGTTGCCTTTTGAAAAACACCTTTGGGACAACCATGACCCATATGATTGTGAATCTCCATAGAGAGTTTGATAATTTAAACATTAATGCAAGAGTTAATACCTTGGACCTGATCAAAGGAGATTTGAGATTGTGTCCTCATTAAAACATGGAGCTCACCCATTCACCATGGTGATTTGGGGACAATCATTCTCTCTCTCTCTCAGGCCTGAAGATCATTGTTGTGAATAAAATGAAAGGGGATTCTACAGATACAACCTTGATTTCCCCAAATAATAATAAAATGGAAATATATGAGCAGCAGCAGTCCCTGGTTATAAACTGTTGCTTTAAACTGAAGAAATATGATGATAAATCAAGTAACATATAGCCATTGTATTACAATGAATTATACTTGTGTCTTCCATGGAATCTCACAGGGCAGGATCAGGGACAGTAAAAACAGAACACTGCTAGCAGATTTAACACATGCCTATTGAGAACAAATACTCCAGAGTAGCTGAAATGATTAATACCAGTGTTTCCAAAAATAAATGTTCAGACTCCTCATACTTGAGTCAATGAATACATCTTCTCAGAGACATGCTACGGTGAAAATATGTCAAGAATGTGAAATTCTTAGCATTTATGAACTTTTAGAGAATGTTCTGTTTCTCCTCTCAAGACTGACTATAAAACCCAAGTATAACTTATATGCCATTATATGCCTCTAATACAGTGATGACTAACCTTTTTGTCATCATGTGCAGAAAGCATGCATGTATGCAACAGCGTGCATACATGCCACACGCCCCACCCCTCATTCATGTACACCTGACTCCCCATGTGCATCCCGCCTCCACACATATGTTCACAAAAACACACATCCATGATCCCCCATGCATGCACATGCAACCCCCCCCACTTTTCCTGCCCTCTTGGGCATGCGTGCACATCTGCATGCGCCTCAGCCCCACACATGCACAACAGAGACCCAAAAACCAGTTAGCTGGAATGAGGCGCATGCATATGCGCGGTGCAGCTGAGCTGGGGTGATGGCCCGTGTGCCTACAGAGAGGCACCTGCATGCCATAGGTTCGCCATCACAACTCTAATACCTCTGCACTCTTTATTCTGCACTCTTTAATTTCTTTTGGTAGTGTTTAACACTTTTAATCCATATAGTAGCCTTTTTATGTACAATTTCCACAGCTTCCTTTGTAGGTGCCTATTACATGTTTTTTAGGAAGCTGGGTGGGAATCTCATTTTTCTTCTAGAGTTGTGCTAGTGAGAAAGTTATGCTTCTGTTTTTGTTTTATTTATACCATTCCTCAGTTGTAGGGCAGTAGAGTTTGTTTTTCTGCCCTGTTTTTTTTCTCTTCACCCTTACATTGAACTGCCAAGGTGTTGCCAAGAGGTAATGTATACAGAGGAGCTGAAGAATGAGAAAAATTCTTCTCAGCCAGGTGCTAGACTAATCACCTATCTGTTTTCCCAGAAACAAGTCCTGGCGCTTCTGCAGTAACTGTCTACAGGACAAATGTAAGCACTAAGCGATTAAAGGATTTATGGCATAAGTTTCAATATGTCTATATCACAAGGGATGGGACATCAGAACTGAAGCTAAGACTGTGCTTAAAACAATTGACATAAACATTTTTGCTGTTACCTTGAGTTTTGAAAGATATCCTTTACTAAGATACTATTTAAAAATTAATTAATCTTTAAATGCTTTTTGCCTCATGATTAGTTAACTTCATGATTTGTTCCTCAAGAACTGCCTCTGTTATGAAGACGGGGTAGAAACTGTGACCAAATTTACTAGCCACCAGATTGGAATTTTGATCTGGAACTGGTGCTAAGGCTAACAGAATAACAGACTTGGAAGGTACCTTGGAGGTCTTCTATTCCAATTGCTTGCTGAAGCAGTACACCCTATACCATTTCATAAAAAATGGTTGTCTAAACTCTTTTAAAAGCCTCCCATGATGAGGTACCCACAACTTCTGAAGGTAAACCATTCCAAAAAACCTATGTATAACTAGGGCACATTAAAATAATTATTTATAAAGATCTCTCATCCTGAACCATGAAAGATTTCTTTTTCTGAGCAATTTAAACAACATAGATACAAGGGGAAAAAAATAAAAACACCCCAACAGTTGCTTAAAGTAGGAGGTTTGGTTTATGATTCATCCAAAAAGATTTGAGGGCATGCAGAAGAGCCAAAAAAAAAAAAAAAAAAACCCACAAAAGAAAATAATGAATGATTTTGGCATTTATACAGTGGGCATAGCACTACCAACTTCGGAAGCTAACTTGGTGCTGTCTCTTATGAGTAAAAGCAGAGAGAGAGAGAGAGAGAGAGAGAGAGAGAGAGAGAGAGAGAGAGAGGAGAGAGAGAGAGAGAGAGAGAGAGAGAAAGCCCCTAAGGGTGAGAAAGAAATGATTCTATTAAAGAAATAAGATAAGATGACACAACAAAAGCCAAAAGGCAGGCATTGCTTTAATGCATGCATAATTATGCTTGGGGGACTGAGTGAATAAGCTAGTGAAATTCATCGTTAATGGCTTTCACTGTGGTTAATGTTCTTGCCCTTGGATTTTTTCCCCCTCTTTTTTGAAAATAAAGATGATGCAAGTATGAAATATAAGGCTGTTTTTTCTTTTTCTACTTTTCTTTCTGAAAACACAAACGGAGAAAGAGAGGGCCAGAAATAAATTATACACTTTTGTCTGTTGTGTATTACAAGAGTGAAACTCATTGTGACTCAGTATGCTGCAGTCCAAGGCATACTTGCTTGGAAATACATTTCATGGAATGGAGGGTATATTACAGTACACACAGACAGACAGACAGACAGACAGACAGACAGACATGCATACTGTACATATATATACATTCATATTCCTCCTAGGGAATTCCTGGTGGCAATTTCCGAGTAGCTATGAACAGAACACAATATCAGACTTCTAAATAAACAAGCTATGAAAGCAAAAAACGGCTGCAGTTTTCGGCATCAATATGTGGAGGTACTAATTTTGTGCAGTAGACCTGCTTTCTGAGTAAGCATAGAAAATGTGAAAAGTGCAATATAGCTGGGATTATATTGGGCCTTTGAGAGATGTGGCAATATACACTTTCTGTAAAAAAAAAGTTTAAAAAAAGTAGATTAAGAGCAGAAAAGATGCTATATTGGTTTCTCTCCAATATATGGTTGATTTGATGTTATTTCACTTTAACTATAAGCTATTAATACCACTATGCGGCAATTTTTAGGAACTTTACAAATTCTAGTTGCAGTAATTCAAGGTTTTCTAGATCTATACCTTGGAATCTCAGGCCATGTATCTTCGATATATAGGTGAAACATTTTATTTTATGCCCAGTGACTTTTGAATTAATCCTATTGAATTCTGTGGCCTGAAATGGAAGTAAAGGAAAGCAAGCTAGAGAGGGGGAAAATATGTGGAAAATTAGGTCATACTTGGTGAATTTTCCATGAATAGAAATAGCATGGTTATAAGGTTGCTTAACAAGAAATAAGCTGAAATCCCATCCAGAACTGACCATAGCTGTTTTCAAAGAAAATTTGTCTAGGAGCCAGCTATAAAAACTCAGTTGCTTCTGTCTGTTTTCCTTTATAGGTGCTTTGTAAAGGTGGTCCTATCTTCTGCAAAAATAGAAGATACAGTGGTGGAAAAGCTTGCCATCTCTATGGCAACTGTGACTCTGTTGCTACTTTTCTTTTCCCTGTGTGATCATTCACAAAATAGGCCTTTGCCTAACAGCCATGGGGAAATCACTCCCCAAGGAAATCAGCATGACACAACAGAACATGATCTGCATCTGCAAAGAGCTTTTAAGAACCTTACAGCTCCTTATTATTTTTCATTATTTATCATATAATCTACTTTTGGCAAATGATGGTATATCTCTGATTTTTGGGGGGGATTTATGGTCCGCAGAAAACGAGTAGAACAGTGTATATGTGAGACAGTGTTTGTGACTACGTGCATGGACACATGCTGGGCAAAGTTCCTTATGTTTATAGCCTGTATACTTGCCTGTAAAAAAAAATAATGCTACCATTTTAAAATAATTATTAGTATTTTATGAATGGATGTTTTTACAGGAAAAGGAGAATATTGAACATTCTCAGTGAAACAGAGATAAGGGCTGACATTTCCTTTAGCACCAGGAAATTTATTTATATTTAGTCCACAGATTATTTTTTTCAAAATGCTATCTCCCTTTTCTGTTACCTGCAACTACAGTTCACAATGTGAATACAAGATGAATGATTGAATGAAAGTTTATTATAGTCAAGGAACCCAAGAATAATAATAAAGAAAGAAAACAGCATATATTTTGACCTTTCAAGGAAAACAAGTCGTTCAGCAAATAGTTTCTTCCTACATCTAATTGTGGCAACCAAAAATTTGGCTACTGTCAAAGCAGTGGTGAGTTCTGAATCCCGGTGCAACCAGTATGGTGCAACGGGGCCGGGCGCCCACCATGTGCACGTGCGCAGCATATGCATGTGTACCCACTGCCCATGATGGTCCAGCTGCTCGGTGGAGTATCACGCAGGCGCCGTACACTCTGTGAGCATGCGCAAATGCCCTGATCACTTCAAATAGCGGTAAGGAGAGCGTGCAGGCGGATGCCCCCCCCCCAGAGCACCATACCAGTATGGTATCTGGTGCTCCCAGAAGGCACCAGTACACGCATACTGGGGCGGAGCGGTCGTATCCCACCACTGTAATCCACACATCTTTCTGGGAAACTGTATGTTGCCAAAACTGTTGTTCACTGACTATCCAGGTGCACAATCCATCGGAGACCTACATTTTTTAATTAGATCAATATACAACCCATAAACCACAAAGTATGTGCACCAATTCTACTTCTGTTATTATAAGGGCAAACTCTTTGTAACAGTATACCCT